>NC_081355.1:73519884-73826807 GCF_030684315.1 Stegostoma tigrinum | reverse complement strand
TGAGATAGCTCCTTCGAAATAGAGAAGGAGGGTCTAGACCCAAAACATCAGCCTTCCTGCTCCTCTGATGCTGCTTGGCCTGCTGTTTTCAACCAGCTCTACACCTTGTTATCTCAGATTCTGCGGCATCTGCAGTTCCTACTATCTCTCTAACTGATCTTACGCTTCTATTTTGTGTCACCTCACGAGATAAATTACAGTCCAAGGAAGGCAATTTGTTCATCATATTCTCCCAATTCTGGTCTCAAATCTGCCTTGGCTATTATATTTCACAATGCCAAATAGTTGGAAAAGCAAATAGATTGTTATTGTTTTTTGCAAGGAAATTGAATACAAAATGGGCGACTATGCTTCAGCTATATAAGGCACGGCTGAGTCATCTGGATTCCTGTGGACCATGTTGGTCCCTGCATTTCAGAAAAATGTACTTGTATTGAAAACAATTCAGAGAAGATTTATTAGGCTAACACCAGGAATGGATCGGTTGCACGTGACGAAAGGTTGCCAGGTTAGACTCATAGCTACCTAATGGAGTTCAAAAGTGTAAGAGGTGATTTAATTGAAACACATAGGATTCTGAGGGGTTTTGATGAGTGAATACAAAAAGAATATTTATACTTGTGGAGGTTCTAAACTAGGGATTATTGTTAAAAAACTAAGGGGCCATCCATTTAGATGGCGACAAGGAGAATTATTTTCTTAGAGAAGATCGTAAGTCTTTGGAACTCTACTCTTTGAACGGCAATGGAAGCAGAGTCTTTCAACCTTTTTAAGGAAGAAATAGATAAATTCTTGATAAACAAATGGGTGAAAGCTTATTTTGAGCAGGATGCAGTAATCAGATCAGCTGTAATTTTAATGAATGAAATAGCAGGCTTGAGGGGTCAAGTGTCCTCCCGCTGATCTCAATTTGTACATGTCTATGGCCTCAAAAATAATTCAACAAGCACTAATTGCACAAACCACACTTTTAGCAGAAACTTAAGAACATAGTCAGTTATGTTTTATCACAGTGTTCTTTAATCAGAATTAATAACTTTCAATATTTCAACATTTCTACATCTTACAAATCATATACAAGTCAAAAAAATTTGTTTACTAACCAAATTCTAACCTCTGTTACATAAATATGCACAACTAAGGTATCTCACAACCCTCAATTCCACATCATTTTGCTGTCAAATTTATTTTCTGTTACCTTATGAAACATCTTTCCAAAGTCCTATCAACACTCAGTCCAAAACTAGAGGGCATAGGTTTAGATGAGAGGAGAATGATGTAAAATAGATCTAAAGGGTAACATTTTCATGCAGAGGGAGGTCCATGTATAGAATGAACTGCCAGAGGAAGTGGTGGAAGGTGCTACAATTACAACATTCAAAGGCATCTGGATGAGTGCATGAATAGGAAGGGTTCAGATGGATGTGGGCCAAATGTTGGCAAATGAGATTAGATTTATTCAGGATATCTAAATGGCATGGACAAGTTGGACCAAAGGGTCTGTTTCCGTCCTGTTTGGCTCTATGATTGAATAACTCTACTTCAGGTTTCTTCATTATTTCATAGAAGAACCAAATCAAGTTTGCCTGTCATAGTTTGTCTTTACTGAATTCAAATTAGTTGTCATTTATTAACTGTTATACTTCTAAATGGAAATCAATTTGGCCCACTCTCGACGTTTCCCAGCACTAATATTAAGCCTATCTATCCATCTCCACTTGTGTGAACTTGGTGTCGCATTTAGATAAGTCCACAATTCCTAACAAGTAATCTGCATGAATGATGATGCATAACAGGTTAATATTGCAGCACAAATTGTTTTAAGGAATCTTCATTACATAGTGCTAAATAACTCATCTACTCACAGATAAATGATTAGTGCAACATGAGAAATAAAGGCTAGAAAAACATATTGGATCCACATATACTGGAAGAGGAATGATACAAAACAATGTATTTAATTAAATTTATTTCCTACTATAAGATGGTAGCACCCGTGATCACGCTGGGAAACTGGTGAACTAACAGTCCTTCTCTCCAACACATGCCCCCTTTTACAAATAAAGTGAGCAGTTAACTGTGGCATACCATCATTTTAAAAAAACAAAAATCAAGTTGTATACAGAAAAGCCCACTCGTCAATTAGTTAACTCGTTGTAGGTCATAATGTTAATGTTCAGCACAAACATAGATTACCAATTGATAATCACTTGAAAATCTCAAACTAAAAAATTCTTTCCAAATTTCAAATGCAGTTTCATATCTAGTTGAGCTTCAGAATTCTTGTTTCTCTTTAATAGTGATGTAAATGTGTTCGTGTTTAAAATGAGCAGGCTAGTTTTGACTGCATTGTTTATAACATTTCTTCAGATCTTGTGAAATACATAGTGCAGTACTTGAAAAACATACATAATAAAGGCTTACCACAGGCAGCAACATCTTCCACTTTGTTTGCTTTGAACTCTTGAACCATGATTTTTGGGATTCCCACTTCCCTTGAAAACTATTGAAAGTAGAAAAAGCAGAAAGCAGTGAGACTGTTGTGTGAATTAAACTTACAAGAAGCAAAATTTGATCTAAATACTGGATGAGCCATTTCATGGATCCTATTTCCTGAAAACGAAGGTGGCATCTGTGCTGACTCTAGGAAACTGTGAAGAATTAGAAACTTTGCATTGCTACTAGATTAGAATTTTTTTTGTATTCATTTATTTATTCACGATTTATGGCTTTCACTGGTTTGGCTAACATTTACTGCCCATGCTTAGTTGCCCTTGAGAAGAATAGAACCTTATTCGTCTGGATTTTGGATTCATTGGTGAATGAGTTGTACCAGGTTTCAATCACACTTGAACTTGTCAATTTGTTTGTTATGGGTTTTGAACTGAAAGTCATGGTGTAGACAAGGCCAATAAATATGACATCCTGTACAGAGCATCTGGGAGCTGTATGAACAGAATAAATAACTATGCTCACTAATCCTCTAGGTCCAAGTGTGAACGCTTCCAATTAGGCTCCTTAATCCATTCCATCCACGCTTTCCCTTCACCACTGTAATTGTCCCAATCAAAGTAAGGTATAAAATATTTAATGTGACTTTAGTGAAATATCCCTCCTTCTCAACTTGACCACAGCTTTAAACATGGTTTACCATGTACTCCTCCTTCAATATCTCTCCACTGCTATCCAGCTGGAGCTAGGGGGAGTACATTTGCCTTGTGTGTTCTTATCGATCCAGTGTTAGGGGGAAATCCATTTCAATAGCTTCAGACCAAGCTGGCCTTTCCTCTTCCACTGCCCATAAAAGTGAGCTCACCCAAAATCTGCTGCCCCTATTCTAACTCACACTGAGTCCCGTTTATCTATTATCCTGTCCTTGTTTACCTACAATGTCCTAGTGTGACAATATCACAATTTTAAAACACATCTTTTTTAAAAAAAATGTCTCATTGCCCTTACCCTTTCCTATTTCTATGGCCTCTTGCTGTCCTACAACCCTTTAACTGGTCTGCACTCATCTAGTTCTGACCTCTTACACATCCCTGATTTTAACTGCACCACTGGGGTTCATCACTTTCAGTTACTCAGGACCTCAACTTTACAGTTCTTTTCACTATCCTATTTACCTCTCTATCACCCCCTCCTCCTTTAAGTCATTCCTTAAAACCGATCCTTCAGGCTAATGTTTTGTGAATTTGCCCTAATATCCCATTGTGTGACTTGGAATTTAGCAAGTCTTCTTTAGAACACCTCAGAACATTTCACTATGTTAAAGAAAATATAAATACAAGTTATTGTATTACCTCCTTAATGAATCAGATTGAGGAATCATTACTGAGTAATGTAGAGTCTGAGGTTGTTTGGCTATACTTAAGGCATATCACAAAATTAGAGAGATATTTGCATTGAAATAAACAAGTCCTTATTTCTGGTGAGTTTAGATCCTATCCCTGAAGTAAGGACAGGAACTTCACACCACTCAGCAAATTTGCACAGTCAGGCAAATGCCGTGTATAGCTTTGGAGTAACCAGGGTATCTCTGTAATCAACTTCCTCATTTTAACGTTCTACACTTTAAAATTCCAATTTTACTCAAATAATGTGGAGATCTAGATCCCACTAATAATCTAGCTGCTCCTTATTTTAGTATCTACCTTCTCGCTGTGGGATTTTCATTATAAATAACAAACTTTTTACAAACTTTTTACAGCTTTAAATAATATTGACTCTTTTAAAGCAATGTTATATGGAAATAAATTGTCAACCAATGCATTTGCTTACCTTGATTTGCCAGTCTTAAAAATGCTTTTCATGCGTTCTCTGTGTCTGACTCCTCAAAGGCGCAGACACTTCTTTTTCATTGATGCATATAGATGCAATTGGATGTACTTGCGGCTGAGGCACAGGTATCAAATTTCACCTCCTATGTATGATATAGTGTCCACATGACTTCCAAATCAGTGAAAGGTGAAGGTTGTTCCTGTCTGACAACTTATATCATCCAAAGAATTATTATTGATTTTTTTTAAAAATCACAGCTATGTTTATTAATCAACAAAGCCTTAACTGGGTTCCAAGTGGAAAGTATTCATTCAAATTTATCTGCCTAGAAAATGAAGGTATTGAATCAAAATTGTCTCCCAGAAGAAGAACATTCAGTACAAATCACGCATTCAGAAATGACACCTCGAAGAGACCGTTCACACCCAGTGACCCATTGTCAGCATTTCACAAACATCCTCTCCGGAGAGCAAAAGCTCAACAGCTAGTTGGTTGGAACAGCCCAGAAAGTGTCTCTCCTTGGCAAAGACAGTTTCAGGCAAGGTTGCTTTACCTGGACATTTCTTTCAGCGGTTATGAAATATATATTTTGAAAAATTAATTGTGAAATAATTTTATGACCACATCCGGACAATAACAATGACAACTGTGTAGCATGAATAAATTTAAAAATGCCTCTGCCTTGTAAATTTAGGGGCCACAATCAAAGACGATTTGTTTTATTCATTTATGGGACATGGGCATCACTGGCTGAGCCAGCATTTATTGCCTATACCTAACAGCCCTACAGAAAATGGTGGTGAGTGAGGGCCTCTAGGAGCTGGGATGACTGACCTCCAACAATTGCCAGCTTCCTTTGTGCCACCTATGACTTTGACAAGCTTAGAGGTGTTCCCTATGATTCCCACTGACTCCAGTTTTGCTAGGGCTCCTTGATGCCATACCTCAGTTAAATATAGCCTTCATATCAATGGCAGTCACTCTCAGCTTTCAACATGTGGCGAAGGATGTTCAAGCCACTATATGCAGGTCAGAGGAAAATTCAAAGAACCAGAAGAGACACAGGAGATGAGTTTAAATGACAAGAAACTACTGAAAATGACTTCTGTTCCACAAAAGTTGCCCCAGTAGTGTTTTTGTAAAAATTAAAGAAATTTATACCCCAATTAGATTTTAGCCAATCAGCACAGCCCAGCAATGACAGTGAATTCCCAAATTTACTTTGAAAATAATTCCATTTTCAAAGCAGTGAAAAGTTACAGAAACCTTCACTTTCTTGAATGAACATGGAAAATCCTTCATTATCTATTGCTCAAGTCTCTCAAATGCCAAAATCACTGACGTTCACAACTCTACAGGAGATAGAACTTTACCTGACCCGTCACCTACTACCATAAAAATAGTGGGAATAGCACAGGATCAACAATTGTGATTTTCTCATTTTAAATCCAAGGAGCCCAAGGGAATCAGCTTTCTTATTCAACTAAATAAAATAGGAGTTTAGATTGTATAGCTATAAGTTGGGAATGCAGAAAAAGGTAAAGGCCAGTTTATGTTTGATATCATTAGGGAACACAAAAATTAGATTTATTTTCTCTATTCATTTGTGGGATGTGGGCATTGCTGGCTGGCCAACATTTGTTGCCCAATCCTGATTGCCCTGGAGATGTTAATTGATAAACAAAAAAATTGGCAGGACTTAAAATCTTTATCAGGTTTATGGATTTAAAGAATCCTGATACAAAGAGAGATTTCTAAGATGCAGCTTTTAGAATTGCCTCTTTAAGAGAAGGTCAAATGGAAAGTGGGTCATGTAACCCATTCTCAACTGTGCAGACAGCAAGCCTGGCTGCTGTGTTTGGTACAAATAATAGGACAGCTCAAGTGTTAGAGTGACTAGGGCAGCAGAAATAACATGGATAGACTGTTAGCTTCAATATTCCCACAAGAGTGTTAGAATGTCAGGTTTCATGAAAACACTATGAAATAAGTGTCCACCTTTTTTTCCCTCAGCTGAGAACCCCATGCTACTGTGGTTGACAGGGCCCTCAACTTTGTCCATCCATCTACCACATTTCTGCCCTTGTCCCTGATGGAAGATCTTATAGAAACAAATAAAAGAATAAAAGATTATAAAGGGAATAGATAAAATGGAGGCAGGGAGGTTGTTTCTGCTAACAGGTGAAACTAGGACAAAGAGGGCATCACCTCAAAATAAAGGGAAGCAGATGTAAGACTGAGGTCAGGAGGAACTTCTTTACCCAAAGGGTTGTGAATCTGTGGAATTCCCAGCCCAGTGAAGCGGTTGAAGCTATCTTGCTGAATGTGTTTTAGGCAAGACTGGGTATATTTTTGAACAGTAAAGGAATTAAGGGTTATGGTGAGTAGGTGGGTCAGTGGAGATGCGTCTCAAAAAGATCAGCCATGATCTTATTAAATGGTGGGGCAGGCTCGAGGGGCCAGATGGCCTACTCCTGCTCCTAGTTCTTATGTTCTTATGTCCTCACATTGGTTCTCAATTTCCATCCCACTAGTCTCCACATCTAGAGGATCATTAGCTGCCATCACCAGATACACATTCCCCTCCTCTTCCATGTCAGCCTTCAGCAGGGTCCATTCCCTTTGGGACATCCTCGTCCACTCTTCTTTCACCCCCAACACATCCCGACCGCCCCACAGCACCTTCTCCTGCAATCACAGAGGGTCTACACCTGTCCATTTACCTCCTCCCTCTCCGGTATCCAGAGACCTAAACATACCTTCCAGGTGAAGCAGCACTTTATCTGTACTTCCCAATATCTAGTCTACTGCATTCACTGCTCACAATGTGGTCTCCTCTACACTGGGGAAAGGAAGCGTAGACTGGGTGACTGCTTCACAGAACACCTATGTTCTGTCAACAAAAATGACCCTGATCCTCCAGTTGTCTGCCACTTCGACGGACCACCCTATTCCCTGGCCAACATCTCTGCTTCAGGCTTGCTGTACGGACCGTTACCTCTGGGACATCCTTGTTCACGCCGCTTCATTCCCAACATCCCCACCCCCAATCCCACCCCCCAAATAGCCCCATGGCACCTTCCCCAGAAATTGTAGAAGGTGTAATGCCTTTTTATCTGACCCTCTTCACCATCCAAAGGCTCAGACAGACCCTCCTACATGAGCAGTGATTTCCCTGCACGTCACTCAAATGATCTCACGGCCAAGGACCAATTCCACTTCCTGGAAACACTTGTCAAATTTTGTGGTTGGAGATGTGGCTCTAGGATTGGGCTCATCACCCAAGAAAGGACCCACAGAATTTAAGACTAGTGACATAGAACTTCTGAGGTATACTAACGTACTCGACAGTGAGTGATTACCAAAGACAGATCTTGTCAAGTCTCCTTTTAGCTTTCCTGATCTTTTTAAGTTCCCTTTTGCACATTGTATATTCGTTTACAGTTTCTGCTGTTTGGAGGCCTTGGTATCTGCTATGAGCCTCCCTTTCTTCCTTAATCTAATGCTGTATGTCACTAAATTTCCACTGTTCACAGAATTGTTCTGATGCTTTTTTTGTTGGAACATGTTGGCCCTGCACTCACCATACTTCCTTCTTGAACGCATCCTGCTGTTCTGATACAGATTTACCTGAAAGTATATGCTTCCAGTCCACTTTTGCCAAATCGCATTTGATCTTAAGTTGAAAGTTTGTTTTCAGGTTCATTCTTGTCCTTTTCCAAAACTCCATTAGATTCAAGATTGTTATAATATTAATTTTTATTTTCTTGTCTATTTAGTTTCAAAAGAGGAGTAACCGGAAGGCAAAGTACAGGGCTAATGGTAAGATTCTTAGCAGTGTATATGAGCAGAGAGATCTCGGTGTCGATGTCCACAGATCCTTGAAAGTTGCCAGTGGTAATGGGAACTGCAGATGCTGGAGAATCCAAGATAATGAAATGTGAGGCTAGATGAACACAGCAGGCCCAGAAGCATCTCAGGAGCACAAAAGCTGACGTTTCGGGCCTCGACCCTTCATCAGAGAGGGGGATGGGGTGACGGTTCTGGAATAAATAGGGACAGAGCGGGAGGCGGACCGAAGATGGAGAGAAAAGAAGATAGGTGGAGAGGAGAGTATAGGTGGGGAGGTAGGGAGGGGATAGGTCAGTCCAGGGAAGACGGACAGGTCAAGGAGGTGGGATGAGGTTAGTAGGTAGGAGATGGAGGTGTGGCTTGGGGTGGGAGGAAGGGATGGGTGAGAGGAAGAACAGGTTAGGGAGGCAGAGACAGATTAGACTGGTTTTGGGATGCAGTGGGTGGAGGGGAAGAGCTGGGCTGGTTGTGTGGTGCAGTGGCTTTGCAGAACACCTCCGCTCGGTTCGCAATAAACAACTGCACCTCCCAGTCGCAAACCATTTCCACTCCCCCTCCCATTCTTTAGATGACATGTCCATCATGGGCCTCCTGCAGTACCACAATGATGCCACCCGAAGGTTGCAGGAACAGCAACTCATATTCCGCTCGGGAACCCTGCAGCCCAATGGTATCAATGTGGATTTCACCAGCTTCAAAATCTCCCCTGCCCCCACCGCATCCCAAAACCAGCCCAGTTCGTCCCCTCCCCCCACTGCACCACACAACCAGCCAAGCTCTTCCCCTCCACCCTCTGCATCCCAAAACCAGTCCAATCTGTCTCTGCCTCCCTAACCTGTTCTTCCTCTCACCCATCCCTTTGTCCCACCCCAAGCCGCACCTCCATCTCCTACCTACTAACCTCATCCCACCTCCTTGACCTGTCCGTCTTCCCTGGACTGACCTATCCCCTCCCTACCTCCCCACCTATACTCTCCTCTCCACCTATCTTCTTTTCTCTCCATCTTCGGTCTGCCTCCCCCTCTCTCCCTATTTATTCCAGAACCCTCACCCCATCCCCCTCTCTGATGAAGGGTCTAGGCCCGAAACGTCAGCTTTTGTGCTCCTGAGATGCTCTTGAAAGTTGCCACCCAGGTTGACAGGGCTGTTAAGAAGGTGTACAGTGTTTTAGCTTTTATCAATAGAGGGATCGAATTCCAGAACCAAGAGGTTATGGTGAAGCTGTACAAAACACTGGTGCGGCCGCACTTGGAGTATTGTGTACAGTTCTGGTCACCGCATTATAAGAAGGATGTGGAAGCTTTGGAAAGGGTGCAGAGGAGATTTACCAGGATGTTGCCTGGTGTGGAGGGAAAGTCTTATGAGGAAAGGCTGAGGGACTTGAGGCTGTTTTCATTAGAGAGAAGAAGGTTGAGAGGTGACTTAATTGAAACATATAAAATAATCAGAGGGTTAGATAGGGTGGATAGGGAGAGCCTTTTTCCCAGGATGGTGATGGCGAGCACGAGGGGGCATAGCTTTTAAATTGAGGGGTGAAAGATATAGGATGGATGTCAGAGGTAGTTTCTTTACTCAGAGAGTAGTAAGGCAATGGAACACTTTGTCTGCAACGGTAGTAGATTCGCCAACTTTAGGTACATTTAAGTCGTCATTGGATAAGCATATGGACGTACATGGAATAGTGTAGATTAGATGGGCTTGAGATCGGTATGACAGGTTGGCACAACATCGAGGGCCGAAGGGCCTGTACTGTGCTGTAATGTTCTATGTTCTATGTTCTATGATTTAACTTCAAGAAAAGTGAGTTTTCAGGCATTTGATCTGGGCAAATAAGAAATCAAACATTTAGGAGACAGAATTGTGTTGTCACATTTGTGTAATAAATAAGGCTTAAGTTTTCAACATGTATTGTACCTATGTGTAGTGATGAAAGTGTTAAATTGTATGCTCTACTGTTAAAAATCTTGCAGTTGGCATTTAGTTGTCTCAAATAGCATATCCGATCTTTAACAAAGAGAAAAGGAGTGAGCAATGGTTGTAGCTGGGTCACATTTTTTAATTGGGATCCACTGACATATGGCATTGGAATAAGTAAAACTAAGGTACTGATTGGCTAGAAGAAGCACAGACTGGAAAAGATATCCTAGGTCCTGGGTTATAGCAGGAACTGCCGATGCTGGAGTCTGAGGTAACAAGATGTAGAGCTGGATGAACACAGCAGGCCAGGCAGCATCAGAGGAGGAGGAAAGCTGACATTTTGGGTCTAGACCCTTCTTCAGAAATTTCTGAATGGATGGTCCAGACCTGAAACATCAGCTTTCCTGCTCCCCTGATGCTGCCTGACCTGCTGTGTGCATCCAGCTCTACACCTTGTTATATCATATCTTCTGGTGTTTCTCCTGTTTCTCTGCCCTTTGTTGCACATCACCACCATATTCTCTCACTCCTCTACCTCTAACCATTCCATTCACAGCTTTTGGATACACAGAATTAGGAACCACCATCATGGTGAGGCTAAAATGTTTTGTGTAGGGTTTGGAAAAAAACATATTGGCTTTTGTACTCTGTGCGACTATTAATAAAGCTCAGGTTTCAGTGTACGCTTATACATTTCACAACTACCACTTAATCAGACAACTACACACAACTAGCTGGTTGTGAGTTACACAATAGTTCTGTTCTTTTTACCTTGGCAATATCCAGACAGCAATAGCACCCAAAAGACTTAAAATCTCACAGCAAGCAGGAAAACTAATAAGTCTATGTACAAATGAGAATATGTTGAACTAACAGTAATGTAGCGATGCAAAACCCTGAAAAGACCCCATCTGAGTATTGTCAGCAGATCTGGGAGTACATCATAGGTTCACAAGAATGATACCTCGATTTCTGTGATTGTTATGAGGAGAGATTATACAAATTAGGCCTATTTTCTCTGGAATTTAACAGTTTAAGGAGTGATCTGATCCAAGTTTTCAACATATCAACAGGAAAAGGCAAGATGTATAACCAATTTCTAAGGGTTGGAGATTCTGGGACTGGAGGGCATAAGTCTGAGAATTAGAACTAGATTATTTAGATGAGACATCAGGAAGCACATCTACACACAAGGAGTGGTAAAGATTTGGAACACCCTACCACAAATGGCAGCGGATACAAAATTGACTGTGAAGTTTTAAATCTGAGAGAGATTTTTTTTTATTAAGCTAAGGAATTAAAAGATATGAGCCAAAGGCATGTACATGGAATTAGGCCACAAATCAGTCATGATTTCATTAAATGGCGGAACTGACTCAAGGGTTTAAATGGCCTACTCGTATAGTTAATTTCTTATGTACTCTACTGTTGTATTTCTTCTGGAATCATGTTCAAGTTTAAAAATGGCAAAATATCTTCCAGAAAATTAGCATCATTTATTCATCCTTAATAATGCGCTAAACCACACAAATAGGGTTTGATAACAGAAAAAATGCACTTTGCATCTAAATGATAAGTGAATTCTTATTTTAAGTGGAAGCTAACCACAATTAAAAATGTTTAGCATGGAGCAAGTAATAAAAGAGTAAAATACTGCAGTTGCTGGAAACAGGGCAAAACATTTCTCTCAGGGCTACTTCTTTGATTTTCAAGAGGTCTGTGTGGGGTATTTAGATTCATGCAGAAACAGAACTAGAAGAGTTCAATAAGTTCCTCAATAATCATCACACATTCAACTTAAAGTTGAAACAAAAAAGGAAAGCATTTTTTAAGAAGCACCACAGTATTTACATTGGCAGTCATATGTTAGCAACAAAAACATTGGTTTAAAAAAAAAGATGCAATCTTCTGCATATAAAATAGTTAACATTTGAAAAATAATTTTCACACTCTTGTCAAGTCACAACTAATGTATTTCCATTGCATATGTACAAATTGGAACATTTTAACCAGGCAGTCACTACTCTTTTTACTGCAGAACTCAATCACGGATTTAAATTTAAAATAGTCACTGCATTCATTACATTTGTATTTTCCCCAGTTATGAGGTCCTGAAGTTAGGAAGCCTTAAGCTCAAGATTCCGAACTCATTTACCTCAATGATTTAATTATGTCCTCGTTCTCAGTCAGCTGGTTGTTCCTTTTATTGAAAACAAAAAATACTAGAAATCACAGCAGATTACACAACAATCATGGAGAGAACCTAATGATTTGATTCTAGATGACTTAGAATATAGAGCATACAACATAGAACAGTACAGCACAGTACAGGCCCTTCGGCCCACGATGATGTGCCAAACTTTTACCCCAATCCTAAGGTCTATATAACCTCCAACCCTACTTTATACTATCATCCATATATCTATCTAATAGCCGCTTAAATGCCCTGAATGAGGCCGACTCCAACAACCTGTCCGGCAATACATTCCACGCCCCGAACACTGTCTGAGTAAAGAACCCACCTCCAACATCTCCCCTATATCTAACTCCATTCACTTTAAAACTATGCCCCCTCATAATAGCTAGCTCCACCCTAGGAACATTTCTCTCGCTGTCTGCTCTATCTATACCTCTGGTAATTTTGTACACCTCTATCAAGTCACCTCTCATCCTTTGTCGTTCGAAAGAAAAAATCCTAGCTCTCTCAACCTTTCCTCATAAGACCGTTCCTCCATTCCAGGCAACATCCTGGTAAATCTCCTCTGCACCTTTTCCAACGCTTCCACATCTTTCCTGTAATGAAGCGATCAGAACTGGACACAGTACTCCATATGTGGCCGAACCAGGCATTTGTATAGCTAAAGCATAACTTCATGGCTCATGAACTCAATCCTTCTATTAATGAAAGCTAACACACCATATGCCTTCCTAACAACTCTATCCACCTGGATGGCAGCTTTCAGGGAACTGTGGACATGAACTCCAAGATCCTTCTGCTCCTCCAAACTGCCAAGAATCTTTCCGTCAACCCTGTATTCTGCTTTCAAGTTTTTCCTTTCAAAATTAACCACCTCATACTTTTCAGGGTTAAACTCCATCTGCTACTTCTCAGCCCAGCTCTGCATCCTTTCAATGTCCCTTTGTAACCTACAACAGCCCCTGCACTGTTCACAATGTGACCCACCATGATATCATCTGCGAACTTATTAATCCACCCTTCCACTCCGACATTCAAATCATTTGCAAAATCACAAATAAAAGAGGACCCAGAACAGATCCTTGTGGTACACCGCTCGTAACTGAACACAATGTTGAATACTTTCCATCCACTACCACCTTTTGTCTTCTGAGGATCAGCCAATTCTGAATCCAATCTGCCAAATTTCCCACTATCCCATGCCTCCTTACCTTCTGCATGAGCCTACCATGGGGAACCTTATCAAACGCCTTTCTTAAATCCATGTATAACACATCCACTGCTCCACCTTCAACCATGTGTTTTGCCCCATCTTCAAAGAATTCAGTAAGGTTTGTGAGGCATGATCTACCCCTAACAAATCCATGCTGACTATCACAAATCAACCTGTGCCTTTCCAAGTGATCATAAATCCTATTTCTCAGTGCCATTTCCAATAATTTGCTCACCACTGAAGTAAGACTAACTGGCCTGTAATATCTGGGGTTATCCCTATTCCTTTTTTTGAACAAGGGAATGATGTTTCCCTCTCTCCATTATTCCGGCACTGTACACTATGGACAGTGAGGATGAAAAGATCATTGCCAAAGGCCTGGTAATCTCTTCCCTTGTTTCCCATAGAATCCTTGGATAAATGCCATCCAGCCTGGGGGACTTATCTGTCTTGAAGTTCCTCAAAATTCCTAGTACATCTTCCTGCTCGACATCAACCTCCTCTAGCCTACAAGCCTGTTTCACACTGTCCTCCTCTACAACTAGGTTCCTCTCAGTTGTGAATACCAAAGAAAAGTATTCATTAAGGACCTCTCCTATGTCTTCAGGCTCCGTGCACAAATTCCTTTTACAATTCTTGTTCGGCCCTACCCTTTCTCTGGTCATTCTCTTATTCATAAGGTCAATAACAGGCACTGTGGCTCCAAAACTAAGAAGCAGTGGTCTGCTAGGTACAGCTAGGGGATCAAACCCACAATCTTTGGTTCACAAGAGCAGCACTATTCCACTTGACCACCACACCCCAAAGCTGATGTGAAGTGTGGAGGGGACAGCATTTATGTAATAGTGGTCGGTGGACTGCTGGGGAGAAAGGATGTTGAAAGTGCAGATTAATTGATTGGAACGTAAGAATGATAGAACAATGGTCTGTCTAACTGTTTAACTGGAAAGAACAGACAGCCCCACTGGAGTTAAGACATGGTAACAGAGAATGCAACAAGTAAAGCAAAAAGAAATGGAAGAAGTGAGAACACAATCTGAAGATGTTGAACTGGGTATTAAGCCCACAATTAGTCTTCACTATTAGCTTTCTTTCTCCTACAGTGCTTCACTATTGTATAAATGCTGCTCCCTCCACACTTCATGTCAGCTCTGATAAAGAATCATCTAGACTTAAAACATTAGCTTGCTCTGTCTGCACTAATGCTCTCTGGCCCGTTGTGATTTCTAGCATTTTTTGTTTTCAGCACAGATTCCAGTATCTGCAAAATTTGCTCCTACACTGTTCCTTTTATTGATAGGTTTAAAGCTGTTTACTATTCCTTGTAGCCTCCCTCTCCAACCTCAAACTATACTCCAACTAACCACCACCACACCTACAGCCTCCCTCTCTTCTCGCTCTCATACCTTCTCGCCTCCAATGAGCTCCCATCCTGCTTGCAGCTTTGGGGTCTCTCCATTCCCCCTTGCAACTACCTCTGCCTCCTAGATGCTTTGAAGGATTCCTCTGTCTCTCTCCTCTCTCTCTTTGCTCCAGCCCCATAGCAGCTCCTTTCAGTACCTGGGTCTGCAATTGAAGGGAAGGGGATCAACATGAGGGAAATACACAATTGATCTCATCCTCGCCAATTTGCCTGCTGCAGATGAATCTATCCATGACAATATTATGAAGTGTGGCCACCACAAAATCCCTTCGTCATATTGAGAAGATCCTCCAACATATCGTGTGGCACTATCCCAATGCTAACTGGAGTAGTTTTCCCACAGATGTAGCAATTTAGAACTGGTATCCATGAGGCATTTTAAGTCATCAGCAAAAGCAGAATTGCATGCAAACAAAATCTGTAATTTCTTGACCCAACATATTTTCTGCTTCACAATTATTAATAAGCCAAGGGATCAAAAATGATTTAATGAAGAGTGCAGGAGGACATACCAGGAGCAGCACCAGGCATATTTGAAAATGAGACACCTACTTGTTGAAGCCGCTAAACAGGATTACTTTTGTGTCAAACAGCATTAACAGCGAGTGATACATAGATCTAAGCTATTCTACAGCCCATGGATCAAATCTAAGCTCTACAGTACTGTCACATCCAGTCATGAAAGTGGTTGTGAACAATTTAAAAATTCACTGGAAGAGGAGGAGGAGTCTTCTCAAATATCCCCATCCTAAAACCTTGAACATCAGTGCAAAAGTTAAGGCTGAAGCATCTGAAATACTCTTCAGTCAGAAGTGATATGTGAATGAGTTGTCTCAGCTTTCTCAAGGGGACCCTGCAATTTGATTCACTTCATATGATTTCAAGAAACAGCTGGGTGCACTGGATTCTGCAAAGACTATGGATCCTAATAATATTTCATGCAGTAGGATTGATTACATGTGGTCCAGAGCTTGCTGCTTCCCTAACCAAGTTGTTAAGTAAGCTACAACACTAGCATCTATCTGATAAAGTGGAAAATTGCCCGGGTGTATCCTATGTGATAAAAGAGGGACAAATCCTGCCTGGTCAATTACCACCTCATCAGTCAACTCTTGACCTTCTGTAAAGTTATGAAGGGCATCACCAACAGTGTGATGAAGAGGCACTTGCTGTTCAGATGGGGTGCCACCAGGCCCTCTTAGCTCCTGACCTCATTACAAGACTTGGTTCAAATAAGGATAAAAGAGTTAAATTGACAGCCTTCGACATGAAGGCAGTATTTGTCTGAGTGTGGCATTGAGAAGCCTGAACATAACTGGAGTCAACTAGTTTTGGGGAAAACTCTCTGTTGTTGGAGTCATTCCTGGCACAAAAGACAAAGGACCATGAAACAAAAACAAAAATTGCTGTAAAATCTCAGCAGTGTGGGTAGTGGAATGTCCACTTTAAATAAAATATTGGGTCTTTTGGGACACTGAAAGCAACATTGATCAACTGACTGGCATGCTGAGAAAACTGGCCAACTGAACAGCATGTTGGGAATTGGATCAGGCCAGACTGACAGGTATGCAAACTGATTACTTTGATTAATTATATTGCATAGGTTTTCATGAGACAGTGGAACTGAGATATTAAGCCAGGAAGCTTGTAGCATTCACTGTCGGATTGAATCAAGCTAGCCAGATATGTAAGCCATTCACCCTGATTGACGATTGAATGGGTTATTGATGAGACAATGCTGCAAAGTTTTGGGTGGAACATTAGATGTGAGGTTCTGTAGAGCTATTTTTGAGACAGCCCATCTCCTAGGGTCAGCTCAATCATTAGGGGAAATTACTATATCCAATACTGTCTTTTGGAACACCCTTCCTGAGAGGGAAACTCAACTTAAATTGTGCTAATTACATTGTTACCCCAAACTAGTGCTAAACCACTGTACTTGGAAATGACTCTGAAAACCAGTTAAAAGAAGCCACTCAAGTCAGAGGTGTCTCACACACAATCCAGAGAACATCACGACCTAGAAGCAGGAACATTGGGAGCAGGAAGCACAGCTTCAACTCCAATTTGACCAGCTATAATAGGGGTACTATGTACTTTCTAACATGTAGTGCTCCAAAATCAGATTTTAAATAGTCTGTGGGCATAGGCATTAAAGAACTGTTAAGATTACTCAGGATATTAGAGGGAAAGGCTGGTTTTGTGAAGTTGTATATTTATCAATATTAACAGAATTGGGAGCAACAGTGGAGGGGGAGGAGCATTTTTGATTAGGGATAACATTATATCTATATTTAGGGAGGATATTCCTGGGAATATGTCTGGGGAACTGAGAAGTAAGAAAGGGATGATCACCTTATTGGGATTGTACTATATCCCCCAAATAGTAGGCAGGAAATTGAGAAACAAATTTGGAAGAATAATAGGGTGGTTATGGTAGGAGATTTTAACTTTTCAAGCATGACTGGGGCTGCCATAGTGTGGAGAGGAATTTGTTAAGTCTACACAAGAAAATTTTTTGATTCAGTATATAGATGTACCATCTACAGAAAGTGCAAAACATAACCCACCCTTGCGAAATAAGGCAGGGCAGGTGTCTGAGATGTCAGGGGGAGAGCATTTTGGGACCAGCGACTATAATTCATATAGTTTTAAAGTAGTGATGGAAAAGAATGGGCTGGATCTAAAAGTTACAGTTCTAATTTGGAGGAAGGCCAATTTTGACCGTGTTAGGCAAGAACTTTCAAAAGTTGATTGTGTCAGATGTTTGCAGGTAAAGGGATGGCTGAAAAATTGGAAGCATTCAAAAATGAGAAGATGAGGATCCAGAAACAGTTTGTTCCTGTTAAAGTAAAGGGCAAGGCTGGTAGGTATAGGGAATGCTGGATGTCTAGAGAAATCAAAGTTTTTGTTAAGAATAAGAAGGAAGCATGTGTCAGTTAGAGACAGCAGGGATTGAGTGAACCCTTACAAAATTATAACGGCAGGAGGAGTATACCTAAAAGGAAAATCAGGAGGGCAAAAAAAGGACCTGGAATAGCTTTGGCAAATAGGGTTAAGGAAAATATAAAGGGATTTTAGAAATATATCAAGGCCAAAGGGTAACTAGGGAGAAAGTAGGGCCCCTTAAATGTCAGCAAAGCACCTATGTGTGGAAATGCTGGAGATGGGGGAGATACTAAATGAGTATTTTGCATCAGTGTTTACTGTGGAGAAGGATACAGAAGATATAGAACGTATGTAAATAAATAACAACAATTTTAAAAATCTCCATATTACAGAGCAGGAGGGGCTGGATGGCTTAAAGCGCATAAAGGTGGATAAATCCCCGGGACCTGATCAGCTGTGCCAAGAACTCCATGGGAAGATAGAGAAGAGATTGTTAGGCCCCTTGCTGAGATATTTCTATCATCAATAGCTACAGGTGAGGTGCCAGAAGACTGGAGGTTGGCTAACATGGTGCCACTATTGAAGAAAGGTGACAAGGAAAAACCAGGGAACGATAGACCAGTGTTCCTGATATTGGTGGTGGGCAAGTTATTGGAGGGAATCCTGAGGGACAGGGTTTGCATGTATTTGGGAAGGCAAGGACTGATTAGGGATAGTCAACATTCTTTGTGCATGAGAAATCTATATCTCACAAACTTGATTGAAATTTTTGAAGAAGTAACAAAGAGGATTGACGAGGGCAGAGCAGTGGACATGGTCTATATGGGCTTCAGTAAGGCATTCAACAAGTTTCCTCATGGTAGACTGGTTAGCAGGATAGATCACATGGAATACTTTTCGTCATTTATAAAAATGATTTGGATGTGAAAATAAGAGTTATGGTTAGTAGATTTGCAAATGATACTAAAAGTGCAGGTGTTATGGACAGCGAAGAAGGTTAGCTCAGAGTACAATGGGATATTGATGAGATTGTCCGATGGGCGAAAGAATGGCAGGTGAAGTTGAATTTAGATAAAGGTGAGGTGCTGCATTTTGGAAAGGCAAATCAGGGCAGAACCTATACACTTAGTAGTAAGCTCCTGGGGAGTGTTGCTAAACAGACTGTGAAGTGCAGGTTCATAGTTCCTTGAAAGTGCAGTTGGAGGTAGATAGGATAGTGAGGATGGTGCTTGGTATGCTTGCCTTTATTGGTCAGTGCACTGAGTATGGGAGTTGGGAGGTCATGTTGCAGCTGCAAAGGATATTGGTTCGGCAGCTTTTGGAATCCTGCGTGCAGTTCTGGTCTCCCTGCTTTAGGAAGGATGACATGAAACTTGAAAGGTTAAAACAGGATTTACAAAGGTAATGCCAGTGTTGGACAGTTTGAGTTATAGGGAGAAGATGAATAGACTGGGGCTATTTTCCCTGGAGTGTTGGAGGCTGAGGGTGACCTTATAGAGGTTTAAAAAAAATTATGACCGCATGGATAGGGTAAATAGGAGGGACCTAAGGGACAACATTTTCCTGCAGAGGGTGCTTCATGTATGGAATGAGCTGCTTGAGGAAGTGGTCGAGGCTGGTACAATTACAACATTTAAAAGGCATCTAGATGGGTACATGAATAGTGAGGGTTTAGTTGGATATGGGCCACATACCAACCAATGTGACTAGATTTAACTGGGATAACTGGTCAGTGTGGACGAGTTGGAGGAAGGTTCTGTTTCCGTGAGTTACAGCTGTGTGACTCTATGACTCTATCCATGATAACAAGGTATAGAGTTGGATGAACACAGCAGGCCAGGCAGCAAGAGAGGAGCAGGAAAGCTGATGTTTTGGGTCATTTCTTCAGAAATGCCAAAAAGTCAGCCTTCCTGCTCCTCTGATGCTGCTTGGCCTGCTGTGTTCATCCAGCTCTGCATCTTGTTATCTCAGATTCTCCAGCATCAGCAGTACCTACTATCTCCATGACTCTATCTATCCTGTGATTCACTGATAATAATCACATTTCATGGTAAAGCACATTTCAATGAGTAAGTAAGTAAGTAGATCAGACCATATGAAAACAAAGCTTGCAGCAATTCTGGCAGCATCTGTGGAGACAAAGCAGAGTTAATGATTTGGATCTGATGACCCTTCTTCAGAACTGACTGTAGTTAAGAAAAGTTGGTGTATATGCTGAAGGCAGGGGTGTTGGGGGAGGTGAAGGAGTACTGAGCATATAGACGGAGATAGAGCCCAGTGAGAACAGCAGTTAGGCAGAAAAAGGAATGGAAGATAGTATGCCAGAAAGAAAGAAAGATTTAGATTTAATTTTTTTTAGCACTGTCACTTGTGCCTAGGCACAATGAAAAGCAGATAATGTTGCCAAGCTCCAGGACTATCTTGTGTGACAGAATAAGTTGTATAAATGGTAAAATATTAATAAATTAATTTTAAATTGATGTTACTAAAATTGAAACACCTTCAAAAATGTTCCTTTCCATTGCCTCTGTTTCTCCAGTCGTTGCCATCCAACATTCACCCAGGGTCCTGGCAACGCGCTCCTTTCCTGCCACCAGCGCCATTGATTCCAGGTCCGCCACTTCCGAGCTGTAGATGGTCATGCCGTGGGGGCCTCACACCTCCTCCGACACTGGACATCGACTGATGGGGTCCTGGCTCATCTTCCATTGCTCCCACAGGAGATGGAATGGGGATGAAAATACATGGGGACCTGGCCTCCCACTGGAGGACATCAGGAGGAGGCCTCATGGTGACTAAAATGAAAAGAAAAACACATTACTGAGCTGTAAAGACAACAATGAAACTATGTCGATGTGGCAGACCCTGTCACATGAGCTATAAGTGGTCGAACACCACTGTTAGGAGCTGAACACTGCTGGCCCTGCCATATTGGAGAACGATATTGGGGACAATAAATAGATAAAAATGGGTTGGAAGTGCTGAAAGCAGCCCACATCACAGCAGAACTTAGAGTCTGGGACTGCATAAGGGACATAGAAGAGGTATTCAGGTTCTAAAATTGTTGAACTGGGGATTGAGTCCTGAAGGCTGCAGGGTCCCTAGGTGGAAATGAGATGCTGTTCTTCTTTCTTGCACTAAGTCTTGCTGGAGCACTGCTGAGACAGAAAGGTTGGCCAGGGAACACGATGGTGTGCTGAAGTGACTGAAGCATCTGAAAGCTCAGGGTCATTTTGCAGACAGAATTGTAACTCTGCTTCCTCTTCATAGATGATGCCAGATCTGCTGAGCTTTTCCAGTAAACTTTACTAATGTTTTTGTTTCAGACTTCCAACATCTACAGTTCTTAGTGTTATTATAAAGGAAGATGGTTTTGGTTGTTGGAGGTCAGTTATTTCAGGACATCTTTGCAGTAGTTGCTCAAGATAAAAATCTGAGACCCAACTATCACCAGCTGTTTCAGTAATGGTCTTACCTCCATCATAAGGTCAGAAGTGGGGTTATCTACTTATCACTTTACAATGTTCAGCATCAATCACAACCCTTATGTGACAAACCATATTAATACAGCAGCTACAAGAGCAAGTCAGAGGCTAGGGATATTGCAGCAAGTAACTCACCTCCTGATTCCCCAAAGCCTGTCCACCAACTACAAGCCATAAGTCAGGAGTATGACAGATTATTCTTTTGGTTGGGTGAAGTTCTAATGACACTCAAGAAGCTTGACACCATCCAGGACAAAGCACATCCACAAGCATTCGCTCCCTCCACCACCGACGCTCAGCAGGAGGTTGATCAGCCCAGCTCCTTAATATTGCTGCAAGAATTCTTCAAGATCGCGTCCTCAGCCCAAGCATCTTCATCAATGAATTTCCCTCCATCAGAAGGTCAGAAATGGGGATCTTCACTGATGTTCGTGCAATGTTCAGCTTCATTCGTAATTCCTCATATATTGAAGCAGACCATGCCTGAATGCAATGAGATCTTGCCAATACACAAGTTTGGGCTGACAAATGGAATATAATGAAGTAACATTCATGCTACACAATCTGAGGCAGTGACCATTACCAATAAGAGAGAAAATGGGAAGTACAGATGCTGGAGAATCCAAGATAACAAAGTGTGGAGTTGGATGCACACAGCAGGCCAAGCAGCATCTTGAGATGCTGCTTGGCCTGCTGTGTTCATCCAGCTCCACACTTTGTTACCAATAAGAGAGAATCTACTTGTTGCCCCTTGATGTCTAATGGAATACTGCCACTATCAACACACTGAGAGTTAACATCGATCAGAAACTGATCAAACTATATAACTACATACAGATTGTAGCTACATGGACTAGGAATTCAATGGTAAGTCACCTCCTGTCTCCCTATTAATGCCTGTTCATCATCTAAAAGGAATGTGATGAAATAGTCACCTCTTGCATAGATGAATGTAGATTCAACAACACTCAAGAAACTTGACAGCGTTCAGGTCAAAACTGCCACTTCATTGGTAGTAGGCCCATCATCTTAAACATCAAATTACTTGACAACTGATGCACAGTGGCAGCAGGATGTACCATTTACAAGATGCACTGCAGTAATTCATCAAGACTTCTCCAATGGCAATTTTCACACTTATGACATCTGTCACCTGCAATAACAAGGGCAGCAGGACAGGGGAACAACATCAGCTCCAGACTTCACACTAAGCCACATACCCTTGTGACCTGAAACTATTTCATTGTTTCTCATTCCACACATAGTGCCTGACGTGCCGATTATTTCCTGAATTTACTTTTTTTTAAGTGTAGGTTTTAAAGTAGAAAGAACAACTGTTTGATAAAAGGGTTCCTTCATGAAATATGTGCAAATGACATGAACACATTGCCTCTGGAGGTTCAGTGTCTCATTGATAGGTGACAGCAGAGATTTGCAACTTGCTGGAAGAAAACCTGCTGCTAAATGAGCCTGATGATGATGATTTATCTGCTGTTATCAGAGCTATGAATTCAACTGTTTTGTATCTGGGTCTTTCTGGTGGACTGCCAATCACATTTTCAGGTTGCCCAAGTCAGCAGCCCAAAGATGCCCAAGAAAGGCAAGTAATCCTATGTTTGTCAGGGCCATCACTCATGTCAGCTTTATTTACTGTGAGGCCAGTTAGAAACAAGCATTTGGATTTGAGTCTCTGGCTACCTTCCCACAGGGATAGGATGTCATTGACTGTAGACATTGCTAACCACAGCTCCTTCAGATCATCCAGGAACATTGTGAGTTACAAGGCCTTCAATAGTATCAAGGCGCAACTGGTGATATCTGTGAGCTGTCAAAATCAGGATTTCTTTTTAAGTTTATCAGCTAGTATTCCACCAACACCGCTACATTTTGTCTTAGAGCATAGAACATAGAACAGTGCCTCACAATACAGGCCCTTCAGCCCATGATGTTGTGCTGGCTACTATCCTACTAAGCTCTACCTACCCTGCATACTCTACATTTTACTATCCTCCATGTGCCTATCCAAGAGTTGCTTAAATGTCTCTATATCTGATTCCAATACCACAGCCGGAAGTGCATTTCACAATTCTGTATCAAATTGTATTTTAGCATCACTCTTCCTTGATTTTTTGATCTCATTCAAGCTTTCCAAAACAATCTTTGAAAGTATCACAAATTGCATGTGGGAGTGAAGAAAACATATGTTGCAATGCTTTCAAAAGAAATGTTCATCATTGTGTTCTCAAATATAACTGGTAACTAAAATTGCTTAGTCACGTTGGGTGAAACATTTTGCACTTGATGGTGGTGAGCTGGGAGGTGCACATGAAATGCATTTATTGAGTTGAGACAGTGATATATCCAGCCCTAACACCCCCTACCTCCACCAGAGATAAGTTCTGGGTGAGAAGGCTCATAGTCAACAACCCCAGCCTTTGATCACTTGAGGCTAAGTGGCCAATTAAATATGAAACAAGGGCCTCAATTCACTGCTAGTCAGAATAACCCAGCTGCAGGCAAGCCCGTTACCATTGGCATTCACAGTAGCAGCTATTCTGAGGGCAGTATGTGACTCTGGGAGAAACTTTGTCCTTGAAAAGCAATCAGTCCCAAAATGTAGGGCTGCACCTCAGTCGGAGGTTGCTTGCTGTGAGACAACCCTCTGCCCTGCTTTCAATCCTCTTGCTCTCTTCTTCCTTCAATTTTCAACCTGGCAACATCACCACCCACAGCACCCCATGCATCAATAGCTTTGGCCTCAGCCTTCCACAGCCTGAGCACTACAGGGGTCCATAGCCACCAGGGCAGTTCACAGCAACCAGCGTGACTCTGCTGAACCTAAGAGCTGTGGACCACTGATTGTCCAGCAGCTCTCACTGGGTGAAATTTGGGGGACTTGAGTCTACTGGAAGTAGCCATAAGTTGCCATGCCAAGATCTCATTGGTATGTGGCGTCCATTGGAAGAGATAGTTTGAGCCTCTTGCTGACTATCTAGCCAACTAATGAAGCTCTGACACCTCAGTCACCTCCCTACCTTAAGATCGAGTTAGTGAATCATACAGCATGGAAACAGGCTCTTCATTCCAACTCATCCAAGTTCCACTTGCCTGCATTTGCCCCATATCTCTCTAAACCTTTCCTATTCCTGTGCCTCCCCAAATATCTTTTAAATGTTGCAACTGTATCTGCATCCACCACTTCCTCTAGAAGTTCATTCCATATACACATCACAGTCTGCATGAAAAAGTTGTCCCTTAGGTCCCTTTTAAATCTTTCTCCTCGCATCCTAAAAATATGGTAGCTAGTTGTGAACTCACCCTGTTTAGGGAAAAGACCTTTACTGTTCACCTTATCTATGCTCCTCATGATTTTATAAACATTTATGAGGTCACCCCTCAACCTCCTACACTCCAGTGAAATAAGTCCCAGCGTATTCAGGCTTCCCCTTCTAATCCAAACTCTCCAGTCCCAGCAATATCCTGTAAATTTCTTCAAAACCCACCCAATTTAATACTATTGCTCATTTTGCAGGGGAAACCAGCCTGCACACAGTACTCCAAAAATGGCCTCACCAATGCACTGTACAACCTTAACATGATGTCCCAACTCCCATACTCAATGGTCTGAGCAATGATGACAAGAAATGCAACAGGTATTGCAAAATATATTGAGAAAATGAGTTCAAACATTAAACACCACAAAGTTAATTTTACAAACAAAATTTTGAAACTAAGGAGAAAATAAGTCAATTAACAATTGGAGATGTCATAAGGATTCACAGATCAAGCAATATCTGTAGAATTAATGGGCTGAGTTTTCCCAAGGAGTCACATTCTCACTCAGATTGCTGCTCCATTGCTTCCATTTTATGAAAGAAGGGAGATCTGTAATTCTGAGAACTAATTCTGCTGAGGGCTCCCACAGAAATGAAAAGACAGATTTCCAATCTGGCGGTTCCTTTGCAACTGTCAGGGGAATGCAAATCACACTTGTTTTTCACATTAAAGTTTTTGATAGCCGCAGTCAAAGGGGAAATCATCATTAAATCCCAACAGCGCAGAAGGAGGCTGTTTGGCCCATCAGGTCCACACATAAGAGCATCAAAGAGCATCTTAACCTGACCCACCCCATCCCTGTACCTCCACATTTCCCATGCCTGCACATCCCTGGACAACAAGGGCAATTTAGCACAGCCAATTCACCTAACCTGCACATTTTTGGAAACCACTGCAGGGACAACATACAAACTCTGCACAGCTGGTCACCCAAGGCTGGATTTGAACCTGGGTCCCTGGAGCTATAAGGCAGCAGTGTTAGCCACTGAGCCACCTTGTCAAGGTAAACATGATGTTCGGGTTTTAAGAGAGTAGGACACTTACCATCATATTGGCCGCCAGGTGGTAGGGTGGCAGATGGGATGGAGTATGGTGCAAGGTGGCAGGTTACATGATGTCTTGTTTATAGTAGGTGGGGGTGGGTAGGAAATTTGGGGCCCACCAAGGATTGAGGAAAGTGGGTGCTGGGCCTGGGTATTCGGGTCAGGTCTGGCAGTATGAGGGGAAGGGGTGGTTGCATCCAGTGGCAATGGGGTCAAGGTGAGTTAGATCTGGGAGGAGGGAGAGAGATTTGTGTTGGATCTGCCAGGTGAAGGGTCTGGTAGTGGTTGGGGGTGGTGAGTTTGAAATCTGGATTGAGTCAGGGGCAATGGGGGGGGTGGGGGGAAGAGGTGATTGGGTTCCATGGGGTGGCATCAGGTCACCATCTGGTGGGGTGTTGGCTGGTGGGTGCAGAAACTGGGGTTGGATCCTGGAGTGGGGAGGGTGCAGTCTAAGGGATTTGGGGAAGTGTAGTTGGAGGTGTGTTTAGTAATGACACAGGAGTTAGTCTAACTTGTCCTTAGCAACAATTTTACTTAATTTCATTGGAAATTTCTGAAATCTCTGATTTAAGTGGAGATATTCATAGAGTTCCAGGTCTAGAGGAAAATTTGAGGTCTGGAAAAATCGCCCAGCCGAGAATTCAATTTCCAGGACAACCCCTTCAGAGTGTACTACAATGGGAATTTTGTAAGGCCCCTATGCAAAACTCTAATCTATACCTGGAATAACAACTGTCTGGCTAGTGTGAAATCTACCCCAGTGTTTCAGGTAATGACCTTTCATCAGCTTGAGGGGGAGATAAATCCAGGGGTGATTGCAGAAACTTGAGAAACACTTTATCTCCAGGACTAAAACAGTATCCCATCACCTTATTTTACCCACAGTGATACCTACTTGTGAAAATGGAGGTATGTACTCAACTCGAAAGCTGTTACTGACTGAGCTACTTCCTTGAAATGGATTGGTTCTTAGAATACTTGCAGTTTGAAAGCAGACCATTTGGCCCGTCAAGATACCCAGACCTATCATCCTACCTTATCCTGTAGCATTGCATTTTGAATGGATAATTCACTTAGCCTTCACATCTCTGGGCACTCTGAGCAATTTAGCCTGGCCAATCCAACTAATCTGCACATCTATGCATCCTGGGAGAAGGAGTAGCCAGTGAAAACTCATGCATACACAGGTAAAATGTCCAAACTCTACACAGACAGTTAACCAAGGGTGGAATCGAACCCAGGTCTCTGATGCTGTGAGGCAGCAGTGCTAATTACTGAGCCACAGCATTGCCCTTATCTAGCTCCAGGTTCATCTCTGTTAACTCAACCAGTTTCAAGGCAGGTCCAGGTGTGTTTTGAAATTAATTCTACGTTAACATCTTGCCTGGCCCAAATTCATGCACTTTGGAGGCTTCAAGTTACTTGCTGTGTCTCTAATAAGATAGTCAATGATCCCATTTTTTTAAAAAACAACCTTCTCAACATATTCTGTTCTCTCTTAATTTTGTGTAAACATACCTCCAGTTTTCTCTGTCTGTAGTGATTGTAGTGAGGTCAGTCAAGTGGGCCTCATAGAATATGAGCTCCATGGCTGGGCTGTTAATCTGGTTGAACTAGGGAGCCATGGCTGACAGATATAAACAGGACTGTCAAACATCCTGTTCACTCTGACAGCTGGCTCTGAGGGAGCTGGATCAGTTTCGAAGACTTTCCACATGTAAATAAAGGGTGACTAGGTGATGGGATACTGGACAGTATGGAGTTATTTCACTATCCTTGCAGAGTTTTTAACAATTGTATCATTTGTTTAGCCCCTGGCATTTTTCCTACCAAAACACACTTTTCTGCATGAATTCCCCGATGTCCCATCTTTTAAATTCACCAGGCCATGTATTCCTGAAGCTTTCTTCCACATTTTTGCCTATTCCCTATTTCACACCATTGGTGAGCATTGAAAGTATCTCAAAGGGCAGATCATGAATGTCTGCTGAAAATAAATTTGAGGGAGGGACAGTTGTTGAAGAACTGGATCAGAACCAGTTGTATTGCATATCATTGGCACTGATGTATAGTTGATAGTAATTCAGCCTCCTGCCATAAAAACCTAAGTCACAACATTGGTTCCTGTTCTTTCACAGGTGTTTGTATTGATCATTTTAAAGCCTCTGAAAGAAGGCTAGAACATCATGGGTGTTTATTCAGCAAACTAATGAACCTATTTAAAATGCAGGGTGAAAAAGAGCAGCGGACCTCTGCGTTTGAGAGGTGCAGAAAGAAAAGCAACCACAAGATGCAGGAAATGAGCTAGTAGTCCATTTCTGCATCTCTGTGGCTAATTATTGTTTTCCACAGTAAAGGCAGAGCAGATTAGTATCCGTTTGGCGTTTATCCTGACTGGGTCCAGTGGTCAATTTGTTTGGTTGGTGCTGATGAGACAGTTTTTCTTTATTTGACTGAGGAGGACTTAACCACTCAAAAAGCATGGACAATGGGCTGTCTAGGCAGTATCAAAGACAATCATCCATATTGCCAGTTGTCTCCACATCACAATGGATGTAGTACTTTTAAAGGGATCACTGCTTATGATAGATTTCCATGTTAATCTTCCAAAAAAAAGAGTTCTCGTAGAGACCTGGGAGAAGTTCCAAATTTGATAACTCCTAAAGACAGGCACAGGGATTACAATGCACAATTAATCTGCAGCACAACATAATTAGTATTCCGACTTTGTGCCGCATTCACTTTTACATTTTCTACACTGTTCAGCCAGTACAAGCCATTCTGTTGTTTGATTGTACATCTGAGTCAGGACCAATAACATTAGCCGCTAGCACAAGCTAATATTAGTTGCACTTCTTAAAAGGATGGTGGCTTCTGCCTGAAGAAAGTCTATAAATTGACATGAAGTGAATCCGAGCTTTGGAACAATGCAAAATTGCACAACATGGGAGAGGGTGGGGCTCAAGACTTCAGAAGAAGCACTTTAGGCTTTGATGAAGGCGTTGTCCCACAGGAAAAAGTCCTGGATCCACAAGTAGCTAGAAAGTCCTTCAACAATTTGTGCAGGAGATATTGAGAGCAGGTAAGTGTTAAGGACAATGCCAGGAATCAAGTCCGAAGAACCTGGTTGCAGTGTTACACAAATTTCTATGCCTACTGACAATGGCCAAGATTGGTGAATTCACCTTCAAATATCATTGAGTTGTGGAGCTGTACAGCACACGAACAGACCCTTCAGTTCAACTTGTTCATGTCGACCAGATATCCTAAATTAATCTAGTCCCATTTGCTAGCATTTGGCCCATATCCCTCCAAACCCTTCCTATTCATATACTCATGCAAACAGCTTTTAAATGTTGTAATTGTACCAGCTTCCACCACTTCCTCTGGCAGCTCATTCCACATACGCACCACCCTCTGTGAAAAGGTTGCCCCTTTGGTCCTTCTGAAATATTTCCCCTCTCACCTTAAACCTATGCCCTCTAGCTTTGGACACCACTATGCTAGGGAAAAAGACCTTGGCAATTCATCTTATTCTTGCCCATTGTGATTTTATAAATCTCTATAAGGTCACCCCTCAGCCTCCAATGCTCCAGGGAAAATTGTCTCAGTCTATGACAACATCTCTCTGTAGCTCAAATCCTTCAACATTGGCAACATCCTTGTAAATATTTTCTGAACCGTTTCATGTTTAACATCTTTTCTACAGCAGGAAGACCAGAACTGAATGAAGTGTTCCAAAAGTGGCTGAACCAATGTCCTGTACAGCCACAACATGACCTCCCAACTCCCTCTGCTCAATGCCAAACAGGCAAACGTACCCAAACACCATCTTCAAGGTCTCTTTGTTCAGCAACACTCCCCAGGGCATTACCATTCAGTGAATAAGTCCTGCCTGACTTGCCTTTCCAAAATGTAGCACCTCACATTTATCTAAATTAAACTCTATCTGTCACTCCTCAGCCCATTTGCCTGTCTGATCAAGATCCCATTGTACCAATTTTGGTATCACTTGCGAACTTGCTAACCCTACCTCCGATATTCACGTCCAACTCTTTTATATAAATGACAAAAAGCAGTGGACCTAGCACTGATCCTTGCAGCACACTGCTGGTCACAGGCCTCGAGTCCAAAACCAATCCTTCACCACCATCCTCTGTTTCCTACCTTCAAGCCAGTTCTGCATTCAAATGGCTAGCTCTCCCTGTCTTCCGTGTGATCTAACCTTGCTAACTGATCTTCTATGGGGGCTCTTGTTATATGCTATCAATTGTTCCAATAGCCTGAGGTATTGCTCAAATTCCAGTTATTTCAATTAATCACCGAACTTTATTTCATAAACAGTACACAGACCTAACATTCACACATTTCACTGCATCCTCACAGTGATGTTGGTGCGAACATGTCACATTGCAATTCATCATTCCTAACAGTCACATGCACCAAAAAATGTTATTGTATGTCTGGGTCTTACCTCATTCTTATAGGAAATGTTGGAAAAAATCTGTGACAGCAGATTTTTAGTTATCATCGCATCTACTGCCGTGCATATAAAATTTCATGATTGAGTTCAAATACAACAGTCATTTTGAAATTACCTGTTCTTTCTCACACAACATCAGAAGCCCCTCCCTACTGTCATAACCACCAATTCTCAAAATGCCCTAATATTCATAAGGTAAGGTTTATAATTGGGGGAAGGGTAATTACAATTCTGTTAGGCGAGAACTGGGTAACAAAAAATGGGAAGAGATGCTGTCAGCTAAGAGCATGATTGTTAAAGGAATGCATACTGCGTGCACTCGATATGTTTGTCCCTAGCAGGCAGGAAAGATGTGGTCGAGTGAGGGACCCTTGGTTCCCAAGAGAGGTCGAATGACTGATTAAGAGGAAGAAGGATACTTAAGTAAGCTTTAGGAAACAAGGAATGGAAAAGGCTCTGCAGGGATACAAGTCATCCAGGGAGGCGCTGAAGAAGGGCTTAGGAGAGCTCTGACGGGGCATGAGAAAGCCTTGGCAGATAGGATCAAGGAAAACTCCAAGGCTTTTTACACATACGTGAGGAATAAAAGAATGACCAGAGAAAGGGTAGGGCCAATCAAGAACTGCAAAGGAAATTTGTGTATGGAACCTAAAGAGAAAGGAGAGGTTCTTAATGAATACTTTTCTTTGGTATTCACAACTGAGAGGGACCTAGTTGTAGAGGAGACAGCGTGAAACTGGCTGGTAGGCTAGTGGAGGTCACTGTTACTAAGAAAGATGCACTAGGAATTTTGAGGAAGTTGAAGATAGATAAGTCCCGCGGGCTTGATGGGATTTATCCAAAGATTCTGTGGGAACTGAGGGAAGAGATCTCAGGGCCTTTGGAGATGATCTTTTTGTCCTACTGTCCATGGGTTTAGTGCCAGAAAATTGGAGAGAGGCAAATGTCATTCCCTTGTTCAAGAAAGGGAATAGGGATAACGCTGGAAATTACAGGCCAGTTAGTTTTACGTCAGTGGTGGGTAAATTATTGGAAAGTGCTCTGAGAGATAGGATTTATGATCACTTGGATAGGCACAGTTTGATTTGTGATAGTCAGCATGGATTTGTGAGGGGCAGATCATGCCTTACAAACCTTACTGAATTCTTTGAAGAGATGACCAAACATATGGGTGAAAGTAGAGCAGTGGATGTGGTATACATGGATTTAAGTAAGGCGTTTGATAAGGCTCCCCATGGTAGCAGAAAATAAGGAGGCATGGGATAAGGGAAATATGGCAGATTGGATTCAGAATTGGCTGACCCTTGGAAAACAAAGTGTGGTAGTGGTTGGAAAATATTCAACATGGTGCTCAGTTACGAGTGGTGTACCACAAGGATCTGTCATGGGTCCTGTTCTGTTGTGATTTTTGTAAATGATTTGGATGTCGGAGTGGAAGGATGGATTAGTAAATTCGCGGATGGTATGAACATGGGTCACATTGTGGTCAGTGCAGAGGGCTGTTCTATGTTACAAAGGGACATTGATAGGATGCAGAGCTGGGCTGAGAAGTGGCAGATGGAGTTGAACCCTGAAAAGTGCGAGGTGATTCATTTTGAAAGGAACAACTTGAAAGCAGAATACAGGATCAACAGAAAGATTCTTGGCAGTGTGGAGGAGCAGTGGGATCTTGGGGTTCATGTCCACAGTTCCCTGAAAGCTGCCACCAGGTGGATAGACTTGTTAAGAAGGTATATGGTGTATTAGCTTTCATTAATAGAGGGATCGAGTTCAAGAGCTGTGAAGTTATGCTCCAGCTATACGAAAGCCTGGTTCAGCCACATTTGGAGTATTGTGTCCATTCCTGGTCACCTCATTACAGGAAAGATGTGGAAGCATTGGAAAAGATGCAAAGGAGATTTACCAGGATGTTGCCTGGAATGGAGGGAATGTCTTATGAGAAGAGGTGAGAGAGCTAGGACCTTTCTCTTTAGAGCAACGAAGGATGAGAGGTGCCTTGATAGAGGTGTCCAAAATGATCAGAAGTATAGATAGAGTAGACAGCCAGAGACTTTTTCCTAGGGTGGAGGTAACTATTACTAGGGGACATAGTTTTGAAGTGAGTAGAGGTAGATATAGGGGAGACGCCTGAGGTAGGTTCTTTACTCAGAGAATGGTGGGGTCATGGAATGCATTGCTGGAGAGGGTAGTAGAGTTGACCTCATTAAGGTCATTTAAGTGGCTATTAGATAGGCATATGGATGATAGTGTAAGGTAGGGGGAAGTTAGATAGACCTTTGGTATAATGTTTAAAAGTTCGCACAACATCGTGGGCCGAAGGGTCTGTACTGTGCTATACTGTTTAATGTTCTATGTTCCATAACGGGGAAATACACCAGATAGACCATTTCCCAGCTGCTTGCCACCTAGTGGAGTTTATTTCGTCTGCCAGGGCCAGGGTCCAATACATATTCCCATGAAGCAATCTCTATCACTAGTAATCAAGTTGCCGATCTTAGTGTTCAGACTACTATTTTTGCTACAGTGGGCTAAGCATTTTCCGAGTTGATGGTAATGAGACTCATCAGCTGGCCATGCATATTTAGTGTTTCCTGAATTATTTTTTGTGTGCTTAGTGTCACATACATTTACGGCTTTGCAGAACTCCTACGCTTAGTTCGCAATAAATAACTGCACCTCCCAGGCGCGAACCATTTCAATTCCCCCTCCCATTCCTCAGATGACATGTCCATCCTGGGCCTCCTGCAGTGCCATAATGATGCCACCTGAAGGTTGCAGGAACAGCAACTCATATTCCGCTTGGGAACCCTGCAGCCCAATGGTATCAATGTGGATTTCACAAGCTTCAAAATCTCCCCTCCCCCTACTGTATCCCAAAACTAGCCAAACTCATCCCTCCTCCATAACCTGTCCTTCCTCTCACCTATCCCCTCCTCCCACCTCAAGCCGTACTTCCATTTCCTACCTGCTAACCTCATCCCGCCCTCTTGATCTGTCCGTCCTCCCTTGACTGAACCATCTCCTCCCTACCTCCCCACCTATATTCACCTTTACTGGTTCCATCCCCGCCTCTTTGACCGGTCTGTCTCTTCTCCACCTATCTTCTCCTCTATTCATCTTTGATCCGCCTCCCCTTCTCTCCCTATTTATTTCAGAACCCCCTTCCCCTCCCCCATTTCTGACGAAGGGTCTAGGCCTGAAACATCAAAAGAAATGAGACCCCTCACATACATTTAAATGTCTATGTCAGGATTCTGCTGGAACCATCTGAAAAATTTGCTCCACTGCCATTGTTTTTGGTTTCCAATTTGTTACCTAATGCCAGACAATGCTCCTAGAACATAGCCAGGCTACTGGTGAGTGCAGTAATAATTAATGCTGTGTAAGTTAATTTGTTTGACCTTCATTTGCCACTGGCGAGGCCTCATTTCTGGACCACACACTTGCAGATAGACAAGGTACTTGTTAGTTGGCACAGATAATTTTTTTCAAATTGCCTTATCTCGCCTACTTTCCTCTCTTCCTTGATTTGAAGAGTTAATTACTTGATCAGGTACAGTTCTAAGAGTGGCAGCTATCTTCTAATACCTCACCCAACAGTTCATAGGTGAATCTGTGAACACTAACAATGAGTGCTCAGTGGTTATTCGATTGCAACTACTTCACAGTTAACTGCATTCTTGCCCTTTTTAATATTCACATAGAATTTTAACAGAGTTCCCCAGAAGCCAAATTAAATGAGAGGCCCCTCCATAACTCAATGATATGAAACTAGTTTCAATACCTTAATTACTGTACACCCATAAGATCAGTTCATTCGACAAGGCTTCACTTTGAATATAGGGTCTTCACTTCCACACAAACTAACAAGAGAGTGTAAAATGGCACAAATTCCTCAATTTTCCATTTGATAATACATTCTTAATTGGTTTTGTTTCATTTAATTGTTAAAGGAGTTGAAACAAGGCATTTTAGGATCTCATGAATTTGCCTTTAGAAGGATTCTCCTTCTCAAACTGACGTCTCACTTAAGGTGGGGTGACCCTCAGGTTAAACAACCACTAGACTTTCACAGCCCTGATAGAGCTGTCACAACTTTATCTTTAATATGAACAGAAACATTAGTGAAAGCAATTGCAACTTTATTAATTTGACCTCTCATTAATGTAATTTTTAAAATGTCTTTATTTTTGTTGGGTATTTCGATATACTAGCAACATGTAAGAGGGTCACCAGCCAGCACATTGTCTGTGCTTCACTAAAACAATGTTGGAATGAAGTTCACCAGATTACAGAATTTGAAGATTAATGACATTAAGGGTGGAATCTTGTAGGGGCCTGAATGACGTGAATCATGGTGAGATCTGGGTCCAGGCTGGATGACAAGTGCAATACAGCCCATCCTGACAATGAGGTCACCTCGTTCCATTCTTTATGTTTTTCACAAGGAATGTGGTGAGATTCTTAACAATTCCTAATTGGCATGGCTTAACACTTGTTAGCCATCCTGTTAATGGCACAACGTGCCTCATTAATATTCAGACACCCACCTTAAAAATACAAGCTCGATGTCAGGAAAACTCAACCAGGAAACCAAAGTGGGTACCTGGCAGATTCAGATCACTGCTTGCTCTGAAGCACCTTCATATTGGTTACCAGGCAACAACATCTCAGGGCAAGATCCTCAGGCATCAGCTGAACACATACCCCCTCCATGGATTTGCATCTGTCATCTGAGAACTCCTCACAACCACTTCTTTGATGCACTGACAGAGCGCACTGGAACCACAAGCTTGCTTTGCACAGCACACCAGCAACTAGCTTGAAAAGTCACAGCAGCGAGAGCAGGGACAGGTACTCAACTTACAATCTGCATTTTAGGGTTGTTCATTTGTTGTCTTAGTCCTCACTCACTTCTTGCCTATCTGCATGCTTGCCTTCCATATCTTGCTTACCTTGCCTTTCCATGCTGTGCCAAATAGTGCAGTCACAGAAACAAGCAGCTTGCTTTGTTGGTCAACAGTCCTCATTCAAGGGTGCATACATCTAGCAGTGTGCTATGTCAATCCCCCAACTGCTCCATGTGCCAACAGCATAAATGTTAAACACACTGCATGAGCAGCAAGAAGGCAGCCATGTCTCATGGCATGAGGGGAGTAGTCCCCGTAGAAGCCCATAGAGGTTTTCTGACTTCAATGAAATAGAGAAATAATGGAAGCTTTGATACTTGGCTTGTTATTACAGAAGAGGAAGAGGCTAACATGCTGGAAGTCCCAGAAAGTAATAAAAAATTAGACACAGGGACTAATTAACACTTATAAAGTAAGTACTGGCACTAAAGAGTGACAAATTGGCAGGACCAGATGATTTCCAATTTGAAAGAAATAGCTGCGAATGTTACAGGTACCCTGGCTAGAATCTTCTGCTGTTCCAGGAACATTGGTTTAGAAAATTGTGCATGACCATCTCCTGGTTGAAAAGTGAGAGAGGGAAATCATGGAACAGTTAGCCCACCATCTTTTCTCAAGAAATGATCAGTCTATTACTAAGGGTAGGAATGACTGAGCATGTTTTCAATCTTCAGCTGATCGGCAAGAATCAGCATGGATTTAAAAAAAAATTATGAGCCATGCCTCATGAATCTATTCCAATTTCTTGAAGGCCGTAAAATGGACAGAGTAAAATGTATTTTAATTATATGAAGTTCGAGAAAGAATATGATATCATGCCTCATAAAGTCTGCTGTCTAAATTTAAAGCAAATTGCTGCCCTGGTTAGGAAATTGGTTAAGATGAAGATAAAAGTGGGGATAATGAGCAGGTACTCCAATTAGCAGGATGGTACTGGTGCTGTCCCACAGGGATTGGTGCTAGGGCCTCATACGAAATGATTATTTATGGAATAAAAAGCCACATATCCAAACTTACTGATGACACAAAGATAGGTGGCATTTTAACTCATGTTGATGAAATGCAACATTACAAGGTGATGAGGAAAGGTCACTGGGCCTGAAACGTTTACTCTGTTTTTTCCTTCACAGATGCTGCCAGACCTGCTGAGCTTTTCCAGCAACTTTGCCTTAATTCCTGATTTACAGCATCCACAGCTCTTTTGGTTTTTATTACAAAGTGATATTGATTAAGTGAATGGGCAAAAATAAATTTTAACATAGACAAATCTGAGCTCATTCATTCTGGACCTAAAAGTAAATTAATTAGGGAGCTTTATAAAAGATAAGAGGCTCAAACAAGTGGCGTTCCAAACAGAATTGTGATCTGACAAACATGAACAGGTAATATAAAATCATATAAGAATTAATGGAAAGCCGTATCGGCAGGACTAGATTCCATGAGAGTAGGAGTAATGCTTTGGTTATTCAAAACCCTGGTTAGACCATACCTGGACTACTGTTAGCAATACTGGGCACCACACATTTAACGTTGACTCAGTTAACATTGTTTTGTTTTAGCATTGTCCATAATATAATGACAATATGCTAATTCAATGCAGAAAGTTTCAATTTAATGTTGTTTGTTGCATGACCTAGCTGCTGTCAAAGGCTTTTCTCCATGCCTCAGCTACTTCACTCAGAGCCCTGGCCTTCTACTCCCTCTTCCCCCTGATGTAATCTAGAAGAAGATATTGTTCCTTGTAACATAAGACACGAGGTGTGGCAATTGTAATAGTGAAGAATCCAAAAGATGTTTATTACTTTAAATATCACATACAAATATTACATTTTCAGACATGAAGTGTCTGGACTAGTATTAGATTAGTAGATAACAATGGAGTAACATTGAGCAACAATCTTTCCAATCATGCATAATGCTTCAAAAGATCTTGGTGTAGGACAGACAATAAGATCTTCTTACCCTCAGGCCGCATGATATTATCACGATGATGCCATGAATATGGGGAGCCTTGTGATGTAGTTGTGTCCCTATCTCTGGACTAGTCAGTCTGAGTTCAGGTCCTACCTATTCAAGAGGTGTGTAATAACATCTCTGAAAAGGTTAACTAGAAAATATCTGCAATGAGCCTATATACCGCCATATTGGTCGTGAGGTACAATACAACACACTTACCTCCCAACTTTACCCTCAAACTCCCATTCCTGCCTTCTGTTGTCCCTTTTCTGAGCTGGCTCCTGTTCCAAACTTGCTCTGAAGTACTGGCATCCCTGAAGAGCGAGAAATGAGTCAGTGTAGGTAATTCTTCCTGCATTGGATGATATCCACTACTAGATGGAGCTTGGTCAATTAACACTTCAGATGGCCCAATTTTAACAGGTAATAATGGTAATTACATTCATATCATTTATTCTATTTTTAAAATTTATTTTAAGAGGCTATTTTCTTCCTGAATAATGAAATTTAGGAATGCAATCATTTGCTTCATGTCTTAAAGTTGTCTTCCACTGCGGTGACCTAAAGTAACTAACTGTACAGTATTTCTTCAAATTTTATTAAAACTATTTCAGTGAGGAATACACGGTAATGTAATGTGCAACACAGTAGTTCAAACCTTTTCCAAGCAAATAATTGAGAGCTGGAACTTAACTCTAGCTTTAACATTGATTCCCATTGGTAAGCATGCTTCACTTAAAATCATTTCACTTCAAGATTTTCAGAAATGAAGCACAACTTTAATTGAGGACTAAGTGTATTTGGTGGTGGAAGGAGCATGGAATAGTGTCATTAGAATGACACCTGGACTCCAAAGGTTTAAACACATAGAAGGCTTACACAAGGTGAGGTTGCATCCTGTGGGATTTTAAAAGGAGTCATTTGATTTAAGTTTTCAAGCTAATAATGGAGCAGACAAATGGAGTACAAAGAGAGAAACTATTTCTGCAGGTTGGTCAGTCTAGATTTAAGGGGGCATGACCTAAAAACTGTGACTGGACATTTCATGAATGAATTTAGAAAACATTCCTCCACATAAAGAGTGGTAGAGGTTTAGAACAGCAACAGATACTAGGTCAATTGTTATCATTGAAACTGATACTGATAAGATTTTTGTTAACCAGAAAACTATCCTGCATGCGTGCTCGGAATTCTTTCTCCACGGTATTTAAATAATTTGATTTGCCTGATTTATATGGAGATTAAAGTCACTCATAATTACATGTGTTTTCCTTTACCACACGAATTCCTGATTCCTTGTTTAGTATAATTCGTAACTTCGCCATTACCATTTGGTGGTTTATATACCATTCCTACAAATGTTTTTTGCCCCTTGGTATGTCTAAATTCTATCCACACAGATTCAACATTGTCTGAGCTAATATCATTCCTCAATATTCCATTTACGTTCTCTTTAACCAGTAATTCAACTCTTAAACCTCTTCCTTTTGTCTGTCCTTCTGAAATATTGAATAGCCCCAGATGTTTGTTTCCCAACCCTGAAGCCATGTCACCATAATTCCAGCTATATTGTATCCATTTACGTCCATTCATTCACTGAATATTAAATGCACCATACATTCAGGGATGAAACCTTCAGGCTTATCTTTTTAATGTTCCTCATCCCTTTCCCAATTTTTTTTAATCTGAAGCCTTGTTTGATTCTGGCCTTTGATTCCCCTTTCTGTTTTGTTCTTGTCCTTGATTCCCCATTCTCTGATTCCTTGCATAGGTTCCAATTTAGTTTAAACTCTCCCCAAGCATTCAAGCAAATACATCCCTTTGGGCATCTGTCCTGGCCCTACCCAGGTACAACCCGCCCAGCCATCTGAAACTCTCACCCTCACACCAACTCTTGGTGACATTTTTGTCTGATATATCCGGCTGTTTCTATTGACCAGCACTTGACACTGGTAGTCATCCTGAGATCCCTACTTTTTAAGTCCTAATTTTCATCTTCCTAACTCCCCAAATTTTGCTTTCAGAACTTTATCCCTTTTTCAACTTACATTTTCACTACCAATGTGTATACCATGTCCACTGGCTGTTCACTCTCCCCCACTAGGTTGTCCTCTACCAGTTTCAAGATATCTTTGACCCTAGCATCAGGGAGGCAACATACCGTCCTGGAGTATCTATACCTTTCTATTCCCCTTATAACTAAATTCCTATGATTACTGCATTTCAACACTTTTCACTCTCCTTTGCAGCAAAGCCAACAGTGCTGCATGTCTTTTTGTGGATAGAGGTCCCAGTGTAATGGATTAAATTACTGTACTTCAGTGAGACATGGTCTGACACTGGGGAGGGTTTAAACTAACGTGGTAGGGGGATGGGAACCAAATGAGGAGGTTAATGGTCAGTAAGGAGGCAGTAGCTAAAGCCTGTAAGGAACAAGATCATGAAATCAGCGTGACGAAGGGGAAGAGCAGGCAGAGAGCAGATGATGAACACAAAGGTACAGGTGGTTTAAGATGCATTTGTTTTAAGAACAAAAGAACTAGGAGCAGGAGGACGCCATCTGGCCCCTCGAGCCTGCCCCACCAGTTAATAAGATCACGGCTGATCTTTTTGAGACTCTGCTCCACTTACCCGCCCACTCGCCATAACCGTTAATTCCATTACTGTTCAAAAATTTATCTAGCCTTGCCATAAAAACATCCAGTGAGGTAGCTTCAATGATTTCAATGGGCAGGGAATTCCAGATTCACAACCCTTTGGGTGAAGAAGTTCCTCCTGACCTCAGTCCTACATCTGCTTCCCTTTATTTTGAGGCAATGTCCTCTAATCCTAGTTTCACCTGCTAGAGGAAACAACCTCCCTGCCTCCACTTTATCTAATCCCTTCATAACATTATATGTGTTTTGATAAGATCTCCCCTCATTCTTCTGAATTCCAATGAGTATAATCCAAGCCTACTCAGTCTCTCCTCATAATCCAACCCTCTCAACCCTGGAATCAACCAAGTGAATCTCCTCTACACCCCCTCCAGCGCTAGTACATCTCTTCTCAAGTAAGGAGACCAAAACTGCACACAGTGCTCCAGGTGTGGCCTCACAGGACCCTATACAGCTGCAGCATAGCCTCCCTGTTTTTAAACTCAGTCCCTCTAGCAATGGCAGACAAAATTCCATTTGTCTTTTTAATCACCTGCTGCACCTGCAATCACAGCTTCAGCAATTCATGCACAAGGACACCCAAGTCCCTCTGCACAGCAGTGTGCTGCAATTTTTTACCATTTAAAGCATAGTCCATTTTGCTGTTATTCCTACCAAAATGGATGACCTCACACATATGAACATTGTGCTCCATCTGCCAGACCTTTGCCCACTCACTTAGACTATCTATATCTCTCTGCAGACTTTAAGCGAGAAGTGTAGTAGGTAAGGCAGATGAACTTAGGGCTTGGATTAGTACTTGGGAGTATGATGTTATTGCTATTACTGAGACTTGGTTGAGGGAAGGGAAAGATTGGCAACTAAATATCCCAGGATATAGATGCTTTAGGCAGGATAGATGGGGAGGTAAAAGGGGTGGAGTTGTATTACTGGTCAAAGAGGATATCACAGCTGTGCTGAAGGAGGGCACTATGGAGGACTTGAGCAGTGATGCAATATGGACAGACCTCAGAAATAGGAAGGGTGTGCTAACAATGTTGGGCTGTACTACAGGCCTCACAACAGTGAATGTGAGACAGGGGTACAAAAATGTAGACAGATTATGGAAAGGTGTAGGAGCAACAGAGTGGTGGTGACGGGAGATTTTAATTTTCTCAACATTGACTGGGATTCATTTTGTGTTAGGGGTTTAGATGGAGCCGAATTTGTAAGCAGCATCCAGGAGGGTTTTACAGAGCAGAAAGTAAATAGTCCAACTCGGGAAGGAGCCATACTGGACCTGGTGTTGGGAGAATGAGCCCAGCCAGGTGGTTGAAGTTTCAGTAGGGGATTACTTTGGGAATAGTGATCACAATTCCGTAGGTTTTACATTACTCATGGATAAAGTCGAGAATGGTCCTAAAGGAAGAGTCTAAATTGGGGGAAAGCCAACTAAAACAAATTTTGGCAGGAGCTGGGGAATATGGATTGGGAGCAGCTGTTTGAGCGTAAATCCACATTTGATATGTGAGGGGCTTTTAAAGAGAGGTTGATTAGAGTGTAGGACTGACATGTCCCTGTGAAAACGAGGGATAAAATGGGCAAGATTAAGAAACCATGGATAACAGGTGAAATTGTGAGACAAGTAGAGAGGAAAAAGGAAGCATACATAAGGTCTAGGCAACTGAAAACAGACAAAGCTTTAGAAGGATATCAGGAAAGTAGGACCAATCTGAAATGAGGAATTAAGAGGGCTAAAAAGGGTAATGAAATATCTTTAGCAAACAGTGTTAAGGAAAATCCCTAAGCTTTTTATTTGTACATAAAGAGCAAGAAGGTAACTAGAGAAAGGGCTGTCCACTCAAGAACAAAGGAGGGAAGTTATGGGAAGAGTCAGAGAAAATGAGTGAGATTCTTAGTGAGTAATTTGTGTCAGTATTCACCGAGGAGAGGGATATAATGGATGTTGTAGTTAGGGATAGATGTTTGATTACTCCAGGTCAAGTTCACATGGGGGAGGGAGGGGGAAGGAAAGCGTGTTGGGTATTCTAAAAGGCATTAGGGTGGACAAGTCCCCAGGTGCAGATGGGATCTATCCCAGGTTGCTGAGGAAATTGAGAAAGGAAATAGTTGGGGCCTTAACAGATATCTTTGCAGCATCCTTGAGCACGGGCGAGGCCCCAGAGGACTGGAGAATTGTTAATGTTGTCTCCTTATTTAAGCAAGGTAGCAAGGATAATCCAGGTAATTACAGACCAGTGAGCCTGATGTCAGTGGTGGGGAAGCTGCTGGGGAAGATACTGAGGGATAGGATCTATTTACATTTAGAAGAAAATGGGCTTATTGGTGATAGGCAGCATGATTTTGTGCAGGTAAGGCCATGTCTTACCAACTTGATAGAATTCTTTGAGGAAGTTCTAGAGTTGATAGATGAGGGAAGGGCTGTGGATGTTATATACGTGGACTTCAGTAAAGCATTTGAAAGGTTCCCCATGGTAGGCTGATGGAGAAAATGAAGTCGCATGGGGTCTAGGGTGTATTAGTTGGATGGATAAAGAACTGGCTGGGCAACAGGAAGCAGGGAGTTGTAGTGGAAGGGAGTTTCTCAAAATGGAGAATTGTGACCAGTGTTCCATAGGGATCCATGTTGGGACAACTGTTGTTTGTGATATACATAACTGATCTGGAGGAAGGTATAGATGGTCTAATTAGCAAGTTTGCAGATGACACTAAGATCGGTGGAGTAGCGGGTAGTGAAGGGGACTGTTGGAGAATGCAGCAGAATACAGATAGATTGGAGAGTTGAGTGGAGAAATGGCAGATGGAGTTCAATCCAGGCAAATGTGAGGTAATGCATTTTGGAAGATCCAGTTCAAGAGCGAACTATACAATAAATGGAAAAGTCCTGGGGAAAATAGATGCACAGAGAGATCTGGGTGTTCAAGTCCATTGTACCCTGAAGGTGGCAACACAGTTTGATAGTGGTCAAGAAGGCATGCTTTCATTCATCGGACAGGGTAATTGAGTACAAGAGTTGGCAGGTCATGTTGCAGTTGTATAGGACTTTGGTTCAACCACATTTAGAATACTGCATACAGCTCTGGTCGCCACATTACCAAAAGGATGTGGATGCTTTAGAGAGGGTGCTGAGGAGGTTCATCAGGATGTTGCTTGGTATGGAGGGCGCTAGCTATGAAGAGAGGTTGAGTAGATTAGGATTGTTTACATCAGAAAGACGGAGGTTGATTGAGGTCTACAAAATCATGAGAGGTATAGACAGGGTGGATAGCAAGAAGCTTTTTTCCCAGAGTATGGGACTCAGTTACTGCAGGTCATGATTTTAAGGCGAGAAGGCAAAAGTTGAAGGGAGATATGCGCGGAACGGTCTTTACGCAGAGGGTGATGGAACACATTGCCAGCGCAGATGGTAGAGTCAGGCACAATAGCATCATTTAATATGTATCTAGACAGATACATGAATGGGCAGGGAGCAGAGGGATACATATCCTTCGAAAATAAGGCAACAGGTTTAGATGGAGGATCTGGATCAGTGCAGGCTTGGACGGCCAAAGGGCCTGTTCTTGTGCTGTAATTTTCTTTGTTCTTATATCGGAATGCCAGAAAAATTCCATTAGCAATGCCTCTGCTGTATCCTTTGGATTCACTGTGAAGATTTTTAAACATATGCTAACATCCTTCTTGAAGTTGGCTTTACAAGCATTCAGGTAAAACCCCTGCAACATCAACCACAATGGACTGGTCACTGCTTCTGTCATTACACACCTCATAAACTGGTAAGACTTGAATCCCAGCTTCCTGACTCCAGGTAGAGACAATATCATTGCACCACAAGTCCCCAACCCAGAATCTCCTCAACTTACAAAAATCTGACCTGTGGAACCTATATTGAATGGAACCTTTAATATTACTTTTAAAATGGTTTTGGTTACACATGAATATTAAATATGTCCTCTAGTTTCTCTTCTGTCTTCCTCCATACTTTTTTTGAACTCATCTCAACTCCAAGAAACCTACCTTTTTAATTCATTCGCGGGATGAGGGCGTCGCTGACTAGGCAGCATTTATTGCCCATCCCTGATTGCCCAGAGGGTAGTTAAGAGTCAGCCGCATTGCTGTGGGTTCTGAGACACATGTAGGCCAGACCAGGTAAGGGTGGCAGTTTCCTTCCCTAAAGGACATTAGTGAACCAGGTGGGTTTTTCTGACAATTGACAATGGATTCATAGTCATCAGTAAATTTTTAATTCAAGATATTTTATTGAATTCTGATGAAGGGTCTTGGCCCGAAATGTCAGCTTTTGTGCTCCTGAGATGCTGCTTGGCCTGCTGTGTTCATCCATCTACACGCTTTGTTATCCTCAGGATGTTATTTGGCTCTCTAGATTAATTGTCCAGCAATAATACCACGAGGCCATCGCCTTCCCGATAACCTTGTTACCCTGACCATATTTTCATTAAAATTCTAATTGCTAAATGGGAAAGCCAGTTCACAACACTCTAAGTGTTTTGAACTATGTGCCCTGCTTAGTCTAGTGATAGAGGAACACCATTTCTGGCCTAATTAGGAGACTCTCCTATAATTAACAAAGTAGCTTTATTGCTTATTAACAATTAGTAACAGGTCACATTGATATGATATACATACTGATGCACAGTCTTGAGGAGAAGCAGATGTCAGGTCACATTCCTTCAAGACCCTAAGATGGTTGCCCCACAAGTCCACAGATATTAACACCGTGGATGGTGCCTGGGGCACTCTCAGTATTAACCTTTGCACACCTATATGTTACACTGCTAAGCTTTTTTTGTCTTATTGTTAACATTAGATATTTGTTTATGTAACTATATTTACCACCACACCATTTCCCGCCAACAAGTCTCTGAATTTGTAAATTCAGGCAGTTTGGAGATTACAATTCCAACACCACTCCCTACGCCTCAGATGTGAAAAACTGGAAACTTACCAGGTGGAAGACTGCTGTTTTTGATTCTGTCCTGACATTCTGAAGTTTGTAGTTCCTTTATAATTAGAGGACTAATAATTTCTTGGAATTCCTTTGCACAAGCTAAGTGCAGAGCAAACGGGCATTTAACATACTCTCACTTACATTAGATACTAATGGAAATACACCCTTCCTTTCATTCAACATCCATTTTGTAATGTTTGATGTATACAGATTGTAGATTTGTTTGTCACAGTAGAAATCATAAAACATGAAATCTTCTACTTTGACATTTCTGCTGGTCATTTCGGAGATTTGTCTACTTTTTGACAGATGCAGTCTCAACCATTGCTGCTAACAAAATGCATGCTTGTAACATTCAGTTTGACCTCTCTAGCACCTTAGTTGCCTTCTCCACTGTTGCTAAATTATGACACTGCTTATCCAACATCAAGTACTGGAAGCGGAGAAATTTTCTCCAAGTATATCCTGGGAATTCTTGAGGCGATTGGTTTCAGCTCCTGTTCTAAACACCTAGCTACTGACTCCATTCCTCTGCCAGCATTTAGCCAATCTCATTGCAACTTTGGTGTCACATTTCGTTCTGGGTTGGGCTTCTGACCTCATTCTTATTATAATTAAGCCCTCTAACTTCTACCTCGGTCTCAACTCATCTACTGCTGAAATCTTCATTTGTGCCTTTATTCTCTTTAGACTTGACTATCGCAACATACTCCTGGCTGACTTCTCACATTCTACATTCTAGTCTCAATACACTTGAGGTCACCCAAAACTCTGTTGGCCTCATTTAAACCTGCAGTTTGTCTAATTCGCCAATCATGCAGTACTTGCTAAACTACATTGGCTCCCAGACTTGAAAATCCACATGCTTGTTTTTGAATCCCGCCAATGACTGTGCCCCTCTCTATGTCTGTGATACAGTCCAGCTCTATATCCTCAGAGAAATGTGTAATTCTTCATCTTCTTGCACATTCTAGTTCTAATTGCTTCAACATTGGCAGGTATGCCTTCAATTACCTCAGCTCAAGAGTTCCCTCCCAACACCTCTCTTTCCCTCTACTTTACCTTCCTTCTTTCAAATATTTGTTGAGATAATCCTTGACACTACCTAATCAACAAGGTATTTGGTCTTCTGAACCTGGAATATCCTTAACTGGCTCTTCATGTCTTTTGTTAATTTATTAACAACATAACAAATAAATGCTTAAGTACAGAATTTTGTGAACTTTATATCCATTCATACCATCCATACTTTTGGTGAGGTATCTACACATCTGTGTTTGGAAGAAAAGCTAGGCCACACAAACTTATTTTTTTATTCTAAAAATAGTTTAAAACCATATCATATTACAACAATGCTACTCAAACAAATATAAAACAATGCTACAAAGATGAACATATCCAATGCTAGATTCATTGTTTAAGCAAACCAGACTGGTTTATTCAAAAGTCAATACACTTTAAGGATAGCCTAGCTCAGTAGCTAGTGATTAATACTTAACAAAAGAAATGCTTTATTAATTTAGTCTTCCCAGTTTGATATCTCACATGAATTTGGGCTGAAAACAGGCAATGCACACACAGTAAAACTGTTGGGTGGACTCACTAATGAAGGAGTTGCGCCCTTCCACAGTAATCCCACATCAAAGGTTTGTGGGTTGCAGGGCAGGCATCGGACAGATGAACCATCTGTGGCTGAATTCAATCTGTCACCATTCCATTTAATGGACAGCAAGAGGAAGGCCTGCAGTCATTGTGTAGGCTGCTAGATTTAACCATGTAATGTTCTGATCAGTGGAGTGCCTCATTCCCAGTCATCCTGCGCTCATCAGAGCACGGCCTCTCTGGAGGTTTTGCATCCCCACATCCACCCACTCTCTCTTCCATCCAATAAGCCCTTGTTAGGAGGTCAGGTTCACCTATTCTACATGTGAAAAGTGCTACATGGAATTCATTAGGGGAATCTTGTAGGATTTTTCAGATTACCTGCATGTGATGAGTCATTAGCAGCAATTGTGAAAGATACATCTGTCTTCATTATGTCAAACTGAATGAATAAACCACTTGGTAAGATTTTGCTTAAACAATATCTTAAGATAAATGAACTATTAATATGGTTTATTAAACATTTGCAAGACATAACTTTTTTACAAGATCAAAAGTAAACCTAAAAAAACAACAGTCTCCAATACAAAGCAATCAAATAAATTAACAGGATCAGACTCAGGATCAGACATTAAATGAGCATTTAAAACTACTAAAACCATAACTCATAATAAATAAAAACCTTTTTAAATGTTAGTGCAAGTTTAGATTCTGTTAGGAATTGGACTGGCACCTAAAACTATTGGCCAATTTTTGTAATTAACGTGAGAAAGTTTAACAGTTAAATCATCAATTGCTAATTACATTGTTTTCTAAAGTGCACAGTGTTAACCAAATAACTTCATAGCAGAAAAATACTGTAAAATAACTGAACATTAAATATTATTGTAAAATAAACTTTACTTATAATTATTCTCCTACAGTTGCCCTCAACATTTTTCAGTTATTCCACACCTTGTGCCTCATTCAATTACATCAGTAGTATCAATGCACGTATTAAATGTATGAAAGATAATGATGCAGATAAAAAACAAGAAAATAGCATGTTGCTTTGCTGGGAAGAAATAGTCTTAATAAAGCAACTTGCAAACTGAAGAGATATCACAACATAATTTTGATGATTTTAATGCTTTCCATTTTTTGTCAGAGAACATGAATTCTTATTATTAATGCTGAGAGTTACAAGCCCATTTGACTCAAGCTTAGGGCATTGCTTTGTAAAATCACACTATTTCTCTCTCAACTGTCAGAAGGTACAGCATATATGAGAACATATATCCAGATATTACGTTTTGCAGTCCTAATTAACAAGCACAATGTACCATTTGCCATTCCTCTGGACAACATTTCAAAACAAATAACAGTTTATTTTAAATAGGTGACTGCTAGAGCTTGAGTGGCACAGGTTGAATAATAATGCATGGGTTAAGTGCTTGGCTGCTGATTTGGGCAACCATTATTTCTATATTCATATACAGAACTGACAAATATTTGTACTGCATCACAGCATGTGAAATAAATGCTGGGAATGAACAGCAACCAGAATAATCCACTGCAGGAAGCATGTTGTCACATAAAAATGAACATAAACATTTACTGAAAAACAGAGAATGCCGGAGAAAATCAACATTTGCAGAGAATAAAAAAAATCAACATCTCAAGTCCTGCTGAGATTATCCAGCATTTTCCATTTTTCTTTAATATTTCCAGCATCCACAGATCTTTGATTTTATATAAGTATTTACTGCGTCAATTCTTCAAAACTTCTCTTCATGTTTGATTCAGAAGAACATCTCCCTGTCTCGATGCATCATTCATTTAGATAAATTATACAGCTGAAGGTTGTGATAGCATTAGTTAATGGCTAGACTGTCATCAGTGCACCATAGAATTACTCACAGTTCTACAGGAAAAGAAAAATACATATATAAACATGTACATATGCAGACAGATGTACTCTTGTGTATAAGGGAGAGGTAAATGCTGCTATCTTGTTATCAAATGCAACTAATTAAATGCATTTTAAAAAGGCTCAGGATAGATCTAGTATGCCTCTGTGGTGAGAAATGCAAGTTTCTAAATATTTATTCCTTCAAATTAAATCTTAGCATTTCATTAAAAGCAAAACAATAGCATTTTGTAGGAAAGGAAAGTTGTGTGGGGTGCATATGCTGGTTGATTGATGACCAATTGTTTGCAGCTACCATTGACAGTTTAAATCTGCTCTTTCCCTTAAAATAAACTGTTGGATTCAGGGAATTACTAAGCACTTTTAATTCTAGATTTTTAAAAGTATTATTAATTGGTGGTGTGCAAATGCATCTGGTTCCCATGTTCTTACAGACAGAGTTTCAGAGTTTGTAAGGTGATGTTGATGGAATAACTGCAGTGTATCTTGTACGTGATGAACACTGCAGACATAATGTGCAGTTAGTGGAGGGACTGAATATTCAAAATGGTGATTGTAGTGTCAATCAAGTGTGTTCCACTGTCAAAGTTTCTTAAATGTTGTTGGAACTGTAATTATCCAAGCAAGTGGAGAATATTCTATCACATGCTGACTTCCTTTGTCAAAAGCGGACAGGTTTTGAGGTGTCAGGAACTTACTTGCAGCAAAAGATTCATCTTCTGACCTGTTCTGCTAGCCAGTGTTTATTGAATGGTCCAGTTATGTTTCTGATCAATGGTGATCCTCAATGATATACATAGTGGGAAAATTCAACAATGGTAACGCCACTGAATCTCATGGGGGAGATAGTTCAATTCTTTCTTGTTGGAGATGATCATTGTCTGGCACTTGTGTAGTGTGAATAGATGTATACAAAATAGAATAAGCATAGGAAGTGTCAGAGAGGGATTATTCGATTTAAATGAGTAATAAAATGGATTTGAAACTGCACTCAACAGCATTCTTTGCATTCTATGCAGTTCCAATGTGACAGAAAACTTGGATTGCATTCTTAAGGCACTCCCATAAACAAAAGCATCAGCCTAGAAATGAGGCTTTAACATTAATCTATCAATGTCAACATAAAAGCAGCAAAGAATTAAAAAAAAACATGCTAATTCCACAGGATAAAATCATGTACTGAAATTCCCAGTTAATAAGTTTCAAACAAACCCATCTTTGATGATTTTGTTGGCTTTTCCACTAGCCAATGTTGGCAGTTTTAGGGATAAAATTATACATAAACTTTTCTGTGAAAATACACAGTATATTTCACAACTTTAAAACATTGATTTTTCTAAAAATGGTGAATGGAAAGATATCTCGATCATGGGCTGGCTTTTCAATTGGGGTCAACATCACAGCTTTTAACCATGCTCACTGCAATCCCTCAACTAGTTAAAGGTTGGGAGAGGGCTCCACCACTTTGGGATGAGGAGTTATGGGTCCTTTTGGGGGTTTTCTGTCCTACTTGATCTTTTGCGACCTCTACTCCCATGCCCTAAGCCAATTACGATGGCTTGATCCAGAAGTGGACCAGATCAATGTGGGCCATCAATTCAACCAACTGTAAATTCCAGGAGGTGCTGGAATGTTGGATTACTAGGCCCCACAATCACCGATAACTGGCTCTGTCACTTCCCAGCAGATATCTGTCTTCAATATCCTCATTCAAAATGGCTCAGTGTTGGAACTGCAGCAGCAAATTGGCACAGAGGCTGGAGGCAACACTTTGTATCCCTACTTCCGATCTGGACTGTTTTAAAAATCCTGGTTCACATTTAAAAACGCAGAGGTGAATATCCATAGACATCCTCCCACTAGCTTACTGTACCTTTGGTGAAAGAACCAGGGACATTCTAGGAAATAATTATCAACAGCATCTACACCATTATTTGGATGATACAAGTGGCTAATTATACCAGCAGGAATCCCTTCCTGGGTTGGACCCCAATTGAGAATTTTGGTACTTGTGTTTCAGACATTCAGTACACACTAAATTCCATTTATTAGCATTTTATCAACTTTAAAATAAATAATCAGAAAAATAGAAATCCAGAAGATAAGTATACACCTTACCAGTCATACATCTGTTCTTAACTTCAGTAAACAAGAGCTAAGCAGTCATTGGATTATCACAGTATTCTCTTTCTTGGAAAAAAATAATTTCACAGATTTCAGTACCTATGCAGTATTGTTGATGATTTTGAACTCTGTTAAACTTAGTCCCCCGTAGTGACAATTAAAATCATAACAATAATGCAATTATTTCCAGTGGTTTGCTTACAAATATTATTATTGCACAGAGACTCATCCATCACACGTCTATCTCTTCAGTTCTAAGATTGGTAGCTCTTATAAGTACAAGACATAACAGACAAAATGCTCTGTTGAAATATTAAATATTAGCAGAGCTCTACGACAGCTCTGTGTTTTGGAAAACGTTTTCAGTTAATTCATATGGAACTGCAATTAGTTTGAGCCTGAAACGTTTTCAAACTGTTTGAGATTATTGCCATATTAAAGAGTATTGTAACTCAAGATGCTGTGTGCGATCTTGATCACTTCATGTTAACGCTTGTACTTAGCTGCATTCCTGATAATGTTTTGCATAAGCTTTTTGGAATTACAGGATTCCATATATAAAATGTCATCAATTGGGAAACAGACAAGGAAACAGATTTATTTAATTTTCTCAATAAAATTCTTGGTGCTACTGATTTATGTAAAAAGTCTGGAGGCAGTTCAGCTTTTCAGCCTTGGTAGAAAATGTTTGAGAGGGCTCCCCATAGATGTAGATAGTAGGAAACTGCACAAAAAAAAATGAAAACACAACTTGAAATTGTAGTATACATGATAGTATACGTGAATACAAGCCAAAATAATGTAAGACTGACTTAAGAAACAGTTGGTAATATCACAAAGAGTGGGAACTCATCTTGTTTCTGGATGAGTGAGCTTGAATTGATTGAACATGGCCTTCTCATCATGTCTGTCTTTTTAGTCAAGAGCCCATGAAAGATAGGAATCTGTAATATTTTTTCTAATATTTTTGTTACAAGTCAAGCTTCTGAAATTACTTGCATTTTGTTGATGTACACATGGAGGTCCTCTGGCTTGTCACGCCTGAATGCTGTAGTTTCTGAACTAACTATAGGTAATGAAGGTTTTCCCTTGAAAAAGAAAAGAAATTGGTACCTTCAGTAGTTTTTCCCCGTATATTTCCCTCATGATGAATTACCATTAATAATCAAAACAGTTTTAAACTTTTTGACCATTTGCAAATCTGTAACCTATTAGTTCTACCTTTTGTGGAGGAGATACTTTGCAATTGTTTCCAGGATTATTTGTTTCATTTGAATTCCAGTGCATCATTATTTGCCTGATTACCATCACAATGAATAATCCAGTAATAACTGTACCAGCAGAGAAGACAAGAAACATCGCAAGGATATTGTGGCTAGAGTAGAATTCTGCAAAATAGTAATAAAAAACAAAACATTACAAGCATTCCAAATGATTAATATTTAAAATATCATTCTAATGCATGAATTAATATGATGTCCACTACTGAAATTAAATAAATGCTCCACAAATCAGTGCTGTTTTGAAGCAACTTCTTCCGCTGTCTAACTCATCCTGTTGCGGTTGACCCCCTAACGGTGGTTTTAATCACTCCTTCAGTCACCCTTTTACCAACTGCTTTTCATCACCGAGCTTCCCGTACACCAGTCCTAGTGCAGGTTGCTAGCGTTGCCTGAGTTTGCTTACCTAAGGGCAAGATTCAGATTTGATCCAAAGCCGGATATCTTGGGTTGTAAAATAGAGGGTTCTGATCGTATAGGTGTGACGAGCTGGAGCTGTTATAACTAATACTTTTATTACATCCTCCTGGGCTCGCTGCTTTCCTCTCCTGACCTGTCCAGGGGATGAAGGCTTAGGAGGTATCCCCTTTCCAGCAGGGATTCATGAGAGAAAAATGATAAGCGAGAGCAGTTTCTTTAAGTGTTATTACAACATTAGTTCAGCACTCTGTCACCATTTCACAATGCTGATCCAGCTAGATCTTTTGATGGGAAATGTGCAGGTTGCAGTGATTGGAATGAGGCCGGGTTGGGGGAGTGGCATTGAGAATGGGGGAGGAGGACTGCTGAAAGCTGTCTTGCTGTCCTTGCTTCCCCTCGTGATCCCCATCCTGCAAGGCCTCTCTTGCCATCACTTACCTTGAGTCTGCGTCACTCTTTCATCCTGGGCATTCTGTGAACATTGTACCAGCAGCAATCACTACAGTTTCTAGCTGCTGCTCAGCAAAAGAGCTGCTGCAGTATTCTATTGGCCATTAATTCTCAGAGGGTGAGATTTACCATGATCCCATTGAAGACGTGCCTGTTTGGCACAAAAGGAGGTCACATGCATGTCACACTTGCTCTGTGGCCAGCGGCTGTGATCTCTGCTAAAGGTCTCCCTAATGAATCTTACACTGCAGATATCTGTATCCTCCAGTGATTTTATACTTTCAAAGGAAATAAGAATGGCAGACAAGGTCATATCCCCAGGGAATTAGGTCTGGCCTCGGGGTTACTAGTCCAAACATTACCAATGTGTCACTGTCTCACCTTATTTCACATTCTTATCATACAAGGAAGTGGGCAGTTAAAATTAGGGCTTAGTTTGCACTGTAGCAATCCAGAGCTGCGGTTTCAAACAATGGCAAGTGATTTCTGGAATCACCTACCAAGCACGCAACAATGTCAAAACTGCCATATTCACTTGGTGTTGACACATTAGTCATAGCTGCTGGTTTGTCTCTCAATTGAGGCCCAAGTAAATCCAATTATTTTGTAGCAGTTAAAATCATTTATTTTAGAAACTGCATAAAGAAATTCAGCCTGATTCCCATGTATAAAGAATAATAAGCCTGTGGAAAAAGAATGAAATAGTTCATAGGCTAATACCTAGAAAAGAAAGTTGTTAAGATATCCCTTATTTAAGTGTACATCAAAATGCAGGTAGGATAAACAGCAGGATTATTTCAAAGCAGCCAAGAAAGCAAGGGCATATTTAAACTCATCACGAATAAACTGAGCGCAGATATACAAGCTTCCTTACTCAGTACAATATTTGTACAATATGTGAAATAATTTAGGAAGCAAGGCAACAAAAACAAAGTACATGGAATCATTATTTTTTTAAAAATTCATGTAATGAAAGGATAAACTTTGAAGAGTTAATAGAATTTTTCAGCAACACTTCTTAATATTTTAATGTTATTATATAGAATACCTACCTGGGTTTCTCAATATATAAAGATATTCTTTTTCAGTGTCAGTTGCTACCATCATAAATTTGTATAAACAGTTATTTTGCGCTTGAAAAATGCAGTGCTGTGCTTTTTCTTCCTCCGATTCTGATAACAAAACACAAGTTAATGGCATGGTCAACACAACATTTTTCAAAGCTATCACACCTTCAGAGAATTCCCATCTGTTTTAGTTAAAGTGAAAACTAACTATGTCAAAAACATATTTTTTTTCCTGGATTACATCCATATATAAATTACACTGAAATCTGAAACAAAAACAGAAGTTCCTGGAAGGTCAGCAGATCTGGCAGCATCTGTGAAGGAAAAATCAGAGTTAACGTTTCAGGTCCAGTGGCGCTTCCTCAGAACTGCTGCCAGACCTGCTGAGCTTCTAGCACCTTCTGTTTTTGATCCTGATTTACACCATCCACAGTTGTTTTCGGTTTTCACTGAAATTTGTAGGTCTTGCAAAGGGAACATAGATTTCCTGAGTATGTTATTTGCCTATGATTGATATTAAAAATAAAGGAACCAAATAAGGTCAAATGCTGAATCATGAAAAGGGGTAATAGTTTATAAATGCTGTCTTTTGCCATTAACTTTGATTTCCTTAAGGGCAGGAGGTCTGGAAAGTTTTCTGTGGATGGAAACTTACAACACATTATGTATAGTGGGTACAAAAAGTGTTTAAACATATCACCTTCTGAATCACAGCTCACGTTACAGCTAGTCAAACATATCTATTTAAAATAAAGATGGGATATAAAAATGAAGGCAGGGATTTGGGCACAAGTAACTCAGAATCAGAGAAATGATCGAGTACATTTGGAGACAGAGGTGTTTGTATCAAATAAAATCAGTTTTGTGGCAATTTCCTTGTGCACAACAGAACATGCCATCACTTATTTGCTATGGTTAAAGCAAAAATTTCTAGGAAGAGGTATTAGGCTGCTTACACATGTAACTGAGACAATGACATCTATTTTGGGGCTCTTTGTAGAAGGTGATACAGATTGAAGCTGTAATGTAGAGGGATCTTCAGTGTAGTTACGGCTGTGCAACTTAAGAATCATACAATCTCTTCGCTGTGGAAACAGGTCTTCGGCACAACTAGTCCACACTGACCCTCAGGGCATCCCACTAGACCCATCACCCATGAAACATGCATCAGAATCCTCAATATGGCCCACGGTGCAAACAGAACAATATTAGACCAGTGGAATGAAGAGGAGGGAAAAAAATGGGAATTTAACAGAGTGACAGAGGGAGGGTATTGCTCACAATCCATTACTAATGATAATAAGACTGTTGTCTTTGTAAGACTGCCAACATGTTGCTTCAGATTTATTGAACAAAGATATAAGTGAAGGAACAAAGTGATTTTTAAGTTTGTTCTGTGACAGCAAACCTGCATAATAAATGTTCTTTTAAAAAGGTGCGATTTATACTGTACAGATTTATTTATCTTGAATTGTCTGAAATATTACTCCATAGTGATACTTATCACAGTTTGTGATAAGATTGTTCCTTTCCAATGTAACATACAAGCAGTATTACTGTACAGCTCAAACATGCTTCTGGTGTAAAACTTTAAGTGGGAGAACTCTGACAGCCAGAATTTTTTTAAGGGCTGGGAGGTAATAAAGATGTTTAGATTGAAGGAAAAATCCCAATAGTGGTAATGCACTTGTAAAAACATTTTGGAGAATTTTTTTTTCATTCTAAACAACATTAAATCAGGTATTAACTCTTAACTTTGAAACATATAGCACATAAAGTGAAACAGTGGAATCTAAACAAAAACGTACCTGAAAGCTGGTCCACCAACACCATTTGAGAACATGCTTTTGTGCAATTGGCAGGATACACTGCCCAGTAGTTTAACACATGACACTGCACACACTTCCTAGAAAGGATAAGTCAGATAAACGTTCAGTATTATCGATATGGGTATATAAATTTCACTTCAGCAAATATGCACATTCATGCCTGACAACATGGAAATTTGTAAATAATTTTGCTGCCATGAGCCCTCTATCCAGTCATTATATTCTTCAACTAAAAATAAAACTCACTAAATGTGTTAAGTGCTTAAAGGGAATGGTGCAAACATGTATTTGTTTAATAATATAAAAAATCATTGAATTGGAAATGCGGACCTTATTTATTTGGGGAACTCCAGTTCAATTGCTGTGATTATCTCCTTAAAGAGGTATTAGGTTACACATGTAACTGAGACAATGACATCTATTTTGGGGCTCTTTGTAGAAGGTGATACAGATTGAAGCTGTAATGTAGAGGGATCTTCAGTGTAGTTATGGCTGTGCAACTTAAGAATCATAGAATCTCTTCGCTGTGGAAACAGGCCTTCGGCCCAACTGGTCCACACTGACCCTCAGGGCAACCAACCATACCCATCGCCCTATACCCCACTTAATCTACACATCCCTGAACACTACGGGCAATTTGGCCTGGCCAAACCACCTAGCCTACCCAGCTTTGTGACAGTTGGAGGAAACTGGAGTACCCGGAGGAAACCAACGCAGACGCAGGGAGAATGTGCAAACTCCACACAGACAGTCACCTGAGGGTGGAATCGAAGCCGGGTCCCTGGCACTGTGAGGAAGCAGTGCCAACCACTAGACACCGTGTCGCCCTTAGGGATGAGGAAATATCATTTTTTTAATATAAGAGTTAGTGGAAATCTGGAAGTGTGCCCCCAAATGTATGAGGATGGTCGATCAATTGAAAATTGCAAAATAGAACTTGTTAGTTTCTTTGTATCAGAGATAATAGGAACTGCAGGTGCTGGAGAATCCGAGGTAACAAGGTGTAGAGCTGAATGAACACAGCAGGCCGAGCAGCATTTTAGGAGCAGGAAAGCTTTCCTGCTCCTAAGATGCTGCTTGGCCTGCTGTGTTCATCCAGTTCTATACCTTGTTATCTTGTTAATTTCGTTGCCACCTTAGGGTATGGATGAAAATTGGAGCAAAGGCAAATAACTGGAATTAAAGAATGGGTCAGTCATTAACTGAATGGCAGAACAGACTTGAGGAGCTGAATTGTCTACTCCAGTTCCTATGTGCTTACCTGCATATGCTTGATGGTTTTATTATGCTAGACTCACAGTGAAATTGCTGATACACACTGTTCAGAACCTGTGTTAGTTATGGATGTTCACACTGTACAGAAGTGAGTTAAATGTGCATACTGCCTGAAGTAGAAATCATCCCAAGACATTTCCAGAAACACAAACAAAAATCAATGGCAAACCATTAAATACAAGGAGAGACGGAGGAAACTTGGAAGAAAAGTTAGATTTTAAACAGATGATGGAATCTTCCCTTCACTGAGGTGCTAAGAATGATTGTGAGCAACTTGACTTAATCACGGGTGGCCAAAAATCAGATTCTCAACTTAATTGGGAGAAAAACTCTCCCAATTAAGTTCTTGACCCTTGGATGAAGAATCCAGAATTTTACTGTCCGCTGATGAGATGGTTATTTGCATCTCATTACTTGCCCAACTCACTGTACTAACACTGCACTTTCAATTTTCTTCGCTGCAATTGAAAAACCTGACAGCACAAAAACGTGACCTGTAAAACAGAGCAGGTACCTGGCGACACTTTGATCAGTGTATACTGCAGTGAGTAGAAAGGCTGCGCCAGCCACTTAGCCTTTCTTCACATGGAACTGCTTCCTCTGCAAACTGTGTCCCTATGATCAATCGTCACACTCTTCCTGGGCCATTCATCCATTCAACTCGGCATCAATAAAGGGCTTGTACGTAGTTCAGAGGAGAGGGAAAGCTAGGACTCACACATCTGTAGCAGGTTGGTTTTCACTGAGGATAAGCCAGGCACCTTGTACACCTAGGCAGCTGCATTTTGGCTTGCTATAGCATTGCTTTAGAGGCACACAGGGGGAGGCGACAGTCTAGTGGTATTAACACAGAGCTGTTAATCCAGAGACGCTAGTGATGCTCTGGGGCTATAGGCTTGATTCCTACCATGTCAGGTGGTGGAATTTGAATCCAATAAAAATTTGGAATTAAGAGTCTAATGAGGACCATGAATCCAATGCCAACTGTCAGGGAAAAAAACAGTCCAGTTCACTAATGTCCTTTAGGAAAGGGAATCTGGCAATCTTGCTTGGTTTGGTCAACATGTGACTCCTGCCCCACAGCCTATGTAGTTGGCTCTTAACTGCCTCTGGGTAATTAGGGATGGGGCAATAAATGTTGGCCTAGCTAGCAAAGCCCTAATCCCGTGAATGAATGTAAAAACATAGGCACACACTGTTTATGTTACGTCATAGGGTCCTCCATGCTGCCATCCTCACAATTATATAAGGAGTCTTATGGCAGTTACGGCACAGGGACAGATGTGAAAGGTAAACTTTAAAAAGACGTTTTAATGAAGGCCATCTGTGTTAATGTAAGAAATAAGTTACACATTTCAATTCATTAGCAGTTTATTCTGCAAGAAGTTAAAGTGGTAGTTTTCAGTTTTATAAATGCATTTTGTTTGAATTCTATATCAGCATTGATTATTCAAAAATGTTTCCTTCAGTTCCATTGTTCAATACTACACACTTGACTGCTAAGCTTACTTTGCCAAAGTGATGTTTATTTCAACACAACTGTGGTTTATTTTAGACAGGAAGTAGCTCAGTAATCACAGCAAACAAACAAAGCAATGAGATGGTGTAATCATTGTGTGATTTGAAGAGCTGGATAGGACCATGAAGTGACTCCACAGCCAGTTTGAGCATTATTCATCATCATTATAAATTATTAGTTTTGCTTAAATTTAACCACAGCCTTGATTTTTTACCTTCACACTTATCACATGATCAGTAAGCGTTTGAGTTTCCATTATTTTGCATCCTATTGGATACCTGCTGTTTTTGAATAGAATTTATAAACCTCTATAAGGTCACCCGTCAGCCTCCAATACTGCAGGGAAAAAAAAACCCCAGCCTATACATCCTCTCCCTATAACTCAAACCCGCCAATCCCGGCAACATCCATGTAAATTGTTTCTGCACCCTTTCAATTTAACAACATCCTTCCAACAGAAGGGTGACCAGAATTGTATGCAGTATTCCAAAATTGGCCTTGCCAGTGTCCTGGACAGCTGCAACATAATGTATCAACTCCTTTATTCAATGTTCTGACCAATGAAGGCAAACATGCCAAACACCTTTTTGACCACCCTGTCTACCCGCAACTCCACTTTCAAGGGACTATGCACCCACATCTCTAGGTCTCTTTGTTTAGTAACACCTCCCCCCCAACACACACCCCCACCCCAACCCCCCGCCCAGCCCCAGGGCTCTACTGGATAGGGTGAATAGTCAAGGTCTTTTTTCTGAGCTTGGGGTGTCCAAAACTAGAGGGCATAGGTTTAGGTGAGAGGGGAAAGATTTAAAAGGGACCTGAGGGGTAACTTTAATCATGCAGAGGATGGTATGTGAATGGAATGAGCTGCCAGAGGAAGTGTTGGAGGAGGGTATAATTACAACATTTAAAAGGCAGTTGAATGGGTATATGAATAGAAAGGGTTTGGAGGTATATGGCCCAAATGCTGGCAAATTGAACTAGTTCAGATTGGGCTGTCTGCTTGGCACGGACAAGTTGGACCAAAGGGTCTGTTTCCATGCTATGTGAATCCATGACTCTATTCCAGCAATTTGAAACAAAAAAAAACAGCAAAATGATGTGAATGTATGAATTGCAAAAACATACCAGCTGTTTTCACAGGAATTTTCACATGTTGGGCAAATCTCGCAAAAATGACCAGAGGCTCTGGATTCAGTGCAATGACATCTACCACAGATACATGTCCCTCTTCCACTGCAGATTTGGCCCTGTCCTGTCCTGCAGGACATTAGGGAGGACGAACAGTTACAGCTTTCACCTTCCCAGCCAGCAAAGCATTGGCATTCACCTCTTTTACATTCTCCATTGCCTGAAACAAGAGACCATAAGACCACAAGACAGATTAGAGATCAGAATACTAATTAAATAGGCATGTGAGATCTGAGTTTCTTGGCTGAAGTCAAAAACTCCAATTCACCATGATTAATTTCATCCATACGTCATTTCACAAGATTTTCCCTTCAATTTAATGAAAATGGTAAATTTCAGAGGTTTCCCAAGACTCTCTATGAAAACGCTATGAGAGCAAGTTTTGCAAAAGATCTACTTAGAAATTTAGTAAAATTATTACTTTTTTTCTATCAGACATTCATTTAATAACTATTGTCATGTTATACTATCACCAAGGAATTGTTTCACAACATGCCAAATGTGATCTTGTCAGACCATTGTATCGTGAGTTATAAAACACTAAGTTCTAGATTAGGGAGTTGATCAACCACATTAGCAAAATTTAAATGAATATATCAGGTAAAAATCAAAGATGGACACTGTAAGTTGGGTCCAAAAGTTTCCTGCACTTGACAGGCTTTTGCATAGTGACAGCAACAGAGATATTAGCAAGCACCAAATCCTGGTGACCCATCATCATCTCTGTACTCCTTGATATACATTGTCATAGCTAAGCAACATTTCCATTTTAACATTTTCATCCTTATTTTCAAGTCCTTCTTTATGTCTGTCATCTCCCCTAGCATGAGCACCCTCTGAGATATCATTATTCAAAGCTGTGAAACAAGTTACTGGCAAAAACATCTGATATTAAAATGTTTCCAGGCTTAAGTCTTATTTTGGTGGAAATTATGCAACCAATAATAAAGTGACTCTTAACAGTAACTTCTGCAGCTGTACTGTAGTGGCAGGAGCATTGTAATTCTAATAGTAATCAGTGGATATTGAAATGACTCCTGAATGTAAAAATCATTCCCAGCTATATTAGGATTGTGTTCTCTGCATGGATTGATAGTTGCGCAAGGAACATGTTTGTGGTGGGTGAGACATTTTCAACGAAAAAGACAAAACTTTTCAGTGCAATCCAGTCACGCACAAAGAAAAGCCTGTTATCTTAAATATCCCAGGGTATACCTCACCAGTGTTAATACTTTACCTACTGCCAGAGTACAATGAAAATGACTGGAGTCTGCCTAGAACTGTTCATCAATTGCTGCTGAGAAACTAGGGTCCATGTCACTGATGCATATTTAGAAACATTAAGTCAAAAGCAAGCTAACAGTCTTCCCAGAAGGAAAAGCCAGTGAAACTTGCACTTGACATATGCAGGCTCAACTCATCTTGTACATTAAGAATGACATATTATTATCATAACAGTAATATTGAGACTGGCTGAGACGCCAGCTGATGTATTCAGCCTGGCGATGGGACTGAGTGTCAGAAATTTACCTGACAGTGTGGATAGTGAAAGGCTAACTCAGAAACGTAGATTGTAAAGAACAGGAGGGTGCCATAGTGTAAATAATAACAGCAGCGGTAGCCTTTAATGCTTCTGCCAGGGGTGTACAAATAGGCAGATCCACAGACCCTCCTGCATCAGCTGTCAGATCTGGGTCAGCACAGATCCAATTAATGACAATGTTATCAAGGATCTAGCCTGTACTGAGAAAGCTTCATGATTGGTGACACAGCCACTGCTCAAGTTTGCTCTCACCAATTAAAGTTTCATTTAATCAGCCTGACGATGCTGGTGTTACAGCTCCTACCCTTCCATCTCCAAATGGATGGAAGATCCATACTCCACAGTTTCTCATTCAGAGGAAATTAGTCGGTAAAATGAAAAAAATATTTACATCAGTAGCAGAAAACACAGTGAGTGAACAAAACAGTAGTAGGGTCTGAGTGTAAACCTTAAAGATGTTGATAGAAAATAAATAACAATCTTGATTTTTCAGTTCTAACAAAGCTTGTGGATCAGGCTCAGTTACTTTTATAATTAACTCTCAGCGATCAATGACATAAAAATGTACATTTTTTTAATATTTGAAAAGAACGTCTTGTCTAATAGAAACAATAATTTTGTGCTTTCATATTTAAAAGAACCTTTCAACTGTCCTTGCCATTATTAAACATGAAAAAGGTGATATCTTCCCTGACGTTGCTAACGTTAAAGGTATGAAACAAGGGAATAATACTGAAAAAGCTCTTTTAGAATAAAATCCTGGAAACGGGCTATTCATGGGAATTGCAAGTCCATTCACTATCATGCTAAATCCACTGGTGTTGCTCTGTGAATCCTGGTCATTATGCTGTGGTCGATACTATATGAATAAAGCAAGTATGATAAAGATGAGAAAAATGGCAAAATGCCTCATAAAATCACTCAACCAGTAGTGAATGGAACTATTTTGCTAACTTATATTAGGCAAGATTCTCACCAATGTTATGTTATATTAAGCAACAGGATTCCCATAAACTTTCTGGAATGCCATTAACAACATCATTTACTGTTAGTTACACAATTTATGATACTGTTAGGATCAGTAGTTCAATTAATGACTCAAATTTGGAACTAGCAGCTAAAAACCAACAGACACAATTCACCTTAGGCACTGGAAATGCTGCTACAGGAAAGTACATTTTGTGGGACTTTGGAGCCGAGGTCGTATGAAATGTTTTAATGTACTATATAACTACAATGGTGAAAATGGTCAGGCTTACTACACAAATTTTACAAGAAACTAGCTACTAATAAAACCGCTAATTATCAGCAAATAGTGGTACAAATAGCTGTGCACCAATGGTAGAGGTAAAACTCCTGAGAGTTTTACATTTGCAGATGTTAGTTTTTCTTGGAATTTTTGCCTAGATCACGGTTAGTTGTGGGGGGGGGGGGGGGGCGCGGAAGGGTAGAGCTATAATTATCCTACTAAAGAATTTGTGTCCTTTCAAAATGGCTAGAAATCTGGACTCTAACAGAATTATAGATTCATGGTGGTTGCATTTTTATGAGAATCTGAAATTACCAGATCTCTATCCAATTAAGTTACCCAGCAAATTTCGCCTCAGGAGTGGCAGGTGATTCTCCTGCCCATTCTCTTTCTGACATATTCCCAGGCTGCATTTTCAGAAATGACCTATGTTGTCCCAGTAAAAGCTATACTTACTGAAAAGTGGTGCACTTTAAGTATGACCTACGATACAGATGCCAAAAGGCAATCAATTTCAAAAGGATCAACTGCAAATGGAAGAGGTGTCCAAATCTTTAGTAAGTCTCAGGTCTTGGACTCTAACTCTCACTGCTTCAGGATGTCGTTCCAAGTTTCCAGAAAATGTTAAGTGTTTCTGTTTGGCCTTTACAAACAGAAGGGCCTAAAATTTCATGGCTTTGACTGCACTGGAACAGAGGCAGGGAATTATTTAACAACGGAACATAGGACTTGATTCTGGCATTCTTTTACCCATTCCCATCATGTGGAGGTATTTATAGCCCTGGAATATGGCTCACAGCAATCGTACCCAATCTAAACTATTGTGGGGTTGGGAATTTCAGATTCTCAGCTATACTCATGGAATCAGGCCTGTTTTGTTAGAAAGAGACTGGGGCACCTCAGGGGCTGTGTAAAATCAAGGGAGACCTCCAGTGCCAAGCAGAGAAACACAAGAAGTCACCTGGTCTTGGAAACTTTTCATGTATTTCAAGGCCAATCAAAAGAAAAATGTTTTTCACTTTCAGTTTCAATAATTAGATACTGTATTGTAAGGTACTGCAATGTGGACGATAGGGCACTGTTCTGTAAAGTTAAGTTGACCATTACAATGATCACCACTGTATAAAAGTTCCAATGACTTGGAATATTTTTCTCATTTGTAAAAGGGCTCTTATGCATTAGAAACTGAATAAACCATAGCTTGGCAACTCTCATGTGATAGCCTTAAGTGAATTAGTGATAGAATTAAGTGAATGCCCAGAGTCAGGAAACCTTCAATTGCTTTCACAGAGGATAAACAGCTCCCCCATGTTCTTTGCTTTAATTAATAGGACATCTGATGTAGTTTAGACAAAATAGAGCTTTCTGACTTTTCAGTTTCAACAAGCTTCATTGTTGTATTGCCCAAGATTATTTTCATAAAGCCAAACTTATTATAAATACTTAGCTTTCACATTTTGATTCAGTTTTAGTGGAAACCAAGAAGACTACCTGTATTTGATGTGTGGCAAGTAAATTGATGTTAACTTACCGTTACAAGAAGGATATACATTTTAAATGAGTTTCGTTAACGAAAGTTTATCAATCCAAAATGTGTTTGAATGAGAATTTTACTTGATTCTTAGAAGTTTATTGTTTCGTCTGCGTTTTAAGTACTTTGTTCCTGAGGTTGGCAGGTAGGGAGGCTGGTTGAAAGGTTTTGGAGGATACAAGTGGTATTTGGAGGGGACATGGGAGGTACAGAGATGGCATAGAGGGGGCAAGTGTGGTATCGAGATAGAACTCAAAATGAGGGGCCATGGAAGAACTTTGGGGAATATGATGGATAATGGAGGTGGTATGTAGGATGTGTTTTGGAGCAAGGGTTTGAGGGCTGACATTCATCATTAAAATTAGGCTGATATCTCAGTAAACAGAGGCATTCTAGCCTGCCTCTTGGCTATCCTCCTGTCTCTATCGCTGCCTTGGACCTGTTTCAAATATTTAAATATCTAATTGCAAGAATTGGGACTGAGTTGTGGGAGCACTCAGTGGTAGTCAAATATCCCAGTGGCATTACCTTCTCTTTCTAACATTTTAAGCATTTACGTCTTATATTTTTATGAAGTAATATCTATCCTGAATATAATGTTTCCATTTTGCAGTTCAAAAACTGAAACGATAACATGTCTAGTTTGAAACATTGTAGAAGTTCATTTTTGAATGGTTTCCCTCAATATGCTACTTATGCTGTTGGATTCTGGATCTTGTGTACTTGAATTTCTCACTCACACTTACGTTCTTGCAGAGGTAGAGTAAAGGACAGCGATTGTAACAATGTGTTATTTTAAGCTGTAAAGAAGAAAATTGTCACTTTCTTTGTTAAAAATCCATGTTAACAAGTCTTTTACTCTTTATATTCTTTGGTACAGCTTGTAAAAAGTAGGCACTAAACCCTACTCATGGCTAGTCAAATATTAGCCATATAATTAATTACAAAACTAATTCTCTACTGAGTTTTAGAAATCATGTGTATCTGCTCTTTACAGATTGTATAACTTCTAACCACCAAGGGAAGACACTTAATACATTACAGTACAAATACAAACAGGAGTTAATTTGTCAATTTGATGCAGAACATACACACATACAAACTGCATGTTTCATTTTACAAATTAGTATCTACCATGTGGAGCTCTGTCTGGGAGTCATAATGACCAGAAGTTTAGGTGTTTTCGTTCATTAAAACTCTTCCTTTACAAAGTTATTTTTGAAGGAAATGTTGGAAACCTGATAACATAATCAAAGTTTAAAAGTAGATACAATAATTTAATCCTCCTAAAAAAGACAATTCAACATTTAATGTGGGAATGTATGTGTAGTGGTAATGTCATTACACATTTGAATGCTGTCAAATCTAAATTTTAAGAGTACACCTCATGGTGACCATGATAATCACTGTCATAAAAACCCATCCGGTTCCCTCTTCTCTTTAGAAAAACAAATTAAAATTCTTTCTGTCGATTTTTGTGCAAAACGGTAGTACCTAAATTGCTCCACACTGGCTCTTTACAAGGCATTTTGTAAAATGCATGTAGCATTCTCTTACCAAAGTCTTCATTGTACTGCTCTCTTCTGCACACCACTTTGCATTAAACTAGAATCCTGCCTTATCCCCGATATCTCTGCATTACTGACCAATTCCTGTTCTACACTGCTTCATAAAGAGTAATGTTTGAGAAAGCAGCAGATTGGAGACTGAGACGAGAGAATATATTACAAACAATTAACGAGCTAGTGCAGAGACATTCTGGGACAATACTTTTACAAGCGTTTGCAAGAATTTTCATTTTTATAAATGAAGAAAATGGGACCGGCCACAATCTGATTCAGTCCATTTCTTTTTTTCTGCAGTTAGAAATCCTGTTGATTTTGGAAATTGCGCTACAAATGTGCAAGTATGTTTTGATCGTATGGAAATAAATGGAAATTAATAATGTGTATTTCCCTGTAATAGTATCTTAATAACACTCAGGGTAAGGGAGCTTTGGTGGTCCTAATGGTTTTACTTACTTACCTGGTTATTGTAATCGATCATAGCTTTCTGTTGGGAGAGACAGTGGGGCTAATTTTCACTCTCGCCATGGGTAAACAAAACATTAGTTTTTAATCAGTGATAATGGGAACTGCAGATGCTGGAGAATCCAAGACAATAAAATGTGAGGCTGGATGAACACAGCAGGCCCAGCAGCATCTCAGGGGCACAAAAGCTGACGTTTCGGGCCTAGACCCTTCATCAGAGATGGGGATGGGGTGAGGGTTCTGGAATAAATAGGGAGAGAGGGGGAGGCGGACCGAAGATGGAGAGAAAAGAAGATAGGTGGAGAGGAGAGTATAGGTGGGGAGGTGAAGAGGGGATAGGTCAGTCCAGGGAAGACGGACAGGTCAAGGAGGTGGGATGAGGTTAGTAGGTAGGAGATGGAGGTGCGGCTTGGGGTGGGAGGAAGGGATGGGTGAGAGGAAGAACAGGTTAGGGAGGCAGAGACAGGTTGGACAGGTTTTGGGATGCAGTGGGTGGAGGGGAAGAGCTGGGCTGGTTGTGTGATGCAGTGGGGGGAGGGGACGAACTGGGCTGGTTTTGGGATGCGGTGGGGGAAGGGGAGATTTTGAAGCTGGTGAAGTCCACATTGATACCATTGGGCTGCACAGTTCCCGAGCGGAATATGAGTTGCTGTTCCTGCAACCTTCGGGTGGCATCATTGTGGCACTGCAGGAGGCCCATGATGGACATGTCATCTAAAGAATGGGAGGGGGAGTGGAAATGGTTTGCGACTGGGAAGTGCAGTTGTTTATTGCGAACCGAGCGGAGGTGTTCTGCAAAGCAGCTCTGAGATGAAGTAGAATGGTAGCTACCATGAATGTATCGCCGAACTGAATCAAATCTCTCTCTGAACATAGTGAGCAGTCTTCTGTATCTTTATTTCAAAACTGCCACACTTGACTCATATGAGATGTGGAAATGCGTGAACAGCAAATGAGTCATGACTCTGCCACTCCCCCTCCCATTCTTTAGATGACATGTCCATCATGGGCCTCCTGCAGTGCCACAATGATGCCACCCGAAGGTTGCAGGAACAGCAACTCATATTCCGCTTGGGAACCCTGCAGCCCAATGGTATCAATGTGGACTTCACCAGCTTCAAAATCTCCCCTTCCCCCACCGCATCCCAAAACCAGCCCAGTTCGTTCCCTCCCCCCACTGCACCACACAACCAGCCCAGCTCTTCCCCTCCACCCACTGCATCCCAAAACCAGTCCAACCTGTCTCTGCCTCCCTAACCTGTTCTTCCTCTCACCCATCCCTTCCTCCCACCCCAAGCCGCACCTCCATCTCCTACCTACTAACCTCATCCCACCTCCTTGACCTGTCCGTCTTCCCTGGACTGACCTATCCCCTCCCCACCTCCCCACCTATACTCTCCTCTCCACCTATCTTCTTTTCTCTCCATCTTCAGTCCGCCTCCCCCTCTCTCCCTATTTATTCCAGAACCCTCACCCCATCCCCCTCTCTGATGAAAGGTCTAGGCCCGAAACATCAGCTTTTGTGCTCCTGAGGTGCTGCTGGGCCTGCTGTGTTCATCCAGCCTCACATTTTATTAGTTTTTAATCAGCTGTCATTCAAATATTAGCCTTAATGATCTTAAGTTTGACTGACTCCAGTGGCAGGGAAAGTCAGGTGATGTTTGTGACATGCAATCAATGTGCAGCAGCTTCCAACCTACATCAAACGTGAAAATAACCATTACCAATTTGCCAAGTCATTACACAACAGCTAGGAAATAAATCTAAAGATTAATTTTGGTCTTGCAGTCATGACTCACTTGCTGTTCACGCATTTCCACATTTCATGTAAGTCAAGCGTGACAGTTTTGAAAAAAAGATACAGAAGACTGCTCACTATGTTCAGAGAGAGATTTGATTCAGTTTGGCGATACATTCATACGGTAGCTACCATTCTACTTCATCTCAGAGCTGCTCACAAAAGGCCTCCAACACCATCTCAGTAACTCACTGTGAAGTCCTATTTTAAGACTAATTGGCAGATTAAATTAAAACAAACAAGTCACTGTACTGTGTCTGAAATTGAGAGGGCCAGAAAATCATAAACATTGGTTTGGATTTTCATTAATTATTGGGCTGACTTGTGAGCTCTTGCGAAAGTCAGGGATCCTTGACACACTTCTGATGTTCCTGATTTTCAGCAATGTGCTTTAAGACTATGACTTGCGACAGGTCATGAGTCCACACCCTGAATTCCTTCCCTAGTTCCAATGCAAGCGTGAGCATGACCTGTTCAGCCACAATTTTCAAATGTCATCAGGGCAGTTTTTCAATGACATGCAGTTCATTGCACCTCAGAACTGAGATGAAATCATAGCCTACATGATGAAATAGTTTGAAAAGCAAGTCCAAACAACCCTTCTCAGGTCATCCCCGAGCTAAGCTTTCTCACAGCGCGTACACTCATGCCAGGCTTTGTTCCATTCCCACCTTTATGGCCTACCAAGTCCCAGTGTCAGGTTCTACCAGCCCCGATGGTCCAATATCAGGCTGTGGGACATCCATTCGCTCATATACTTTACAATGTGCAGGAGGAATTAACGCATATTGACAATAAAACAGTAAAGAAATACTTTTTAAAAAATCTGTGTCTTCCACTTCATTTAAATCTAAGACTCCGTTTACTATAACCCAAAAAAATGGACCAACTTTATAGGTCCTTTAAAATATTCTTGCAGAAAATGTAAACAATTAAAATATCTTAGCCCGGTGTGAATAAACATTGATGTTTGCTGTCATTGCACAGAATGCCAGTGGTCTGAAGCATCTGCCCGATCAATTCCCCTTAGAATTGTGCCTGTTTCATTCAAAACATCTCCTGTTTTTCTAATCTCCAAAAGACATCGACACATGTTGTTTAACCTTTCGTCATAGGACAATCCTTTCACCACAGGATTCGGTCAAGGGGCCTTTCTCTGAACTGCCTTTATTGCTATTACACCTTCTTATGTAAGGACTTAAGAACTGCACATTACTCCAAATGTGTCCCACCAGTATGGTACCATTATTCAAGAAGGGAACAAGAGATACACCAGAAAACTATAGGCCAGGCAGTTTAACGTAAGCAGTGGAATAGTGCTGGAAGCAAATCTGAGGGACAGAATTAATCTGCATTTGGAGAGGCAGGGATTAATCAAGAACAGGTAGTTAGGACAGTGAAGAAGGCGTTTGGTACACTTGCCTTTATTGGTCAGTGCATTGGTTATAGGAGTTGGGAGGTCATATTGTGGCTCTACAGGACATTAGTTAGGTCACTTTTGAAATGCTGCATGTAATTCTATAGGAAGGATGTTGTGAAACTTGAAAGGGTTCAGAAAAGATTTACAAGGATGTTGCCAGGTCTAGATTGTTTGAGCTACAGGGAGAGATTGAATAGGCTGCAGTTAGCATCAGAGGCTGAGGGATGACCTTATACAGGTTTATAAAATTATGAGGGGCATGAATATGGTTAATAGACAAGGTCTATTCCCCAGGGTCCTGGAGCCCAAAACTAGAGAGCATAAGTATAAGGTGAGAGGGTAAAGATTTAAAAGGGGCTGATGGGGAAAATTTAAACACAAAGGGTGTTGTGTATATGGAATAAGCAGCAAGAGGAAGTGGTGGGGTCTGGTGCAATTACAACATTTAAAAGGCATCTGCAGGGTTTATGACTAGGAAGTGTTTAGAGTGATATGGGCCAAATGATGGCAAATGGGACGAGATGAATTTAGGATATCTGGTTGGCATGGATGAATTGGACCGAAGGGCCTGTTTCCATGCTGTACATCTCTCTGACTCTGATAGTCAGCTTGGTTTTATTAAGGGGAGATCATGTCTGGCCAACTTGAATGAATTTTTGAAAGGGTGACCAGATGTGTGGATATCAACAATCTTTTTGTGGTAGTCTACATGTAATTCAGTGAAGTTTTCAATAAGGTCCTGCATGGAAGACTGACAGCAGAGGTAAGAGCCAATGGGATCCAAGGAAATTTGGCAAATTTGATCCACAATTGGTTGCGAGACAGGAAGCAGAGGATGATGGGTGAAGCGTGTTTTTCCAATTGGAAGTCTGTGTCCAGTGGAATTTGACAGGGCTCAGTGTTAGGGCCCTTGCTGTTTGTGATTTTTACCACTTATTTAGACTTGAATATAGAAGAGTTGATCAGTAAGTTTGCAACTGAAAATTACTGGAGTGGTAAATAGTGAGGAAGATAGCTTTAATTAACAGGAGATAGAAACAGATTGGTCAGATCAGCTGCTCAGTGGAAAATGGAATTCAATCCAGTTAAATGTGAGGTGTAGCACTTGGGCAGGACAAATAAGGCATGATAAATGGCAGGACCCTGGGAAGCATTGAGGATCAGAGGATCTTGATGTGCACGTTTACCCAGCTCTTAAATGTCAGGGCAGGTGGATAAAGTAGTTAAGAAGTCATATGGTATGCTTGCCTTTTTCATCAAGGCAGACAGTTTAAGAGCAGGGAGGTTAAGCACAAACATTGGATAGGCCACAGCTACAGTATTCTATACACTTCTGGATCCACAATATAAGGAGGATGTTATAGCACTCTGAAGGGTGCAGAGGAGATGTACCACGACGTTGCCTGGACTGGAGAGTTTCAGTTAGAAAGAGATTGGACAGATTGAGATAACAAAGTGTGGAGCTGGTGAACACAGCAGGCCAAGCAGCATCTTAGGAGCACAAAAGCTGACGTTTCGGGCCGAGACCCTTCATCAGAATGAGATTGTTTTCCTTAGAGTGGAAGAGATCCAAAGGGAGCATGATTAAGATGTATAAAATTATGACAAGCATAGATAGGGTAGACAGGAAGGAAACTTTTCTCCTTGATGAAGTGAGATCAATGACCGGGGCAAAGATTTAACATAAGGGGCAGAAGGTTTGGAGGTGGGAGAAAACAGATTTTTTCACCAGAAGGCAGTCAGATTCTTGGAGTCGCTGCCTGTAAGGGTGATAGAGGCAGAAACTCTCAAAATGTAAGATGTATTCAGATATGCACTTGTGATGCGAAGGCTGATAAGGCCAAGTGCTTAAAAGTGAGATTAGAATATTCAGGTGTTTTTTTTTACTGGTCCATGCATGATTGGCCAAAGGGCCTTTTTTCTGAGCTGTAGATCTCTAAGACTCTGTGACCAACACCATGTACTATCATAATCAAACATCACTACTTCTTTCTATCCCACTTTCCTTGAAATAAGTGACATGCCCTTCAAATCTCTTTCTAAACCTGCATATTAACACCTTGTGATTTAGCTATCAGGACACCTACATCTCAATGCAGCACACAAATTTCCAATCTTTCTCGATTTAAGTAATGTATTACTTTATTACTTTTCCTGCAAAAGTAAACAAATTCAGTCTTTTGCCACATTATAGTCATTATTTTTGTCCACTCATTTGAACTATTTAAATCCCTTTGTCGTCTCTTTCTGTCCATGTCAAAATGTACTTTTCTAATTATATTTGTGTCTTCAGGAAAATTAACAACTATACACCCAACCCTTTCATCCAAGTCATTTGTGTGGATGATAAACAGTTGAGTTGCAGCACTGATCCCTATGGTACTCTACTGGTTACAGCTTGCCAATGCAAAAATAACCTACAAAGTCCCATTTCTGATTCTGTTGATTTTTGTGGGAATTCATTTCTTTTATAGGTCACTGATCCCCATGTAAATTTAACAAATTATGGGCTCAACTAGGATCTTGAAAATCCAAGACAGGGATCTAAACAAACAAAATTTCACATGTACTTCTGTTGTATTCAGTAGAGATCAATATAGCTAACTTTCCAAAGAGAACAGACTTATTTCCTGGTGCAGCCAAATAAATAACTACGATTAATTCCAGTGTCATGTGTCACTGACAAGGTTTTATTTTGGTCCCTATCTTTTGACGAACTTTCTTAAGGATTTTGCCAACATTTGAAACAAAGCTTTTATCTTAAGACATTCCAATTGGTGTTTGTAGACTGATTCCTACTTTTCCACTAGTCTCCACTGCACATCTACAATATGACTTGATTGGTTATACAACGATATCTAATTATTATCTTGCTTCTTTTCCATTTTTTCCTTTAACCAAATAATGAAGCAATGTTAGGAATTCTGATTTGTCAGTTATTGCAACTCTGTACGTGATGTTTTTGAAGTAAAGGGAATTATACTTAGATCAGTAATTTACTGAATAAAGTAAACACCACAATCAGGGAGCATAATTACAATAACAGGTATACATGAACAATTGTGATTATAAATATAGGCATAGGAATTACAAAATGAAAATACAAAAATACAAATTAATGGAGAAATTTGAAATGGTCTTTTGGTCAGAAATAAATATTCCAAAAACAAATGAGTAATAACGCAGGGAAGCTATGACCTGTCTATAACACTGCTGGTACCAGCTGATTTCCCTGCTCCCCTAAAACTACGTTGGAATTTGCATAAATTTTGTCCCTTTTCGTCAAAGCTTAATATGCTTTCTGAAGTCCAATGTATAATTCAAACACAAAATAAAGCTGTGACTGGTTAAAATAATCACAACTTTTGTTAATTAGATTATTTTTATCCTCATACATTTTCACACACATCTCTATTTTAATGAAAATGTCAAAACAAATTTTACCTGAATAAAATTTTGCTAATGTGTTCTTTAGCTTTTCTTAAAAAGAAAACACTGAAAGCTAATCAAATATATATTGCTGGAGGATTCTAATGTCTGGATAGTTTCAATGCTACAAATGCATCTCAGGAAAATGGTGCACACTTCACCGGTACAGGCAATGGAACTTGGCTGAAGTGGAGCCACAGCTCAGGTCACAAAATATCAAACCAATCTCTTTTTATTTGAGAAAAGCTAAAATCTTCACATAAAAGCTTTACTGATGCAAAAACAGTTGTAAAAGTAAACTGACATTTTGAAAATTGGCATGGTGAAATAACTGAGGTTGTGTAGTTATTCTCATTTTTAAAAAAATCATAAAGAATTTCAATAACTTCATTTTTTATCCCTCAATGCATTTTCAAGAAGTACATTGAGTGATTCAATTGATTCATCAACAAAGCGTGTTGCTGAAATTTGACGTAAGGAAATTGAATGAAAAATTAAGACACAGGAATTTACAAAGGGAACATTTGACAGGGCAGGGACCAAATCATATGACAGCAAGAAGCAAAATTATTTGTTAAGAAATACCTCAGATACCAGCTATTTAGTGTAACACTAGACATAATTTCATGACTTAAGGGAAGGTAACAGCAAATATGTCTTTATCTGAAATAGGTTAGAGAATGGAAGTTAATTATGCCAAAACATGCAGATACACTTCAGTTCCCATCTAAAAATAAAAAGTCAAATATCTGTCCTTATTTTGCTATGATTTTATATTGGTCTAAACTTTGCTGTATTGTCACGAATACCAAAAATGCTGTACATGTTAGGTCATTGCACTTTCCAATTTTCCAATCAAAGATTGATGCTACAATTTCTTGTAGATTTGATGACAATATGCTTCAACATGTACAGGGACAAAAGGCATAATCAATGAGTGGATCCCACTAGTATTTTTAATTCTGCTATTAATGAAATAATGCAATATCATCCTACTTCATTTGTATATATTAAAATGGCAATTCATAAAAGATAGCACTCAAATTATTCTACTAGTAAGATTAAAAAAAAAATTTTGTTGCTGCATTGATGTATTTCTGAGTATAAAAATATGACAATAAGTACAGGAGGAAAAAAGAGCAAGATTGAGAGCAAAAGCTAACTAAGAAAACAAGAATGAAAAGATACGGCAACACAAAAGAAAGTGAGAAAGAATGAGAGACAGTGTGTGTGAGCGAAGTAGGCATAGATAGAAAACTGCCCCATTCCTCCAAACTTTTAATCTTTTTTTTATTAGTATTCAAAACAATCGCTCATGAGGAAACTAGGTAAGTCAACAAATCACAGTAGGGTAATCATGTCTCATCCATTGAGGACAGTATTAAACTCAATATTAGGGAAAGACATCAAGCAAGGTCTTAAAGTGTTACATATTCCTTTTAAGGGTCTGATATTTTAATGGACAGTGCAACAAAATGCTTACCAGCATTGATAAATTTAATAGTAAGTAAATAAAAAGCATAACATACTAGCGGTTAACTCCAGAGAAGTTAATAATTTTGATGAAGTTGTCATCTTACCTGCACAAAGACGTCCTTGGTGATAAGGACAAGAAAAGTCATCCAGTTCACAATATTTTCCAAACACCCTACCTAGATTGGTCTGGTAACATAAACATTTCCCACAGTTGCAGATCCCTCGATTGCTGCACACAGGCTGTTCTTTTTTCGGCCGACAATTTTCAATGAGGCATTGTTCTTTGCAGGAAGAATTAGCAACTCTGTCTTCACAGTGGCAAAGTCTACAGTCTGGGTCAAGCTCTTTATTGAAGCATTTACCAGTACTGTAACCTTTCTGTCCTTTGCACTGACATGCACAAGTGCTACTTATAGAAATAACAGTTGTTTCATTATATCCAACAGGTTTTAAAATGATGTCGTTATCGCCTTCAAAACAATCTGTCATCCCAATTGTTATATTAAATAAAACCTAAATAAAAAATGAAAGTGAAAATTAGTAATCCATAGAAGAGAATTATTTTCTAGAAAATACTTTTGTAAATGTATGTTAAAAAGAATTTGTTTTTGTTCTGTGCCTGTAGGATAGAGTTTCCTAAGTCTGTTTGACTTCATCCTTAGGAACAGAATCATTGGGCTGGATATGGCATGCCCATGCATGGCATGTTTTTGGTGGGTGGGCACATAATATAGATGAGGTGGTTAGCCCACCACCTCCAAACTTACTCTCAGAATTGGTGTTGAGAGTGGATTCTAAAATCAATAGCCTGCTCATTATATACAAATAAATAATTAAAGGTTCAATTGAGCTTGTTCAAAGAGCTGATATTATGCTGCCTGGCCATAACGGGGTTAGCATGAGCAGCTAGATGGGAGTTGTTTTCCCTTTTTTTAAAACAAAACAGGATTCATAAAATCAGCGGAATGAAACAGGGTAATAGCTTTTCTTTGCAGACCGGGGGAGCTCCCATTTTCTTCGCAAAGCCTACTTCCTAACTCCCCGACAGCAACCCCGCCGCCATTAATTTTCCCAAACTTCCCACTCAATACTGTGGACTGACTGTAAGCCGGAATTCTTGTTTTCTTCAGGGAAAGAAACAGCATCAACTGCAGATCTGGAGAAGAGTCATTCCAAACTCAAAACGTTAACTCTATTTTTCTTTTTGTCCAGATGCTGCCAGACCCACTGAGTTTTTCTGTGTTTCGGAATTCCAGCACTCTCAGTATTTTGCTTTCGCCCTTTTTTCTTCTTGTTTATGAGCTCGCAGGCAGTACCGGCATCTCCCACAACAGAGCTGTTGGCGCTGCTGAGACTGTTGGAATGACCAACCAATCAAGTTGGCACAGATCATGTCGACAGTGTGTTTGGGTGGCCATTTTCTGGTTGGTTATCTCACTACAACTTTTGTTGTGTGAGGGGGACAAACTCCCTCCAGCCTATTACATCCATAAAATAACATTTAGCACGCATTTCCTTGCATGACTGAAATAAATAATAGAGCAATTCAATCTTTGATTATTTAAAATCACTGGATGGTAAAAATGAACTAAAACATAATTAAAATTAATTATAGCATTAATTTTAAAAAATGATGTGTTGGAGAGGCCTTGCTGTGGCTCCACATAGTATTTGTTTATGCCACTCAGTTTTTAATAAAGAGATGAAATAGAATTACATATTGGTATAACACAACGCAGGACAGTTTAAATTCAATCTACATGGACTGTGAACATTATGAGCTGCCATCCACATTCTTCATCTTTTCTTTTGTAAAACCACCACCAAAGCATCTGTGTCACTGATTTAAATTAACAAATTACTTGTGCTACCCACCAGGGGCAGTGCAACAATAACAGAATGGAAGGCGAGGGAAAGAGGGAGAGAACTGAATTAAAATGGAATTGGAACGAGAAATAATGCATCCAATGCCTGTGTTGTCCATCTCTCTCTAAAAGCTTCAGGGTGTTGGTAGGCACCATGTGCTCTCTCTGTAAGGATATCCGGGTACAAACTGTAACCAAATGAGAGGGGCAAGCAGTCAGGAACTGTGAGACTCTCCATGGTCCACTGTCTGTCCCCGTTAATGATTACATTAGCCAGGCCCAGAAGCACACCATAAGGAGGACCTCCAACTTTCCTGCCCTAAATCGGACGCTTTGAGACCTGGACTGTGGACTGAGGTACAATCAAAACAACAAAGCAGATTTTCCCAGGAACAGAACAAATCATCTGATCTTATAAATATAACCGTTGATTGCTTTCACACTCAACACCTTCAACTGGTTTCATCTTTACTTAACCTGTGCTATTTGCTTCAACTACTCCCTGTGGAATTTTTTTCAGTTTGGCTTCGTTCACTTGTTTCTTGTGAAATAAAGAAGCATATCAAGTGATACCTGCCACAAAACACCAAATGTCTCAGTTTAAAAAGATTGAGAAGCGCACACACACCTGTTAAACTTCAGATTATCTACATATGGAAAAACTACAAATTTGTAGTCATATAGAGGCTTCCATATCCAAAGAATGTCCCAAAGTGCCTCACAAATTAGCAAATAATTTTCACATAACTATTGTTGTAATGCATGCAAATGTCACAGCCAAGTTTTACACAGCAATTTCGATGAAAAACTAATGAAATGATGGAGTAACTAATCCATTTAACTGGCGTTGGCTCAATTGGACAGGATATCAGAAGAATACCCCTGTAGCATAAGATCGGAACTTTTATTTTGTATTCTCATAAGATAGCAGAGCAGACCTCCACGTAACATGCTAAAGTCAGCACCCCAGACACTGATTCACTTAAATCTACTTCCTTGTTTATAACTCAAGCTGCTAAGGATTGATTTTCCATTCTAAAAAGTTAAAGCCTGATGTCCAGTATGTTGAAGTTTGTACTGTCTACCATGACCCAAGATCACACACGACTACCTGCTTTTCACCTCATGTTCACACAAGTGAGACCTTGCACAAATGATTCAGAAGTCACATGGGCAGGAAGTTTTCATGCCTGGTGGGATCAAAGGTTCTAGCACCATATTGAAAGACCAACCTGGGCACCAGTTCACTCACTGCAAGCCATGTGCTTCACAGTGACCAGTGTCTGTGGCCCCTTGCCACTTTTATGATATCGCAAAATAAGCAGAAGCCTAGCCCACGGTTTAGTGAAGTCTCTTTACAGGTTCTGTCGGATGCTATTCAGGAACCCTCCACTTTGGCACCAGGAAGATCCCCTATCCCTCCTCCACTCAAACTAACCAAGCCTGATCCTGGGTCACCACCATGGAGAATGCAATGGACCTCACCAGTGAACGCTGATACAGTGCAGGAAGAAAATGATCCACTGTGCTCTGCAATGGTAAGGGACACCATCTTCTCTCTGACTGCTCACACTCACAATGGCATCACTCAGTCTAACTCTGCTCCTGCACAGGCTTGTCACAAACAAACAATCATAGCCTGAACAGTTCACCATTATATTTATCTTGTGTACTCAAGGGCTCAAAGCCACCTCATGCTCTTAAAGTACAAACCCTTCTTGGGCACTATGCATCCTACTTGCTTACCTATGAGGGTTCGCCAGCTGGCATGGCTATGAATGCTCAGAAGGTTCTCCTGTACCCATTGCAGTTACACTTGATCATTCTTGTAATCTCACTGAAGGAGAAGCTCACCTGCAGCCCCTCTAAAAGGGCCAAGACTGGCAGAGTGGTACTCCACAAAGTTCTCACCCCTTTCAAGAAGCAGACTGTTCAGCTTGGTGGGGAAGACTAACTCGGTGGTGGGGAGGCAGGAATGTACTAGTAGCTCTGTAAGCAACATCACGGCTGCTCTTCTTGGATGCACAAGAAGGTAAAACACATTGGTCTGCATCATGTATAATGCATCTTCATCAACACATCTTTGTCTCCTCTTCTACTAGCACTAATGCCAGATAGGAGCCACAACCTTGTCCCCAACCCCCAGCATCTGCACCATTATCTCAGATGGTGAAAACTCTGGCACCCATGAGGGCACTGGCCAAGAATTCACCTGTACCCTTTGCCAGCACAAAGACAATGAACTTGATGGGTGCATGAGCTCAAGTAAACTTGTGGTCACTATCTGGTGGGCATATCGCTGCAGCCAGTGAAGCAAGAAATTCCCGGGGTGTCTGATGCTCGAGGACAGCCAGAGACTGGGGACGTACTCAGCCCCATGGAGGAGAAATGCTTCTGTGCTTGGCTTTAATCGACATCTTCAACCTGCAAGCAAAGGCAGAGGAGCAACAGACAAGTTTCCCAGAGACACTTGGCAGACTGAAACAACCAACGCAGGAATCTGTCCATTGTCTGCCTGCTGTAGAGGCTCCGAAAGACATCACAGAGACAGCTGCACGGAAAAAAAGAGTGACAAACAGTGCCTTCTCGATATGAGCTGGAACCTGCATGCCACAACTCCAGCCATGGAAACTCAGCAAAGCAAGAGGGGGACAAGGCACCTCATCTACACTTCACACGTACACAGTACAGAAGGAGGAGAGACAGACAGGTACCTCAGAACAGTATTGCCCCTCTCTGCCCCTCCACCATTTCAGTGCCTGCAGCAGCTAAGCTGAGAGAGACCGAAATTGCTCCTGTGTGGAGATTCTGAACAGACCAGCACTGTCAAGGCCCAGATGTGTCAGACACCTACCAACATCTTCAAAGACACCAGTCAGCAGGCTCCCTTCAGACCAGCTGTGGAAACAAGAGAGACCGAGACAGAGACAGGCAGAAGCCACAGCTTTATGAAAAGAAATTTATAAATGAAAACAGAAAACATACACAAAATGCTCCTGGCCAACTCAGTCACAATGGAAGTGGATCGCTATGCCATTGCCTCTGGAATCTCTGCCTCAGTGGGATACTGTCCTGTCTTCATCATCTCTCCGATAGTTATTCTGGTTCCGTTTAAGATCTTCAACCTCACCTTCCTTCTTAAAGGTTCCTCTCACTCCTGCATCTGCTGCTCTACCAACACATATACCTTTGGCCCCTGAGACTGTGTTTTGGGTATAGCACACTGCTATGATCTTGAGCACTGTTTCAGGCACACTGACCAGCTGACCAGTCAAAGTATCAGAATCTCATTTGTAGAAAGCCTACGGCCTGCTCCAAAATGGCCGTCATGGAGGCATGTGCAGCATTGTACCTCTCCCTGGCATTGGCCTGACGATTTCGGAGATATATTGTCAGTCAGGTTTGGAGGGGAGTATCCCTTGTCATCCAGCAATCCTCTACAGACATGCCAAAGGCCCTGTGAAAGAGGCTGGTGACTAGGAGAGGCGCAGGGTCGATGGCATCTCCTTGGAATCTGACACAACATTATCTTGCTGCTGTGTGCATTAGGGAGGTGGAATTTTAGGAATTGACAAAGATTGCTGGTTGATGAGAAGACATTCCAGTTGCTACGTGGCTATAGGTGATGGCAACTTGAACCAACAGAGAATCAGCATTGACAGAAAATCCTAATGCATGCACTGCAAGACTCCCCATGTCAAAAGGAACAAAATGAATAGGCGGTCTCTCAGGAGGACAACATTTGTGATCTCCCAGATGCACTTTATGAGATGTTGTCTGTGAAATGCCGCAGACTCGCTTGCTGAAACAAACACTGGCAACAGAAAGTTAAAGGCAGCTGTAACCTTTCGAGCTACTGGGATAAGGTTACCATTTGGGCCACGTATCTCCAAGTCCTCATCCAGCAGACAGTGGCTCAGGATATCATGAGGTGTCTTCTACAGTCTAACAGAGAATTACATCGAAGCCTGGAGATCCTCCTTCACACAAGATTTCTCCTTTTGACATGATAGCTGCTGTTGTTTTCGTAACAATCTTTGGCAGCAATTACTTTGGAGAAATAGGAGCAAAAGGCAAATAACAGCGTTGATCTGTGTCATGGTCCCTTTTGCTTTCAGGAAATCTGAAAAAAAAGTGAGTGAAAGCACACAGTGCTATCAAGGGGGCATTTAACACCTGCTACCTTTCCTCATGAAGCTGCCGGTCATTCCCCCACAGACCTGGCCAGGTCATTGACCAGCATGCACGCCGTGTGATCTTGTGTTGCTCCACGACTTTAGAGGACTCCTCCTTGCCATCAACAGCTCAGGCACTTGGAGGCATCTGCTCCTGCTTGAATAAGTTCAAGCCTGATTGTTTCCCATCCCACACACAACAGTGCTCCTGGCCTCATTTGTGCTGCCCTAAAAATGGACAATGTGCTTTGGCACAAAGCAGCTTCAAGGATTGCCCCGCACATGCCGCTACCTCTCTCGACTTCTGCTACCCCCCTTCGTCTTGCTTGTGAGGAAATGGTAGCCACAATGTCATGGCCTGAAATCCTAATAACGGGCTGCCATCATCTATTTGAGTGAATGTCATTTGCTCTATTTACTATTATAGACCGGAGAGATCACTAATTGTGATCAGATGACAATGCACTTTCACAATGTACTTCAATGCTATTGGGTCACAGTTGGACAGTATGAGCTACAGTTGTTTTTACTCTACCTGTTTGATCATGTTACAGTGTACCTCTATGGCCATTATATCCTGAGGTGGGACATGAATCCAGACCTCCTGGCCCAGAAACAGGGACACTACCAGAGGATTCACAAAACAATCGCATCCAACTTTAGACTAGACCCCTGGCTTTTTGATGAAGAATCTGGTGCTCTTTGCTTTTAAAAGGGGTATTGAAGACAGATGCTGAAAACTGTATCATCTTTAGACTGTTGGTTACTGGAGCAGTCCTTCAGTTGGCTGAACAATCCAAACATCAACTCCATCCCTTTTCAAAACAAAATGCTACTTACTGCTCCTACTTTGGGTGTGACTTTCTCAAAGTTGGAAACACAAAGCACATGTGGTTTCTGGATGAAGATGGTGGGCTTCAGAATCTGTGTTTGTTGCACTGAGTTACAATCTCCTGCTGAGATGCATGAGATCCATCCACCCCCCCATTCTACATCATGCCAAGTATTTTGCAATCCCCATTTTTGCAATGATCCTTCACCCTCCATTTTGATTGAGCTCTTCTACGTTACTGTCAATGTCTCTGTTTTCCTTACCCTGCTCCCTCCCCCAGTGTGCATGCTGGCGATGGATGCTCCCAGATCGAGGCCAAAGTCACATACAGTTTAGCTGGACGCCATCGCACCCTATTACTTGAGGCTGTCAACTCACTTTCTCTATCTTGTCAAATGTCACTCGACTGCACTCGATCATTCCCTATGACTGTAAACATTCATAGAGCTGGCCAATCCCCAGACTAGAGCCAGCAGCTGTGATAACTGCAGGATAGAGTGGCACAACTGTCCTGTTGACAGAAAACTCAGCCCTGGGCTGATTTTGCTCAATGTCCAGGACTGCCTGTTGCCCAACGGCTGTGACGAAAGGATCTAGACTTGGATTGGACTAACTAACTGACTGATTGTGACCAACACTCTGTCCTAGAAATATTCCACCCATGACCTCCGGACTGACTAGAATCTACCTTTGCCCCTTTAATTGTACCTCTCCTATCATCTTCACACATCACCAGGCTTTTCAACTACATGAACTGTGTTTGGCACTATACTGCAGGCACATGCATCAGCTCCGCCATTGCTATACAAGTCCCTCATCAACTCGGCCTTTAACGCTGACGCTTAACTATACCCCCCAGGTACAAACTGCTGCCTTCTATGCTAACCTGTCACCTGGGAAGTACAAATGGCAGTGCTGCTAATCTCCAGTTGGGTTCTGTGACAGTCCAGTGGGCACATACTGTCTTGGACCCCTTTGATACATCTACTCCAGTTGGAGACCTTACAGAAAGAATGAAGAAAAGAAACACTTACAAAGTTTCGACAGCAGGAGCAAAGGTAAATAGCACACCTGGTTTGGAGGCCAACGAGCAAGTAGCCGGGTGCACGCGGCCTGTCACATGAGGTCAAGTATTAGAAGTGTTACGTTTCTCAACTGGGAACAAATAAATTGCCAAGGCTGTTAATTCCAGAAAGTTATATAATTTGTGAAATGCAAATTCATGCAGATGATGCTATTAACTCCTGTTGGTGAGAAGGTCAGCTGGCATTTTGCAAAGGGAGAACTTAATTGCTGAAGTGTATCTCAATGACAATAACCTGATTTTTGGATTCTCACACACCATTTTTCTTGCCTTTTCTGGAAAATAGCATTCCAAGACTCAACTATGGTGAAGAGAAAGCATGTGTGCACCTCCATCCAGCTCTAGACTACCCATGCACCTTATGACCGGAAAAGGGAGAGTCCCTTATCCACATCTAAGTAGGCATCTGGCCTTTTGCATTAGGGAAGAAGAAGCTCAGATCCAATTTTGAGATTCCTTCACCTAGATTTTTCAGTTTATGGCAGTACCAGCTGCTGTCAGCTGTGAGATCAACTACAAAAATGGGAATAGGTAATGACCTGAACACTAATCTCTGAGGAACAGGGTTCCTTCTATTGATGCTACGTTAAACAGCCATGCTGTGAAAACAGGATCCCAGATACGGCCTTAACATGATCTCAGATATCAGACCATAGGATTCACAAAGCCAGCCCCTGTCTGGATCTTAACCAAGGTCTCTCTGCTTGTGTACCACCCAAACTATGATCGTGGCCCTCATCCATTGTCAGCCCCTCTTTCTCATCCCCACTCACTGAGTTCTAAGCTATTTCTGATCCACAATTCAGGCACCAATCCTGACCCACGCACCCAATGGATTCCATGCCACTGGAACAGGCCTAACACCCAATATTTGGCCTCAGCCCTCAGCATTCATGAGGACTGAGGCCAAATTACATGTTCTACATGTACAGCAATTAACAACCAAACAATGAGAATGCTTAGCATGTGACCAGCACCGTTGTACCCGAGAAAATATCTAAGACAGGCATGAAATTTGCAACAATAACTAAATACAACATATCAAAATGTCAGAACACGCTGGAGTTCTAAATGCATCTATGGCAATATCACACTCCATTATAGATGTAGACAATATTACATTGCTATCTCTTTAATTGTTAACCTTCCACTGAAAATAAAATTCACACATAATCAATTCAGCGCACTGTCGTAGAAAATCTATACTGGGATAGTTTTCTATTAACCGGTTAAAACTCAAACAAAAGCCAAATACTGAGGATGCTGGCTCTCTGAAACAAAGCTATCTGAGGGAAACTCAGAGCTCTAGCAGCATTTGTGGAGGGACTAACAAAGGCAAAGTTTGAAATCTGACTCTTTCGATGCAAGAGCTGGATATTTAAATGTTCCACATTAATAGCTACAACTCTCCACAAACAACTGAAGAAAATTCTCAGTTATTTTCTGTAATCACATCAATTTCAGTCTGTGATTTAGGGCTTTTTACTAAATAACAGAAGATGGCCAGAAAGGAACATCACCACCTGACAGGAGGCTAGATCTGTTTTCCTTTTTAGAGTCTATTTGAATTGTATCAGGGCAAAGTGTGTGCATTTGGAGAAGCAAGAAGGTAAAAGCCATCCAATCCACAAAGGTTCAAGGGTAAAGGGAAGGTAATCAACAGAGAAGTCATCAAATGCTGGCACATTGGAAGGAGTAGACTCTGGGGAGTCAAGAAGCATGTTAGGTTCTAGTCGGAAAAACCATACTCTACTTGTATGAGATTCACTCTGTCCATGATCAAACCTGCATGATGGTCCAATATTCACAGCCACCCCTGACTCGAAATGCAACAAAGCTCTCCCAATCTTCAGCAGTAACTTATGTGCATTGGCGATCAGTCCAATGTACTCAGAGATAATGGGAACTGCAGATGCTGGAGAATCCAAGATAACAAAGTGTGGGACTGGATGAACACAGCAGGACAAGCAGCATCTCAGGAGCACAAAAGCAGACGTTTCGGGCCTAGACCCTTCATCAGAAAAGGGGGATGGAGAGACGATTCTAAAATAAATAGGGGGAGAGGGGAAGGCGGACTGAAGATGAATAGAGGAGAAGATAGGTGGAGAGTAGTTTTAACTCCCTTTAACAGCCTTTGTGGTCAGGAAGTAAGTAATATGTTGGGAAAGAACATCTATGGTGCTAGGCATAGGATCAATGTCCACTTGTACATGCAGCTACCACTTGGGAAGGTTGGCCAGCCCTTTCTTGCTGAAGTACAACATTCATAAGAAAGGCGATGATCCAACAAGTTCAAGAAAGCAACACAGTGATCACTGAAGCAAACTAATCTACAACTCATTGGGATTGAATGACATCCTCTAACATCCTCTGAGGGAACAGCGAAACATAAAAAAATTGACAGCTGCAGTTATGGTCACTGTCTTGTTCAACACATTGCCCATTGGAACTAGCTCAAGTCTAGGCAAATACTTAAGGCAATGCAAGTACTGTTTTATGACAGACATGTAGGCTTCTCACACAGTACTGACTGCTTAGGATAGGAGTGTCTCAGGCAGTGAATGCAGTTGTGTGGATCCCTGTTCGTATGTGCCTGTGTCCAGACAGAGTTCTTCTTCAGTCGCTTCCTACAATCATGGCATCACACAGCACAAAAACAGATCCTTTGGTTCAACCAGTCCATGCCGAACATAATCTCAAACTAAATAGTCCCACCTGCCTGTTCCTGGCCCATATCTCTCTAAAGCTTTCCTTTTCATGTACTTATCCAAATGTCTTTTAAACATTGTAATTCCACCCACATCCTCAGGAAGTTGATTACACACGCAAATGACCATCTGTGTAAAAAAAAATTGCTCCTCATGTCATTTTTTAAGTCTCTCGCCTTTTCCTTAAAAAAAAGTGTCCCCTAGCCATGAAATTCCCCATTTTAAGGAAAAGACAACTACCATTACCTTTATCTATACTCCTCATTATTTTATAAATTTCTATAAAGGTCATCTCTCATACTCCTAAGCTTCAGTGAAGAAAAAGTCCCAGACTATCCAGCCATTATAACTTAAACCTTCCAAGCCCTGCAACATCCTGGTAAATCTCTTCAGAACCCTCTCCAGCTTGATAACATCCTCTGCCTTATTAGAGCAAAAAGGAAATCCTTTAGGATACAACAGTACTAACTCTAAAGTTTAAGATATCAAACTGGAAGAAGATTCAAATATGATTGGCCTCAAGGCAAACCCCAAATAAACAGTTTAAAAGAAATGTCTTGAGCAACTAAAGTTGAAACAATGGCAACAACTTCAGAAGATAACAAGGTGTAGAGCTGGATGAACACAGCAGGCCTGTGAAGGGTCTAGGCCCGAAACGTCAGCTTTCCTGCTCCTCTGATGCTGCTTGGCCTGCTGTGTTCATCCAGCTCTACACCTTGTTATCTCAGATTCTCCAGTATCGGCAGTTCCTAATATCTCTGAAATATAACTTCAGGATATGACTTTAGATGGAACTTCTGCTGGACTAGCGCTGTGTGATAATCAGCAATGCCCTTTACTTTGCAGTTCTGGGTAGATTATATTGAGGTGGCCATCGGCAGAATAGGAGCAGAATTCAAGTTTGCATTTAAATTAGGTGATGTGAAAGGTGTTTTCAGCAGTCAGTTCTGCAGAGGGCACTGTGGGCTGCTCAGATTCGGGATGAAAGAGATTCAAATGTCAGAGAGTTCTCGACTATCAGAGTCAGACCCGGTTTTCCTGTCCTATTTATTTTTACTTCCAACTCCAAAAAACAACCAGTAAACAAGAGGAGGATCTAAATTTTGATCCAAAGGGAATGGAATTTTATTTTACTTCTTAAACCTTTTCCCCAAAAACAATTTTTTAGCCACTCAGATGAACCAAATTCAAATAAAGATTATACAAACTTTGTGAATTCTTTTGGGTTTATACCCAGGTTGATCATGCATGAGGAATATCAGAAAATCGGGGGACAAAATGTTTACTCACTGTCCTTTCATTTAAAATATTTAAGTTCTTACAGTTGTTTGCTCTGGTATGCCAGAATTTCTTACATTCACTAAACCCAGCAATCACATTCACCTTGTCACAAAGCCAGAAAAATCCCCTAAGAGATGTTTTCTATTATAGACAGAAACCTACACATTAACCAAAACCCTGGGCTGAATCCTACAGTTGTTTTGGCTGAGTTCAAGACTCGTTGTGTGTGATGTGGTGATTCTCACTGCAAAGCCAAGCACATTTTCTCTCTGCATCTCATCAAATTCACCACGATTTGTCATTTAAATTCTCACAGCAAGAATCAAAACAATTTCAGCTCCATCTTACCTTCCTTCACTCATTCTCATTACCCTCTGTCCTCATACAACACTAACCTTATATACCCTCTGTACTGCCTCCTCACTCCTTCTGAACATCTCAACACCTTTCACCCACGTGTGTCAGCCCTAACAGCCATATCACTCATTTGCATCTTACAAATGTGCCCCTTTTATGTTAGTACGAAGCTGAGTGACACACATCACATGGTTGTGGGGGTTGGGCGGGGGGGGGGGTGCAGGGGGAAGGCGGTTGGTGTTACCAGACATCTACTCTTTGACCACTGTTTGGCTGCCTGTGTGTATGGAGTCTACGTCTGTAGGAGATCCCTAGCAGTGACAACGAAAGAGAGCTGTAACCGAGACAGTCAATGCTGTGAGATGGCCAGGGAGTAGGAACCCTGTGCGGCCAATGTAGCATGTATTGCAGGACAATAACTGTTCTCCAGAGAACACCCAGCTACCGAGTCTAGATGCAGCCAGGTTTGTGACCGGCCAGCTTACTCACCCCACCCATTGTGAGCCCCTTTGCAGCCACTGTCTTCAATACTTCGCCCTGTCCATGTGACTAGAATGGCACAATGGTCATCCACCTCACTGTTAATGTGCTACTGAGACTTCCAACATCATGCTCTCCTCTCTTGGTGCCCAATGGTCAAGGCCACAGACTTTGCATTTTCTCACACCATCCCCCAAGCTGTGCCCATGCGACTACAAGTGCCAACTTGTCATACACTTTCTCCAGGGCACACCCTCATTCCTACGGACCCGCCTTGCCGCTCAAGTGGTGTGACCAGCCAGTGTCAGCCCAGACAGACTGTGGCGGAGTTGCCACTCAGACTGGAGATAAAGGACTGACTGTAACCAGCTTCCTGCAGCACAGCGGCACAATCCACTGCAGTACAACCTGTATCGACCAGATGCCTGTCAGTGGTCAAAGCTTGGGACTTGTACAGGAGGTCGCGGTTGACGAACTTAGCTGGGACCCCTGCACAGACTGGTGTCCCCATGGGCCTCACTGTAGATCTCTCCCCTACGCCTGCTTGCAGATGCCGTGTGTTCAGTGCAAAGCCAGGGGTCACATGGTCCAGGTGCTAAACTGACATCGCACACTGAGGTAAAACAAAGTGCACAAGCCCCCGACTGAACACCACTGCAAGGCAAGGCACAGCAGGGCAAAAGGATGTGTGTTTGCTATGATCATACGTACAGGTACCAGGTGATTACATGTGGAGAGACAGAGGGAGCACTGATGTACAGCCCAATCAAAGTTATGCAATGTATTCCTTTCCTCATTTGGTACATGTGCCCAAAGCAGTTGTCCACTGCTGGTTGCCAGTGTGCCCTGGTAGACAAAGCTGCCCATGTAGGGTACACTGCTATTGCACTGAGGAATGCCACGATGGTGGCAATGCCCCCCCCGAGTGTTGAATGAAGTGAAAGTGTACATGCAACTAGTGCTGGTGCATTGTGCTATGCTCTGTACCTTGTCCATGAACCAGCGATGAGATGAAATCTGCTCTGGTTTCCATGCCAATTTTTCCTGGCAACTGGTTTCCTGGCAACTAGGTTGCTAAGGTCACAACTCGCGATGGGGTGGGCTATTTATGAGCCACTTGGCAAGTAATAACATTCAAATCTCAGCATGCCACTTGAAGAAAGAAAACAAGATGTGGCGATGTGATCACAACTTTGACATAGGCTTCGCTGAACACCTCTCACAATTCTAGCCCTCCATCACACCTTAGGCCATGCCATTCACAGCTCAGTAAGATTCTGCTTCATGTTTTCACATAATACTCTATTGGTGCAAGGGGAAAGCACACAACTCTGAATTCCATAGCACTGTGCAAAATCGAAAGAAAAGAATGATCAAACTTTTAGACAGCAGTTGAACAAGTTAAAAGGGCCATTCATGGCCAGTGTTATAATACCTCAACAACATCAGCTTCTAATACAGCAAACATCACAAGGCAATGTTTATTTTGTGATGCTGCTAAATGAATCATATATGGACATATTACAGCAGGACTAAAAGATCGGTCTAAGTGGTAGGTTTTAAAGAAAATGTGAAAAGAAGAAAGAAATTTGAAGAGAATCAGAGAAATTTAGGGAGTTTAGGTCCTAGACAGCTAAAAATGTGCTCTCCAATACTTGAACAATCAAAATGCAGGATTCACAGCAACAGGATGGAAGGAGGAGTACATATATTTCACAGGGTTTTAGGGCTGGAGGAGATTCCAGAGAGCACAAGGAATGAAGTCAACTATGGCCACAAAAATTGCTGTGCATTTTAAAATGTAGGCGAAGCTTAGCTAGCAGCACTGCATCTCAGCAAGCAAGCATACCCCGTGCATACAAGTCAGGAAGCAGGTTCAAGAGACAAATACAAATTCCACCGTTTTGTGGTTTACACTTTACCAAAGTGGTGTCTTCCAAAGGCATCATCATAAAACTTAAAGAACGTTTCGTTCAATTACTTGTTTGGAGGGTCACACTCTATAGCTGTGACAATGGAGTTATGAAAATAAAGAATGAGAGCAGCGTTTGAATATAGACACAGCAGAGCATGTTCAGAGTCAGCTGAATGGAAAGACAAACAAATGAGTCAGTTAGATCAACTGGAATGTTCAGGAATCAAAAAAAGAGACTCTCAGTCACTTGAAGAGAGAAAAACAGCAAATTTTAAAGTTGTGTGTGTATTCCTGAAAAGTAAAACTATAAATGAAACAACTCAAGTGAATCCAAAAATGCAACTTTAAACAAATTTAGTTTTCCCCATTTACAGCTGATGTAACAGTTATAGTTACGTTTTGTCAGCTCTATTCTGTTATAAAAATCACTCAACCTTATAAAGAATATATGTTAACACTTTCTAATTAACCCCTGCATGCTGACTTATTCCCACTCTCCCCGTCTCTGCCCCGCCCATCTCCCAGCCTCTCCATCCCTGCCCTCTCACTCTCTCTATTCTTGCCCAGCTCTCCCACTCCCCCCATCTCTGACCCACTCCCCCCATCTCCGCCCCAATACCCCCATCCCTGACCCACTCTCCCAGAACCCCCATCCCTGCCCCAATAACCCCCATCCCTACCCCAATACCCCCATCCCTGACCCAGTCTCCCAGTACCCTCAGCCCTGCCCCACTACCTTCATTCCTGGTGCAAGATAAAGCTAAAGAAAAGGTCCTCCTGCAAAGTTCACATTCTGGCCTGGTTATTGCCATAACACTAAACTAAAATAATGCTGAACAAATCTAAAACAGAGACCTATCCTACAACAAAGCTGCAACGGCCTCATCCTGGCAACAACTGATGGGGAATTTAATGACAAAAATTAAGGAAGAAATAACATCAGATGGATGAGTAAACACCAAGACATTGAAGTGAGCAAAGAAGATGCTGCCAAAAGCCATAATAACTACACTTAAAAGAAACAAACTACCTTAACATTGCTGATTACATGCCACATTCTCACAAAAATGACAACCACACTTTGAAATTAATTCATGAATTGAGAGATTGTGTGGTTGTGAAAGTGCTATACAAATGTTGTTCCTTGTTTTATACGTGAAAATATAATTCTGCAATCTCACCTCACAAAAACTGAGAGTTCATGGTGTGTGAGCTTTCATTCACTAAAATGAACTGGGAAAAATAAACACAAGCTGCAAGCTCATGATTCTCTGAGTTGTAATTTCTGCCAGCACCCCATTCCACTGCAAAGTGCCATATTTCAAAATTATCTCTACATGTTAATACCACAAATTAACACCGAAACGTGGCAGAGCAGATTTGATTTGACTGAAGTTTGTAAGATCCTTAATGGCTTTGACAAAGTGGACAATGGGAAGAATTTTACTCTTGTGGCTGTGTCCAGACCAAGATGATATAGTTTTAAGATTAGGGACTGCCCTTTTAAGACAAAGTGGAGGAATTTTTGTTTTGCTTTCAAAGGGTTGTGCAATTTTGGAACTCTGCCTCATAAGGTAGTGGGGGAACATTGTTAAGAATGAAATAGATTCTTCATAGGCAAGGGAATCAAAATTGATCTCATTTAATCACACAGGATTCTGAAGGGACTTGACAGGGGAAATGCTGAGAAGACACTTCCCCTGATGGGAAAGTCTAAGAGCAGAGGACATAGTCTCAGAATAAAGGGGTGTCAATTTAAGAATGAGATGAGAAGGAATTTCTTCTGTCAGGGAGTTGAGTGTCTTTTGGAACTCCATGACACAGACAGCTGAGGGGCCTGAGCTCTTGTGGATATTTAAGGCTGACACAGATAGATTTTTGCTCAGTAGGGAAATCAAGGGTTAAGAAGTAAGGGCAGAGAAGCAGACATGAGGAAAATTGGATCAAATATGGTCCCACTGAATGGCAGTACAGGCTCAAGGAATCAAGTGGCCTACTCTCGTTCCAATTTCCTTTGATACTGACGGAATGTGGAATTTGGAACACAAGCCAATCAGCCCTGATCTTATTGAACAGCAGAGCAAGCTCAGAGGGCCGAAGGTCCTGCTTCTGTTGCTAATTCATACATTTGTCAGAAAACCCCTCATTCGATTCTACAAACAAATTAATATTTGTGCTGAAAACGGATGCAGATGGAAGTGAGAAAATAATTAGCTCTTCCAGATAAAACTCTTTTTCTAACTTTATGAACATGAAATAAACTATGACAGACAAGAAAAAAAAACTTACTAATTTTCAGTAAATCAAAAGCTATAATGAGCAGTATTAATACATTTTCCTTAAACTTGCTATTAATCAAAGTTGTGCAATTTAACTTAAGTAGTTGTTGACAGTTTCGTAGGTGGGTAGAGTAGAAGGATCAAGCTTTTAAGAAACACAATATTACTCCCTCAGGCAATTAATATTAATCCACTCAATGGCAAGACTTGTCTGTACAGTTAGTATGGTATCCATTGCATAATCTGAGGGGTATAGGCTAAAATACAGCAAAAGTATGCAGCACTGCATGGAGCTTACTGTATCACTGGCTTTCACATTTCCGCACTTAATTTGGCCTTGGTGGTTGGTGCCATCAGGACAGATTGCAGTAATGTTCACATAGACCCCATTGATTTGGTTGTCCACCTGCAGTTCTACTTCAGAAAGCAGTCTCTGCATGAAAACAAAACACACACACATAAAGAAAAATCAATTTCCCACGAACTGTGATGTAGTGGTTTTACAAATAGGCTGAATGACTCAGTGAGAAAAAGCTTTGTTGCACATATAAATCTTCCTTCAAATGCAACACCACTTTTGTATTAAATGGTCGGCACTTTCTCGAATTCTTTCCGAGTAGGAATCATCGATGATTTTTTGTATTTGAATAATGAGTGGTATCAATCTTCTGTTAAATCCTTTTCAAAAACAGTTTGAAAACAAATCACTAGTTAGGCCACGTCTGGAATGCTGTGAACAGTTTTGGGCCCTTTACTTATGCCAGGGTAAACTGGCATTGGAGGCAGCCCAAGAGAAGATGCATGAGGCTGATATCAGTATAAAAGGGACTATATTATGAGGAGAGATTGAATCGGTTGGGCTTACACTTATCGGAATTTAGAAGAATGAAGGGCAAACTTATTATAACATAAGATTCTTAGGGGGCTTTACAGGATAGATGAGGACAGATTGTTTCTTCTTGTAGGAAAGTCCAGGACCAAAAGGCATAATGTCAAAATAAAGGGGTTACCCATTTATGACAGAATGAAGGGAGAATTTCTTCTCTCAAAGCTTGGTGAATTTGAAGAGTTCTTTCCCAAAGAGGAATGGGCCATTATGTATATTCAAAGCTGAGTCTGACAGACTCTTTATCAGTAAAAGAATCAGGGTTATAGGACAAAAGCAGTAAAGTACAACTATGGTCTCATTGAATGGTGGGGCAGTCTCAATAGGCTGAACGACCTCCTTCTGCTCCTACACCTTATGATCTTCTTAAGTGCCCACACAGAAATCAGGGATATATTTTAGTTCATCATCTTACATAGCACAGAACATCCTAACCTGATTTTTGATCTGTAAAAAAGAAAACACGAGGCAATCCCAAATACTACAGGAGTAAACTTCTAAATCAAAATTCCAAGATATTGCTAAGACATGAAACACGCAAAATCATTTCAAAAGGAAAAGTGGGCAAATACCAGGAGGAAAATCAAGTTAACCCAATTTAGCCACACCTCTCGGAAAGAAGTAAAATGAAAACACGTGGTCAACGAAGGAAATCCTTTAATACTTTCAAGTGTGAAGGATCGCAGGCCTCATCAAATTGATGAGTACAAACACCCCTGCAAATCTTTCCTCCCCTCGGGCCTCAGCTTTATCCCATACATCCCTGCCTTGAAGAATTTCATTAGCAGAACATCATTGAGCTTGCTTTCTGTCACTGAGCCTGCAGAAAAATGGCAAGGCCTGAGAGTGAGTGAAGGAGAACGGCATAAGGGGTGGGAAACTTCAGTTATGTGGGGAAGCAGGAGATACCAGGGCTGGACATAGGCTTTAAAGGAAATCAGATAAAATAGTTCAAATTCACAAAATTCTTCAATAGATTAAATAATGAGAAGTTGAGTAAAATCGGTAAGTGAAAGTTATAAATTTAAGGGCACTGGTGAAAAAAGCAAAAGTTGGGTATGAGACACAAAATACTTTTATAAAGCAATTTACCATGATGTGCAGTTCCTGAGACAGTAGTGGGGTGAGCAGATTCAGATCTTACAAGTTTTTTGACTCAGTACTGAATGCGCCAGGTTTTTTGGACCAATTCCAGCCGTGAAGCTTAGTGAGGACTTCTTACAATATCTTCCCAACCGTGCACCATAAACAATTTACCCTATCCCTATGGCAAACCTCACGTTCAATTCTACTGCCTCCTTATCACGCATTGTTCCTGGAACAACTTGGCATTCACAGGATATCTGACGAAAGTGATAATGGGAACTGCAGGTGCTGGAGGATCCAAGATAACAAAGTGTGAAGCTGGATGAACACAGCAGGCCAAGCAGCATCTCAGGAGCACAAAAGCTGACGTTTCGGGCCTAGACCCTTCATCAGAGAGGTGGATGGGGAGAGGGAGCTGGAATAAATAGGGACAGAGGGGGAGGCGGATCTCATCTCGCCTCCATGACCTGTCCATCTTCCCTGGACTGACCTATCCCCTCCCTACCTCCTCACCTATACTGTCCTCTCTACCTATCTTGTTTTCTCTCCATCTTCGGTCCGCCTCCCCCTCTCTTCCTATTTATTCCAGTTCCCTCTCTCCATCCCCCTCTCTGATGAAGGGTCCAGGCCGGAAACATCAGCTTTTGTGCTCCTGAGATGCTGCTTGGCTTGCTGTGTTCATCCATCTCCACACTTTGTTATATCTGACGAAAGACCAGCTTTACTGACCCTACGCTATTATAAAAGACCACTGTGCATTCCAATGAGCACTAGCATTACAAAGCTGGGTGAACGATGGAGTTGGGAGATATGGGAGAAGGGAAAATGGTCCAAGAGACCTAGAAGTCCTGGTCAAGGTGGTGGTGAAAAGGAGAGAAGGCTGCTTCCCGGACCATTAGCAAAGGAGGCAGCACAACCAGCCCCGTGCAGCCTGGTCCGAGGCCCCATACAGGTCAAGTCATCTCCATAGTCTGGAGAAATAGCCAGCAGTGCCGGAAGGTCAATGACCTTCTTTACTTCATTTGCCACACTCTTCTCTCTGCTACCTAACGCTCATTCCATCTCTGCCCCTGCACCCATCTCCCACAAAGAATGATGCTCTGCCACTCTTGCTACTGAATGTAACAATTTCCCTTACTCGCTCTCCCGCATGCACCCTCCCACGCCAAAGGCTCGACTCACCTCACCACTAGGACCTGACCAGCTCCATCAGTAGTACTGCAGCCGAGCCACTCTTGGTGATGGACATTAAAATCCCCCACCCACAGTACATTTAGTGCCCTCACCATCGTTGGTGCTTCCTCCAAGTGTTGCTCAACACAGAGAAGCACTGATTCATCTGCTGAGGGAGGACAGTATGTGGTAATTAGCAGGAGGTTTCCTTGCCCGTGTTTAACCTGAAGCCATGAGACTTCATGGGGTCCAGATTCAATGTTGAGCTCTCCCAGGGCAGCTCCCTCCTAGCTGTATACCACTTTGCTGCCACCTCTGCTGGGTCTGTCCTGTGGTGGGACTGGACGTATCCAGGGATGGTGACGGTGGTGTCTGGGACATTGTCTGTAAGGTATGAAGCTGTGAGTATAACTATGTCGGGCTGTTGCTTAACTAGTCTGTGAGTCAGATTTCCCAATTTTGGCACTAACCCTTAGATGGTAGTGAGGAGGACTTTGCAGGGTTGACAGAACTGTTTCTGCTGTTGTCTCTTCTGGTGCCTAGGTCGGTGCCAGGTGGTCCGTCCGGTTTCATGTCTTCGAGACTTTGTAGTGATTGGTACAACTGGGTGGCTTGCTAGGCCATTTCAGACAGCAATTGAGGGTCAACCACATTGCTGTGGGTCTAGTGTCACATGTAAGCCAGACCAGGTGAGAGTGGCAGATTTCGTTCCATGAAGGGCATTAGTGAACGAATAATCAGTTTTTTTTTCGGTTGTTCCAACAATCAGCCATGATTTCATGGTGATCAGTATATTCTTAATTCCAGATTGTAGTTTTAAGTATTGAATTGAAATGCCATCAACTGCCGTGGTGGGATTCGAACCTGGGTCCCAAGAATATAACCTGGGTCTCTGGATTAATAGTCTAGCAATAATACCACTGGGCCGTTGCCTACACTTTCATACAACAAGCTTTCTGTGCCCACCCCCCTGCCCTGACTGAGGATTGCTGGTGCGGAAGGTAAGCTAAATAAAAACTGAAAGAACTGCAGCTGCTGTAAATCAGGAACAAAAACAGAAGTTGCTGAAAAAGCTCAAAAGGTCTGGCAGCATCTGTGAAGAAAAATCAGAACTGAAATTTCAGTTCCTGTGATCCTTCCTCAGAACTGATGATACCCAGGAAAATGTCAGATTATATGCAGGAGTTAGGGTGGGGGGAGGGGGTAAGGAATAAATGATAGGTGGAAATAGAGTCCAAAGAGAGAGAACAGATGGACAGAAAAAGGGGTTGATAACAATTTGGCAAAGAGAGTGAAAGGCTCTTAGTGACTAAAAATAGATAATGTGTAATGGCAGGCCTGGTGTGTGGGGTAGGGGGTTGGGACATAGGAGAGTTTAGGCCCTAAAATTATTGAACTCGATACTGAGGCCGGATGCCTGCAGGGTTGCCAAGAGGAAAATGAGGTGTTGTTCTTCCAGCTTGCACTGAGCTTCGCTGGAAACTACAGCAAGCCAGAGACGGAGATGTTGGCCAGGGAACAGGGTGGTGTGTTAAAGTGGCAGGCAACTGGAAGCTCAGGGTCTTTTTTGCAGGCAGAACATAGATTAGTGGTCAACCAGTCTATGCTTCGTTTCCCCAATGTAGAGGAGATCACATTGTGAGCTGCGAATGCAGTAGGCTAGATTCTGGGAAGCGCAGGTAAAGTGCTGCTTCACCTGGAAGGTATGTTTGGGCCCTTGGACACTGGGGAGGGAGGAGGTAAATGGGCAGGTGTTGCACCTTCAGTAGTTGCAGAGGAAGGTACCATGGGGCTGTCGGGTGTTGTTTGGAGTGAAAGAAGAGTGGACCACGGTGTCCTGCAGGGAACAGTCCCTAAGGAAGGCAGACTGGGGAGGGGAAGGGAATATATGTCTGGTAGTGGCATCTCGCTGGAGGTGGCGGAAATGGCGCCTGATGATCTTCAGGATCATCCGACCAGCATCTAAATCCAAAATATCACAGATGCTGCCAGGCCTGCTGAGCTTTTGCAGCAACTTCTGTTTTTGTTCCAGCAAGGCAAGCTGACTGGTTGTGTGATTCCACTAATTGGCAATGCATTGGTGCTTCAAAAGGAAGGTGTTAAGTAACAAAGCAATAATAGAGCAGGCAAACTGTCCTCAGATGCAACCTCGTCCAATCTGAGAGCTGAGTACTGGTCCCTAAATGCTCGGAGTCCTGAGAGAAGCCTTTCAATACGCGTTGGTGGTGCACCCCACAATGCAAATCTGCACTTGCTGAGCGTCCTGCAAATGGATTGGAAAAGGGCTGCAATGGTTGTGAAAGGGTGGAAATGGGTGTATACCAATGTCAGTGGGCGAGGGATGCTCAGGGCTGGTGGCAATACATCTGAGACACTATTTAGTGCTAAGCCACATACTGGCTGCAGCCCCTGCCACGCTGAAGTTGCTCGTTACTCACTCTGATTTCATTGTTGAGATTTCTCAAGGTCTAGCTTGTCTGGCACATGGCCATCACGAAAGCATTTCATAAACTGTGATGTGCAGAATTGGGAATTTGCCACCGAATGCTGAGAAACTGGCCTCGCCATTCATTAAAACCTATAGGATGGAGCAAGAGTGCTCCGACTGTGTAGACAGGTCTCACCAGACTTCTGATCTGCTTCACTCAGACCCTGAGAAGGTTCTACCTAACAGCAATCTACAAATAAGAATTGTATAAATACTTCAATAGGAAAAATATTCAGACCTGTGCAAGACTCACTGAACTACCCTTCCAATCAGACACTATGCACTAAAAGAATAGAAAAGTAACTGAAGAAGTACTTTACATAGGGGTGGAAGAAGTGTCTCTTTTTGAAATTCTACTGACCTTTCAACAACTTGGGTCAGATTGTGCGTCCTCATTTGGCATTTTGCTATAATAAATATTTCTCTGGCTTAACTAAATATCAAATTCATACTCACACAGAAGTGTTCTTTCAAATATCAGATTCATGCATGTTTGTCAGAGTTTTCCTCACTATCACCCCAGTTCTCAAAATGATATTGGCTAGTAATTTCAATAAAAATTGTGTATGCACACAAAAATCACAGGTCAAAGTGATTATTTTCTGCCAAAGTTTGATAGAATATTATTGCCAGTGGAGAGAGAATGAAGAGGAAATGCTGATGAATTAGTTTCTGTGGCATCACGACCTGTTCAACGCACATTTCAGTCATGCAACAGAGTTCAAGGGCCATCCTAAATATATCCTCAGATCTCATCACTTAGCAACAAAGAGCTGGGCGTTCAATCATGTTTTAAAAGGCTTGGATCTGATGAGGCAATACATTCATACCCAGAGGCAGGAGGCAATCAACTGGTATGTGGTTTGGAAAGTACAGCAGAAAAAGTTGTTGGAACACATTGAAAACAAGGTTTGACTACTTTGCAACAATTTGCATGAATGGCACTGGAAATGGGTGCAAGAGCATATCTCAGATGTACATCAGAACCACTTCATAAAATAAACTCCTTCCTGATTTGAACACAAAGGTCTGGAATACCTCTGATGATGAGTCACCAGACTCAAAACCTTAATTCTGCTTTCTTTCCACAGGTGTTGAGTTTTGACAGCAATATCTGTTTTCATTTTAGATTTGGAACAGGCTGGCTCACTGATAAAAGTGCCACCATTGTGAATGCTTTACACTCAACAATTGAGTGCAAAAATGAATTTAAACAACCATGTCTTCCCATTCAGAAAGTGATGTTTCTCTTGATCTCAAATAAATATTAAGAACGGCACAGTTCTTGTAAAATCTTTGCTGTGCTTCCACCAAATTAATCCTAGCATTGCTAAAGCTCAGTTGTTAACCCACTCAAAAGAACAGGATCAAAAGCTACAGTACAATAATGCAAAGTATTGTTGTGGTTGTTGAAGGTCAGTCATCTCAGCTACAGGACATTTATGCAAAAGTTCCTCAGGTTAGTGTTCTTGGCTGAACCATCTTCAGTTACTTCATCAATGTCCTCCTTTCCATTATAAAGTCAGAATGAGGACATTTGCTGATTACCACTCAATGCTCAGTACCATTCATGATTGCTCACACAATGAAGAGGTCCACGTCCAAATGTACACTGTTTGGGTGACAAGTGACAAGTAACATGCTTGCCAGACAAGTACATGGCAATGGCCATTAAAAACAACCTTGACATTCAATGTACTACCATCACTGAATACCGCCACTTATCAACATCCTGGGGGTGAGCAGGGACCAGGAGCTGAACTAGCCATATGAGTGCTGTGGCTATAACAGCAGGTCAGATGCAAAGAAGCTTGCAGTGAATAACTGACCTCCTGGTTCCCCAAAGCCTGTCCAACCATCTACAACGTACAAATCAGGAGGGATTGCTCCCCACTTGCCTGGGTGAGTGCATATCCAAAACAGTCAAGAAGCTTGACACCATCCAGGACAAAACAGCCTGTTTGATTGGTACAGCATTCACCAACATTCACACCCTCTACCACCAATGTTCATAGCAGCCGTGTGTACCATCTGCAAGACACATTGCATAAATTCACTAATGCTCCTTAAACAGAACCTTCCAAACCCATCACCACCATTACCTATAAAAGGACAAAAGCAACAGATAGGTGGGAGCACCACCACCTGCAAACTTCCCGCCAAACCACTCACCATCCTGACATGGAAATATATCGCCATTCTTTCAGTTTTATGGGGTCAAAATCCTTCCTTTGTAACAGCTTTGGGTGTGAACCTCTACAGGCTGTGGACTGCAGCGGTTCAAGAAGGCAGTTCACCACCACCTTCTCAAGGACCCCTTCGGGATGGGCAGAAAATGCAGGCCCAGCCAGTGACATCAAAATCCCATGAATGAATAAAAAGAAGCATTAATTACCAAAAGACAAAGCTGTGAAAAATAGCAATAAGTATTCGTCCCATTTCTTATAAAGATTCTTTCAATGTCATATTTCTATGACATTTGTACAATAATTTCTTTTTAAATAATTCCACATGGCGTGGGAGACAAGGTTACAGGTTCTCAGTTACAAAATTAGATAGTTAAAAAAAATCTTGTGTTAGTATTATAACCAAACGCTTTCCAAAGATATCAGAGTGCTTTGCAAACACTGAATTACTTTTCAGAAGGTGTTTGTTTTCCTATTTGCATATATAACAATGTTCAAAAGCACAAAAATAAATAATCATTCTTTAAATAATTCTTAATGATTCATTGAGTTTATATAGAGCTTAGAGATAAAAGTTTCATCAGGATCCACCAATCATCAAAAATAGCTTTGGTATATTATTGAAAGCTCAGAGATAGAGTAAAAATTAAGCAAACATAATTAAGACTGAGAACATGAAGAGAAGAACTGATGCAAATGTTAAAACTGATACAAGAAAGTAATGCTTTGGGTTTAAATTTAAAGTCATCTCCAAAATAACAAAGAGAGTAGTTAGAAGAATTTTCATTTTGTTGTTATATTTGTTTATTCGATGTGATGATCTACAAGAAACAGCAATGGGAAGAGCAACTGCAACATATCTTGAAAAGGCCACAAAGTAAATTACCAGGATTCTGTCAAGTTGATGAGTAGGACAACCAGCAAGGGTCCAACAAAATCAAATGGTGTTCAAGCACTTCATAGAGATCATAGAATCCCTACATTGTGGATGCTGGCCATTTGGCTCAAAGAGTTCGCACTGAAACAGCATCACACTCACCCCCTATAACCCAGTTCACATGGCTAATCCACCAAACCTACATATCCCTGGACACTGAGCAATTTAGCATGGTCAATCCACCTGACTTGCACATCTTTGCACTGTGGGAGGAAAACCACAGCACCCAAAGGAAGTTCATGCAGACAGGGGAGAATGTGCAAACTCCATGCGGACAGTCACCTGAGGGTACAGTCAAACCTGGGTCTCTGGTGCTGTGAGGCAACTGCACTAGCCACTGAGCCATCATGCTGCCCTAAGACAGGACAGACAGGAGACTATGCACTGGCTGGGAACTGAATCCAGGCCTCCAGCATGGTAAGCGAAAAATTCTACCACTGAACCACCAATTCCACCACTGCACTTTACGCATGATCTCCTGGTTGACCGCACCTCCATGAGGACATGCTCTAGGCTGAGTGTCCACCTCACTCCTGGGCAATCTCCAGACTAAGCAGCAATTTAAATCCACCTGGAAAGTAGTGTTTCAGCCTTTAATATTCAGTCAAGATTTGAGACTGCTGCTAAATAAACCAAGCTGATATGGATGATTTCTGTTTTATTATTGAATTTCTTGCTGTTGTTTTCTTTTCAATGAACTCCTAGCATACGTTTAAAAGCTTTCAGGACAGCAGGTCTTGAGTGTAGATCTTGCTGATAGATTAGACGTGAAACAGATTTTCAAAATTTTGGAAGGCAATTTTTTAATGCAGCTTTCCAGTAAAGTTGCAAAAGAAATCTTCATGTACTGCCAATTATTTCATTCCTTTGTAACTGGAAAGATCCCATCAGTATAAACACAAGCCATATTGTTTACCTCATCTCTTCATTTGCTTCTGCAAATTCAAAATTGTTCATTAAATACATTCCATTCTTGCTATTCAATTTGCTTAATTAGCTAAATAATTAGCATTAGAGTGTTTTATTATGTACAGAGTCAGACTTGTAGATCTGAGGAGTGATAGACTTTTGAGGATTTGGAAGGAAGGCCTTTTTTCAGAGTGCTCATGAGATAAAAGAAGAAACACATTATTCATGAATTAGAAATCTGTTGTTAAACTCTTAAACTTTATTCACAATTTTTTTACTAACAAGGAGCAAGAGTAGATCATTCAACGTCTCAAATCTGTTCTGCCATTTGATAAGATCATGGTACGTCTGATTGCAATATCAATTCCACATTGCTACTTATTCCTAATGACCTTTCACCCCTTTACATAAGAACCTATCTACCTCCGCCTTAAAAACATTCAGACTCTCAGAATTCAAAAATGCACGGACCTCAGAGAAAATTTGCATCATCTGTGTTTTGAATGAATGACCCATGATTTTTAAACAGTGACCCAGTATTAAATCCTCCCGGGACAGGAATCACCTTCATAGAATCATAGCATGCAGAAGAGGCCCTTCAACTCAGGGAGTTTGTACCACCAAAAATACACAACTACCTACACTAGTTCCACTTTCTAGCACTAGGCCAAAGCCTTAACAGTTATGACACGTGCTCATCTAACTACTTTTTAAAGATTATGAGCTTACCCACTTCAACTACCCTCCCAGGGAGAGCATTCCAGACTGCTACTACCCTCTGGGCAAAAATAATTTTCCTCAAATCTTCTCTAAACCGCCTGCCTTTCACTTTAAGTGCGTCTCTAGTTCTTGACCCTTCACTAAGAGGAACATTAAAGATGATGCCCTTTAGTAGTAGTATTAGCTCTAGCCTATCGATCCAGAGGTCAAGGTAATTATATAAGACTTTAAAGATGACCATGAAACCATTCCCGAGTGAGAGGAAAACCCATCTGGTTCACGAGCATCTCTTAGGGAAGGAAACTGCGATCCTTACCTGGCCTGGCCTACATATGATTCCAGACCCACAGCAATGTGGTTGACTGTTAACTGCCCTCTGGGCAATTAGCAATAGGCAATAAATGCTGATCCACCCAGTGACACCCACATCACAGGAATGAGTTTATTTAAGAAAAATAGCTGCTTTCTGTTCATCTTGTCAATCCTCAATCTTATACAGTTCTATCAGATCCCCTTCAAACTTCTCAAGCATACAACCAAAGCTCATCCAACCATTCCTCATAGCTGAAATGATCCATTCCACTCTAGCTGAGGTACAATCTAAAACCTTCCTCCTCACTAGCGATATCCGCCAATTGATATGACATTGCAAATTTACTTATCATCATCCACTCCCCACATTACCCCTTTTGTCAAGACCCCTCAGTATCTTTAACACTATAATCAAATTACCTCTAACTCTTCTAAACATCGGTAGATACAAGCCGAGCCTATCCAAACTTTTCTCCTTGGACAACCTTTTCATTCCACTTATTAGTTTGGCAAATATTTCCTGAACTACTTCCAACACTTTTACCTAAATAAGGTAACCTACTACTGTGATTAGTGCTATAGATGTGATCTCATCAGTGTGGCTTACAACTTAAGCATAATCTCCCAACTTTGAATTCAATTCCCCTTACAATGAAGGATAACATTTTTTAATGCTTCTTAATTCCTTGTTTACCTGCATACTAACCTGTTGTGCTTAATGGACGACAGTATTCAGATTCCTCTGTATTGCAGAGCTTTCCAAACTGTCACCATCTAGATACTAAACGTTTGCATTACTCTTCTAGCAAAAAGGGTATTTTTGCATTTTCCCACATTATATTCCATTTGCCATATCCTTGCCCACTCACAAGATCCTGTTGTAGCCTCCTCTTTACACTTAATTTCTAACATCTTTATATCAACAGCATATATGGGAACCATTCTCCAAACTAATATGTGGTGTAGCACTTTATCTAATGCTTTTATCTACAGTAAGTATTAGCTCCTCAAAGAATTCCAATAGATTGGTCAAACATGATTTCTCTTCATGAATCCAACTTGACTCAGTCTGATTACCTTAAACTTATTTAATTGCCATACGATAATTTCTTCAATATTAATTTCTAATATTTAGGTATTTCTTCCTTTCTATCTTGCTCCCTTTTTGAATAAAAAGTTATCATTTGCTATCCTCCAATGTAATAAGACCATCCTTAAATTAAAGGCACTTTGAAAAATTAAAACCAATGCATGAACTATCTCACTAGACAATTCTTGTCACTAAGATGGAGTCCATCAGGACCAATGCAATGGTCCTGTCCAATTCATCCATCGTTTCCTTATTTTCCCACTGTTAATTCTCCAGTCTCATGTTCTATTAGATCAATACTTGCTTTGCTAACTGTACAGTTTCAAAATTTTTAATAGAATCTCTTAAGACCTGATTTTACATTTCTGGCTAGCTTTCTTTCAGGCTTCCATTTTTCTGTTTCTGTTCAGTGGTCGTTCTTTGTGTTTTTCCTCATATTCTTCCAAATCTTCTGACCTACTGGACTCTGCAGTTGTATTTATTTCTTTAATTTGATACAATCTTAAACCTTCCTAGCTCCTTTTAGACACTGGATCAATTTCCTGAAATTCTTCTTACTCTTTCTTAAGAGTATCCCTTAAATGTCTGTTGCTGCACCTCTACTGGCCTTTCTTTTAACTAATTTTCCAATTGACTTAAGATTGCTCTGCTTTCACACTGGCATTTTTTTTTAAAAATATAGTCTCATAACTATTCCTACACCCCTCAAAATGAATGTAAAATTCAATCATTTTATGGTCCCTGCTACTTAGGGACATCTTCATTATGAAATCATTAATTAATCTTATCTTCAAGAATAGCGTCAGGTTCAGTATAGCCAGCTGTCTCGTCAGCTCCAGACATGATGCACTAATAAACTATCCCAAAATATTCTATGAACTCCTCATCACCTTTGCCCATCTACATTTTCCAGTCAATATGTGAATTAAGATTTCCTATGATTATTGTTGTACCTTTCTGACAAGCTCCGATTATTCCTTCCTTTATACTCCTCCACTCTCTTGTATGATTAGTTAGGAGGAGCTGTACATCGCTCACATCAGTGGTTTAGTGCCTTTATCATTTCTCATCCCCACCCAAACCATTCAACATCCTGATTTCTTAGAATTAGGGTAATCCCTCTTTTTCATACTCAAATCATCATTAACTAGCACAGCCACCTGACACATTTTCCTACCTTCATATCTTTGCTAAAATCCTTGTAAAATTCAAGGTTCAAAATTCAGATCCCAGTCCATGACATCCTGCAGCTATACCTCTGGAATAGTGACCAGGCCATTTTTATTCATTTGGATTAACACTTTTGGATCATCTATTTTACACTGAATGCTATGTACATTCAGATACAGAAGTTTTAGTTGCCTTCTTTTTGTAAATTGTCAACTAATCTGTTGGTTTACTTTTAAATTTACATTATCTCTTCCCATCAGTACAGATCCAATATTCTTAAGTATTGGTGTCTGAACTAGGTTGAAAGAGGAAATAAACAACTAGAAGTACAAACAAATTTTATCCATTCTTTCATTTCTAATACTAACCAGATGCTTAATTTGCAACTTTTGAAGGAAATGTTCTTACAAAGTGTTAGAGAAAACCCAAACTATTTTCAAAGATTCTGTGTTTCTGGCTTATTTTCTGTTCAGCAAATTCTACGATCAGAGGGAATGGATGCCTTTTCCATCGTATATGACATGCTCAGTTATCCACTGCAAGTTCTGCCAGCACCATGTCAAGTTTTATTAGGTTTTATTCTCCCTTGCCAAAACTATCCATCACACTGAACAGTAAAGATGATCTGCTAAATTTTTCTGCACTACCAATTATTTCCTATGTCTTCACTTCACTTTTAACCAGCACAGGCATTCATAACCTTCTTCATCATTAGTGAGCTGTTTACTCCCTCTGATCAGATTAAAAGCTCAACCAAAACATCAGACTTTCCACTTTATGGAGAAGACCTACATCTTACTAGTTTCTTCATCCGTAGCTTCAACCTGTTATGCATAAATTCATCTTAATCCTGTCAATGGGACTGTGCCTTCAGCTAACTAAGCCCCATGCTTTAGAATCACTGTTCTAGGCCCACTCGCGTTTTCACTTTCCTTTGCTCACCAGCCAGGTTTTTGACTTCCATTTAGCTAATCTTCCTCTCTGACTTAGCACCCACTTTCTCCGTGTCTCTGAAGCACCTCTGAATTCTTTTATACGCATATGCTGCAAATTAGTATTGTGAAATAATCCAGTGATTTTGGTAAACAATTACACAGCAAACCAGAGCGCTAAAAATAGCAGCAGAATTCCAATATTGTTGCCTGAACAGTACGAGAAGTAATCTATTATGATGTGCAAACATTCCACCCATACGCCAATACATGTGGCTCATGACTATAGAGAAATTGTGGACATTGTGAAGCCAATTGTACGAATTTCCAATCCTGGCATGCAGCCTCAGCTACAGGAAACATGCATTAAGTAACTGAGTACAGTAAGATCCTTGTTTAAAATTGCTGCATTCAACGCTGTTGCATTTTAATTTTGCTAAGTTAATGGGACCTGTTATCTTTCTTTGAAAGATTCATTTTAGTGTTGTTTTCCACAGTTGTATCACCATTGAGTTCTTTCTCCTGCTTTCCAACGCTCTAACTTGAGGAATTTCCCTGTGCCTAGCTTTCTGACACTGGCCTCTCCTCACGGCCAACCCTCTGACTTGCAGCCTCTCCCCTGAGATTGGAGTCTGAAGCCTTGTTACCTAGGGCATACACCAAGGAGACGCATTTCATCAGGATCCAGACTGCCTGCTTGACCACAGGCCACATGTTCTGGGCCATGACTAAGCTATTGTCTAACAGCAGCCCTGAGGCAGCCACTAACAAGAGGCTGCATTGTCCCTTCTCGTTGGTCACCATCACTTTCATGATCTGGTTGTGAACATGTGGAGCTGCACCTCTTGTTTAACTGCTGGCCCTTGGCCTTCCTCCCTTTCCTCCCTGCTAATAGGTTGTTAATCCTGACTAAAGTTTGGCATCTGTCCCTACCGCCCTCTCTGTGCAAGCTGCATTAGTGGTGTCAGGAGTGGAAGGATCTGCAGTAACCAGTATGCAGAACATACAATCACGGAACAAGAATATGCAATTCAGCCCTTCGAATCTGATCTACCATTCAATAAATTTATGGCAAACCTAATTTTAATCTTTCATTCATTGGTCATCCACAATCTATCTACTTCTGACTTGCAGAATTTAAAAATTCTGCATCCATAGTCTTTTTAGGAAGGGAATTCCAAAGACTCACAACATCCAGAAAAAAAACTGTTTCCTCATCTTTATCTTCAACAGGTGACACATTTTTAAACTACTACCCCCAGGGAGTTTTGGGAAGTAGGAAGTATAATACTCCAAATAGAAAGTTACATTTTTCTTTTATATTTCTAAGTTTATTTTAATTGGTATTTCATTTACGGATGTACAGATTTAACAATATAAAATATTTAAATTTACATGGTACAAATATTTTGAATTTTTTATTCACAAGACATGAGAGAACTGAATCAAAGTATACGAATCAATACGTGACGAAGTTGCTGGAATTAAAATTACAAATTTTCAGGAATACAACCACAATTTTAATAGAGGACCCAATAAATATACATTCCATCATTAGCTATATATTAGAATTCCTAATAAGGCTTACTACCTTATGAAGTGCAATTCTGCAAAATTGAACTTTTTTTGATGCAATAACTAAAATTTAATTAGAGTAATTTGGTTACGTTTTAGGGGACAAAATCCAAATAACCACAAGACAGCAGGTCAAGAGAACAATGACTCAAAAGCTGATACCCAGAAATTCTTCGTCATTTAAGGGATGATTGCAACTCTGAATGGGCTTTTAGGTAATGGAAACAAAGTTTGCACACACTTAAGATGATGATGAGGCTATTGCAGGTTAATGCTGGTTAAATAAACCATGTGGAGACAAACAGTCTTCCTCCTGAAGACCTACTGAGGAATGTGTGATCCTTGCTGTGGATAGTAGGAAACTGAATCTCTTCTCAGGGAAGGGTTGGGGTAGATTAAGGATTTTAATGATTTTGTTGTAGCTAAATGGCATTCACCGAAACATCAATAACCCAATGCTCTGCATTGCCCAGTTAAAAATCTGCAATCATCCATGCATACTTGAGTCTAGTCCCAGTTAATGTTGGCCTCTAGCCAGTCCAACTTCAGCATGCTCAACAGTCTTAAGCCCATCTTGCTGCCTCTGTTCAAATCAGTTCAGTTTTTCTGCTGCACTTAAAGTTACTAAATGTAACCAAGTCATTACAAAGCCCCCAGATAAAAGCTGAGGAATACTAAACACACAACATAGGAATAAGTCAGCATTAGAGAAATGTTAACAGAAAAGGGGCACCAAGGCAACAAAAGGAAAAGAATCAAGAAAAGCTCTAGAGAAGCTTCCAACAGTAAGTACTTTATTCTACTGCTCAGGCACCCTTACTCTCTGACCAACTAATTAATCTCTAGGCTCTGAATGCTTTGCCCCAGTATCTAGTTACAGTTTGGCCACAAAATTTGAGACCATTACTCTATGAGTTAATTACATTTAGATTTTGGTTGTTGCTGCAAACCCACCCAAGCTTTATCCATTTTCTTTTAAATATCACCCATCTATTAACCTCACTCTGTCACACTCCCTTCTGGCATCAACAGTTGTCACGTTCCCTTTTCTTTGTCAGTGGAGAAGTGCAGTGTTTGTTCATGGGATGGAGGTATATGGGGACATGGTGCATTGGAATGCGAAACAGCTGAACTGTTCCAGTCCAGATAAAAGTTCAGAAATGGTCTTTTGAAATGTACAGAATTGAAAAATAAGACTGCAGAGGAATGCCGAGGCTAAGCCTTGGAGAAGTACATCTCTGCAGAGATTGGGAAGGGTGTACCAAAGTACATCAGCAAAGATGGGTATTTTGTACAGAACAAGAAACAAACAGCTAAGTTTTGGGGAAGTTGGGATTTAATGAGAGTTGAGGAAGGGATGTAGATGCGCAAAGGCAACATTGAGGAAATAGGGAACAATCTTAAACTTCTAGACATTTGTTGTTGACCTCAAAATGGGCACTCAGAAATTAGAACACTGATATTCCAAATCTTATCAAGTGCAACTCAAAGGCTGATCGATAAATAGGAAAGCAGCCACCTATTTGAACAAATATTTGAACATTTCGCATACAGGTAGAATCCAGTTAGACTGGTGGAATGGAGCCTAGTGACAGATGATGGTCATTCCAGAGATTATTTGCTGGATTTGGTGAAGCAGGAGTACACAAAAACACACACAAAAATACTGCTCAGAGATAATGGGGACTGCAGATGCTGGAGAATCCGAGACAATAAAGTGTGAAGCTGGATGAACACAGCAGGCCAAGCAGCATCTTAGGGGCACAAAAGCTGACGTTTCTGGCCTAGACCCTTCATCAGAGAAGGGAATGGGGAGACGGTTCTGAAATAAATAGGGAGAGAGGGGGAGGTGGACTGAAGATGGATAGAGGAGAAGATAAGTGGAGAGGAGAGTACAGGTGGGGAGGTAGGGTGGAGATAGGTCAGTCCGGGGAGGACGAACAGGTCAAGGAGGCGGGATGAAGTTAGTAGGTGGGAAATGGAGGTGCGGCTTGAGGTGGGAGGAGGGGATAGGCAAGAGGAAGAACAGGTTAGGGAGGCGGGGATGAGCTAGGCTGGTTTTGGGATGCAGTGGGGGGAGGGGACGAGCTGGGCTGGTTTTGGGATGCAGTGGGGGATGTCTGCATTCTTCAAGGACTACAACTCCACCCCCCAAACCCCCCCACAGAGGTCAAGAACACCCTTGACCGTGTCTCCTGCATTTCCCGCAACACATCCCTCACACCCCGCCCCTGCAATAACCGCCCAAAGAGAATCCCCCGCGTCCTCACATGCCACCCCACCAACCTCCGGATACAACGCATCATCCTCCGACACTTCCGCCATCTACACTCCGACCCCACCACCCAAGACATTTTTCCATCCCCACCCTTGTCTGCTTTCAGGAGAGACCACTCTCTCCGTGACTCCCTTGTTCGCTCCACACTCCCCTCCAACCCCACCACACCCGGCACCTTCCCCTGCAACCGCAGGAAGTGCTACACTTGCCCCCACACCTCCTCCCTCACCCCCATCTCAGGCCCCAAGATGACTTTCCATATCAAGCAGATGTTTGCCTGCACATCTGCCAATGTGGTATACTGTATCCATTGTACCCGGTGTGGCTTCCTCTACATTGGGGAAACCAAGCGGAGGCTTGGGGACCACTTTGCAGAACACTTCCGTTTGGTTCACAATAAACAACTGCACCTCCCAGTCGCGAACCATTTTAACTCCCCCTCCCATTCCTCAGACGACATGTCCGTCCTGGGTCTCCTGCAGTGCCACAATGATGCCACCCGAAGGTTGCAGGAACAGCAACTCATATTCCGCTTGGGAACCCTGCAGCCCAATGGTATCAATGTGGACTTCACAAGCTTCAAAATCTCCCCTTCCCCTACCGCATCCCAAAACCAGCCCAGCTCGTCCCCGCCTCCCTAACCTGTTCTTCCTCTCACCTATCCCCTCCTCCCACCTCAAGCCGCACCTCCATTTCCCACCTACTAACCTCATCCCACCTCCTTAGCCTGTCCGTCCTCCCCGGACTGTCCTATCCCCTCCCTACTTCCCCACCTATACTCTCCTCCCCACCTATCTTCTCCTCTATCCATCTTCGGTCCGCCTCCCCCTCTCTCCCTATTTATTTCCGAACCCTCTCCCCATCCCCCTCTCTGATGAAGGGTCTAGGCCCGAAATGTCAGCTTTTGTGCTCCTGAGATGTTGCTTGGCCTGCTGTGTTCATACAGCTTCACACTTTGTTGTCACAAAAATGCTGCTGTTATGTTCTGAACGTAATTTGGAATCAGTTCCTACTGTCAGTCACCCTTGGGCCAGCACTCTTCATCACAGCATAAAATCTTTTCCTCATTTTTTATATGTATTACCAAAATAAGACAGCGTGCAGAACGCTGTGTAACTTTGTTGATTACTTCAAAGTGTGCAACAGCCAGGAGGGAGGGACAGCAGTGACTTTGAGGAGATGTGACGACTGACATTCCCTATGAACTTTATCACATACATTGATTTGGATGAAAGAGTAGAAAGTAGCTTATCTAACTTTGTAGATGACATTATGAGGTATTACAAGATGTGTAGGAGGGAGTAGAAATTTACATGAACTATCAGTGAGTTGGTAAAGTTGTAACATATGGCATTAGAGAGGCACAATAGCACAAACTCAAAAGCACTCTTCCTTACTATAAATGCAACAAGCTTTTACAAATGCTGCACACTGACTGCTCTGCCAAATAGCTAGCTAGGAGGTCACTGTGCTTGTGGAAAAAATGCAGTGAACATATGTTGAATACGCAAATGACCTACTCCTGTGGAATCCAGAGAGGTTGGGATTGCACTCGCTACTAAAACTGTCAGCAAAATTCTTTTTGTGATCAGGGAACTGGTCTCAGGTTTTGTGAAACTCCTCTGTTCTTTCACAATAAAAAGGTAGCTATTCAATTGCCTGTATTTCTAGCTGCCATGACCTAACTATACACCAGAGATTAATACTGGATAAACTGTCAGAAATTCTGCCTGGTCGTAATTATAGCAACATGATTATGTAATGAATTCCAAGTATAAAATAGTCAAATTCATGGTAAGTTTAACTCCAAAATGAAAAATGGCCTTTTATGGAAGATACAAAGGAGAACTAGAGCCTGTGGATCTGCTGTACCCAATAAGAGTCGGCGCTCTTCGGTGATAAAGGGAAAGAAATCTGTCTGTGCCAGTGAAGTGTAGAAATAAGCAATAGTAAACCAGCTGCACAGCGCAGGATGCATCTGAAACTTTTTCTTTTCCTTTCAGGCATCAAGGCCCAAAAGGTGCACCAACTCAAAAATACCCATGGCTCTCTGGAACCTACCTCTCCTTCCCTTGCCTCTGCCTCTATCCACTCCCCCATACTCCCCACCTCCTGTCGGGTATTCACCATCCCTCCTAACCTTCCACTCTCCGATGCTGAACACGCTCTACTCAGCAAAGACCTCAGCTTTATCCCTCTGTGTCCCCACCTTAACGAATTTCAGGCACGACATGACACCGACCTGTTCTTCCACTGTCTTCGCCTCCATGCTCATTTCCTTGGACAAGAGCCCTCTCCCCGTCCCACTGACCCCTTTGCCCAACTCCAATGCTCTCCCTCCACCAGGACCCCTCCCTCCGGCCTTTTACCTGCACTTGATCTTTTCATGGAGAACTGTCGACATGACTTCAGTCGCCTCAATTTCACTGCCCCTCTCAACAAATCCAACCTACCTCCCTCTGAACTGACGGCACTCTGTGCACTCAGATCTAACCCTGACTTTGTCATCAAGCCTGCCGATAAGGGTGGTGCTGTTGGTGTCTGGCATACTGATCTCTACCTTGCAGAGGCTGGGCATCAGCTCTCAGACACCTCCTCCTACCTTCCCCTGGACCATGACCCCACCATGGCACATCAGGACATTGTATCCCCACTATGGTTATGGATCTCGTCTCATCTGGTGATCTCCCCCCCATCCACTTCCAAGCTAATAGACCCCAACCCCGCACAGCTCGTTTCTACCTCCTGCCAAAAATCCACAAACAGGACTATCCAGGTAGATCCATTGTTTCAGCCTGTTCATGCCCCACAGAACTCATCTCTTCGTACCTTGACTCAGTCTTCTCCCCCCGATCCAATCCCTACCCACATACATCCATGATTCATCTGATGCCTTACGCCAGTTTCAAAGCTTCCAGTTTATCAGCTCCAGCCACCTCCTCTTTACCATGGATGTGCAATCCCGTTACACAGCTATTCCCCACCAGGAGGGTCTTCGGGCTCTCCGCTTCTTCCCGGAACAAAGACCTGGACCATCCCCACCCACCACCACCCTCCTCCACTTGGCCAAGCTTGTCGTCACCCTCAACAACTTCTCTTTCAACTTCTCTCACTTTCTTCAGGTAAGAGGGGTTGCCATGGGTACCCGCATGGGCCCAAGTTATGCCTGTCACTTCGAGGGGTACGTGGAACATTCCTTGTTCCCGTCCTATTCCGGCCTCCACCCACAACTCCTTCTCAAATACATTGATGATATCTCTCATCAAGAATTGGAAAACTTCATCAATTTTGCCTCCAATTTCCACCCTGCTCTCACTTTAACCTGGTCTATCTCTGACTCCTCCCTTCCCTTCCTCAACATTTCTGTTTCCATTTCTGGAGATAGCCTGGCCATTAACATCCATTACAAACCCACTGACTCCCACAGCTACCTGGACTATACATCCTCACACCCCACTTCTTGTAAAAATTTCATCCCATTCTCTCAGTTCCTCCGTCTCCATCGAATATGTTCAGACGAGGCCAACTTCGACAAGGGAGCCTCCGAAATGTCCACCTTCTTCCTCACCGAGGATTCCCCAGGTCCGTTTTGACAGGGCTCTCAATCGGGGCCAACCCGTCTCCCGCACTTCTGCCCTCACCCCTTCTCTTCCCTCCCACAACCGAGAAAGGGTCCCCCTTATCCTCACGTACCATCCCAGCAGCATCCACATCCAGAAGATCGTCAGACACCATTTCCGCCACCTCCAGCAAGATGCCACCATCAGATACATATATGCCTCCCCTCCTTTGTCTGCCTTCCACAGGGACCATTCCCTCTAGGACACTCTGCTTCACACTTCCTTCACCCCCAACATCTTCCCACAGCCCTACAGCACCTTCCCCTGTAACCGGCGAAGGTGCAAAACCTGCACATTTACCTCTTCCCTCCCCAGTATCCAAGGGCCCAAACATACTTTCCAGGTGAAGAATCACTTCACCTGCACTTCCAAGAATCTAGTTTACTGCATTTGCTGCTCACAATGTGGTCTCCTCTACACTGGGGAAACAAAGCGTAGACTTGGCGACTGCTTCACAGAACATCTACGTTCTGCTCACAAAAAAGACCCTGAACTACCTGTGGCCTGCCACTTCAATGCACCAACTTGCTCCCTGGCCAACATCTCTGTCGCTGGCTTATTACAGTGTTCCACTGAAGCCCAGTGCAAGCTGGAGGAATAACACCTCATTTTCCGCTTGGGAATGCTACAGCCCTCTGGATTCAATATTGAGTTCAATAACTTTGGGCCTAAACTCCCCCATGTCCCAGCCTCCCACCACACACTAACAGTCCCCATTAACAACTATTCACCCTCCCAGCCTGATCGTTAGCAACTCCTTTGTCTGTCCAACTGTCTTTCTCTCTCTTGGGGCTCTTACTCCCTACCCCACCTATTGTCTGCATATAAATTGACGTTTTCCCAGCCACCATCAGTTCTAAGGAAGGGTCACCAGACCCAAAACATTAACTCTGTTTTCTCCTCCACAGATGCTGCTAGACCTGCTGAGGTTTTCCAGCAACTTTGATTTTATTCCTGATTTACAGCATCCACAATTCTTTGGGTTTTTATTTAGGATGTATCTGATTTTATTTTCATTTGTGTTAATGGAATACAGGGCTGCAAATTCACTATCAACTATTTCTATGCTTGTTGGACTGGCCAACTTGTCCCTAAATAAAAATCCAGAAACAAATTTGTCTCACAAGAGCCTTATCAATGGGCTGCTTGTTAATGTGGTACATATTTGAAGCCTGACCCCAACCTGCTGCAAATGTGTATGTATCTGGTTTAAATGGTTGGTGGCATTCAAATGAGCCCCTTGAGAGATGTAGGTCTATCATTATAATCTGTTATTCGGGCTCTATTTCTCAGATTTTGGCAATGATTTGAATTTAACTTGGGCCAACTGGATCTCCCAAGTTTTGGGAAACTGGATGCAGCAGTTAAGAGCTATTCTAAGCACAGTTTGATGAGCAAGAGGAAAAGGAGCGCCTTACCCTGATTCTAAATCTATCTACAATCATCCTTGCCTTAACCGAGGCATAAAGTTTAAGAACATTGAGGCTATGCTACAACTGTGCAAAGCACTGCTTACGCCATGGCTCGAGTATCATGTGCGGTTCTGGAATCCACATTACAGGAGAAATCGATAGCAGTGAAGATGGTGGAGAAGAGATTTACCAGGATCTTGCCTGGGCTGGAGATTTTCAGTTATGAAGAGAGATTAGACAAACTGTGGATGTTTTCTTCAGAGCAGGGGAAATTTGGAGGTGTCACAATTGAGACGTATAAAATTATGAGGGACAGAGATAGAGTAGACAGGATCAAACTTTTCACCGTGAGGGAGGGATCAATGACCTGGGCCACAAGTTTAAGGTAAGGGATAAAAGGTTTAGAGGACATGTGTGGGAAACTGTTTTCACCTTGAAAGTGATGTGAATCTGGAACTCACTGTCTAGAAGGGTAGATGAGGCAGAAATCTCTTCATAACATTGAAGCTTTTAGATGTATAGTTGCAATGCCAAGGCATATCAGGCTATGGGCCAAGTATGGGAAAATGGGATTAGGACAGTTAGGTGGTTGTTTTTGACCAGTGCGCTCAATGGGCCGAGCAGCCATTTAATATGCTGTCGACCTCTGTAACTCTGTGACTGTATGATCAACTTTCTTTTTGCACTTTCCACTGATCCTCATTTCAATATCCAAGTTCCACCTTCTTAACCACTCACAATGCTTCCTGGAGACTATCGCCAACCTCTAAGGATCCCCGGCTACAGCCTTCCCACACTCAGCAAGTCAATCTGGCCAGTCGTTGGACTTAAAAAATGGAAACTAATAAGCTACGATGTTTCCAGTTCTCTCAAAACATGTCAGCCAAGCTCAATTCAGCAACCTCAAGTCCAACAGTTCAGATGTGGAATCAAAACATTTCACCAATGCATTCAGCAAACAGCAGCACACTTCTGGAAATGCATTTTGACAGATAAAATACATTTGCTGATCCAACAACTCACCATCCTGAAAATTATTGAAGATAGTCATAAAATTAATGAGTTAATAATGCAACAGAAAAAGGTTGACTCCTTTGTGCAATAACCAGTTATGCCAACTTGAAGACATATTACAAAAGGGCAAATGGATATCTTGTACGCTCAGTGATTGAGTAAAATTACAATTGATGGTACAAAGAAAAAGTACTTGTTAATTCTCAATGCGATTTTAGATCGCAATCAGTGTCATTTTATTGAGAATTCTATCATTCTTCAGCTGAGAAATCAACTCACTCAAATTTTTGACATCAGCATAAAAACGTTTCTCAATTTTGATACGATGCTTATTTCCAGCTCCCTGAAGTTAGCCAATACCATGTATACCTGATCTTGGACACATGAAAACATTACCAATATTCTTTTCCATCCAGGTGCTGTGTCACTGTGACAGCATCAACGTTGCAAAAATAATGTAGATGTAGAGGCTAAGCTAATCAGAGTATTCAGAACTGTGTGGAGATGTCAATGTTTGATTTCTATATCAAAATGGAATTTGAAGAAATAACCCAAATTAATAGCCATTTTTAAAAAAAAAGTAGCTTGCTGAAGGTGTTACCTTCACAAATTAACATTTTTTTTTCTGGAAAAGGTTGCAGCAAACATTACTTAAAATGATTATTATGTATGCATCAGAAAACTGTAAATCATAGGTGTTTCTTCAGTTACATCAATTCCCATCTCTGATGTGGCATATGAAGCATTTTAACATTGGTTGAAATACTTAACTTTAAACACAGAAATGTAATAAAGGATAGAAAAGGTAGCACTATACCCGGTAGGCACTTTCCACTAGTTCAGAGAGATTGGATAATTCGGCATTTAACTGCCTTGCAACTGCACCTGGCATCAATGGAAGAAGATCCTGTAAAAAAAACATTCTTACAATAAGACTTCTTGGAAAGACAATTTGATGAAAATAATAACAATCTTGCAAAAGCTTCCCAAAGTGTAAATTTAAAGCTCAGATGCACTAACTTGCTTTTCTTGCATTGCGTCAAATCCAATCTATATAAGTGTTTGTTTAAGCCCGAGTAAAACATTAGATACCTCAAAAGCAATTCTAGCCACAAATTATCTGATTTGTCAGAGGTACGCTGCATGGTATTGCAACAATTTTGTCAAGTGATGTTAGCAGAAATGTCTAATATAGTTAGATTTTAAACAACATTTCATAGAAGTGATTTAATATAATTTTGTCAAGTGGACCAAAATTCATTTTTCCTTGGAAGCCCAACACTGTACTCACACAGTCACAACAACATAGATCTTACCATGTACCAGCTGATGCATGATCCTTGAACTGCAAAAATGACATGGATGCTGTTTTCCAGCAGCTTTTCCACCAGCAGACCCACACTTGGATGCTCCTGTTAGAAGCCAGGACACAAGGATACACACATTAAATGGCAGAGGAGTGGATGTCTTTCAGAACTATAGCATATATAATAGCAATAAAGTCTTGGAAAACCCAGTGAGCAATAACACTGAGCTCAAGGGGTAAAGGAATGTACCAGGAAGAGGGTACTGGGTTGGATAATCAGTGATGACCAAACTGAATAGCAGAGCAGGTTCAAAGGGCTGAACAGCCAACTCCTGCCCCAATTTCTTATCAGTTCCATACTGATGGAATTTCACAAATTAATTGATATGATTCTGGGAAGTTTGAACACAACTGTGTGTGATCTTATTTTTGAGCTGCTGAAACTCAGACCTACATCACTGAAATCTAGAGATGAGTAAACTCCAGGAACCCACTGCCAGCTGGGTAAGTGTTCCCAGCAAGCTGCTGCAGAAAAGAGCTGAGAAAAAAGAAACTGCATCATTCCAGCCAACATTTTGAAACAGATAAATGCACACATGTATGTTCGTCCTGCTACCATAATACGGGCACGGTACAATAAGTTATTACTATAGCAAGTATTACAAGGCTGATTTCCTGAGTGGACACAGCAATCTTAACAAAGTTAAGAAATTGCATACACACAGTTCATTTTAATCCCAAGCATATTTTGAGCCAGTTAAGTTCTGAGGTTTGAGACCCTGAATTGGTTAACATTTCATGTAAATGCTGCCAGTAGGCATTGCTACTGACCCACAGGAAGAAAACAGCAGGATGTTCAGACAGTTAGAAGAGACATTAAGTTTGGCAAAAGAAAACAAAAACATATTATTCATCAAAGGATGTCAACAAAAGGCACAATGTTCAAGCCAGATTCATGCAATAAGTTTCCAAGTTTGATTGGAGTTCTCGCATTTTAAGGTTATCTCTGGCACCATGTGGTTAGGATCTGGAATGAAGCTATTTAAGAATTTACGTTAGCCTGGAGAAAGCTGTTAATTGGTAAGAACAGAAATGTAGGAAGTTCTCATGGAAAGGAAATGGAGTAGAAGTCTAGTACGTGAGACTATGGCATGAGAGGTTGACATTTGTTGTAGGAGCCAAAGGAACATTGTTGCATCTCCTGGTCCCATCAAGGCAAGTTCTATATTTACTATGAGTTACCCGTTCTGTTCACAGCCTACCTCAAGAACTGTTTCAGCCCACAGGAAACCTGAGTATCTTCACACTCAGGCCATAGTCAAAATGCAAAGTCCTTTTGATGTAATAGGACATTGAGCTTCACGGTTCTGCAAGTTTATTCCTCTGAATAGTCCAGGAGAAAGGATATAAACATAGAAGAAATTCACTCTGTTTGTAAATGCTCACCAGCTCAATTTGAAAGGATATAAAAATACTAAATCGTTTGACAATCTAGAAATTTGACTTCAATGATTATTACATGTGCTCAAGAGCAAATCTTTGCCAGGTATTGTTAAAGTAAATTAACTCTCAACTTTATATGTTTGACTCCAATTTTTGCAGCCTTTATTTTAGGTCAACAAACAAGGATGGCAGCCTCCGACATCACAGATTATTTTACGGGTTGTAGGTTCTTATGTATTTACAAGATTTAGGTTCTACAATCTGCACTGCAATTTATTTTTGTGTTGTTTACAATTTTCAATTTACTTTCCCTTGAGCCCTATTTCAAAGGCCAAAACAGAAAAAAATTTAAGCAAAGATTGAAAGATACACAAGTACAAAGAATGCAAAAAACAAGATTAAGTAATAAAGATCTGGCTGATAATATTACACGTGACAGGTAAAACAGCAAGAAAAAAGTGACTTTTTTTTCAACAGTAAACAGAATCTAAACAGTAAAAGTTTAGAAAAAAAACGAAAGATGAAAAACAAGGTGCTAAATACATCGCTGTGTGCATGACCACAACAGCTTGGAATTATCAATAATAATTTATTACATGGATGTAAACATTTTTAGAAATTAATCGCAGCTTTGGGAGACAAAACGTGAGATCAGCTGTTAAGATATTGGTAAAGTCTATATGATATTGCTTGTAAAAGGCAACTTTCAATTCTGATCACAAAGGGTCTTATTGCTACACCCTGGTCACACACCGAGATGCTTGGAACTGTAATCATATTCCAAATTAAGGTGGTCGTACTGCGTACAAAGTATGTATCATTGCTATACCCTAGAGACATAAGAACAGTCCGTCGAGATATCAAAACTTAAGAAATGGTTTTGTACTGTTATCATGGTTTCATTCAGTTCTGGGCTACTATTTTCGCAAAAAAGTGCTGACTAATTCTAATAACAATGTAAAGCTGAGAAACCTTTGAAATTCAATAATTCTGCCAGTGGTTACCAATAATTGTTGAGCCCCAAGAGCAGGGAAGATTGGATCCCTGATGCCTGCAGAGCTACCCATGTTGTAATATGAACTACAACTCGCCCTGATATTTCTTGGCTCGGGAGCAACCAGAGTTCCTAATCTCAATTTCGGGCTGGGTAGATGTTGTTTCAGCACTGGATTGGGTTCAACCACGATATCCCCACAATCAAATCACCACTCACACATTTAATTTTTAACCCTTTGAACAAAACTTTGCAGAACATAGAAGCCCCATCAAATAGCTGCAGCTAGAATTGGGCAAGTAAGATTGGAAAAGAATATAGAAAAATGAAATTTTCTACAAAGTTGTGTATTTTAAATACTTGTGTTACTGTGGAATAATAATCAATGAAAAGAAGACCAAATGCTATAGGCCATCGCAGATAGCGAATTTAATCCTATGTTGAAGTTTAAGATCAAAAACAGATTCAGCTAATATTTATGAGCAGAGATTAATGAAGATTGTTACAACTAGATAATTGAATATCTAATCAAAAGGAAATAATATTCCAATGGCTAGATGGTCACTGAGGCAGCGTAGACTGGATTTGAATATCGGGACAATGCGGAATCCCCCTAAGCAACGGACTCCATCAGAACTGCCCAGAAAATTGAAACTTCCAATGGACAATTGCCTTGCCTTGGCTAGCCTCCAAAAGAAGTCCCTTAAAGTTTGAGATTTTGGTGGTTTCCAACTCACTTAAATCTAACAGTTGGCCAGGAAAAGTTAGAGGAATTGTGATCAGCATGGATGAGTTGGACCAAAGGTCTGTTTCTATGCTGAACAACTCTATGCCTCTAAATAAAACCTTCTCTAACTTATGGGTAACAACTAAACAGACCCCCTGATTTGCTCTACACCTCCTCATCATTCCCAGACATCTGACATCGCTCAACTTCAACCTCTTCCCCCACCACCACCTACTAGACTGATTTCCTCACCCTCAAGATCTGACTATTCCTGACAGAACAGCTGATACTCCTCCCACAACCAGACTCAATACTGCAAGAGGGAAAGCCATCCCTTCCCTCTCAAACCTGCCAGAACTGGCACACACCTGCTAACACCCACCACAATACACGCCCAGTCCACACCAACCTATTGTAATCTCTCATCAAATGAGCTAGCACCCTACCCACCTAAGCCTTTTTTTTAATGTTCTCCTGGCATCCTAGCCCCTCACCTGCCTTAGAGATGCACCCTTTCTCAGTTGTTGTCAGAGTGTGGATCCTTGAAATCCTGAAATATACCAGCAAATGTTGTAAAAGAAAAGGGACTTCTCTTGGTCTACAACACCTGGATTGCACATCTCTGACTTCCTCCAATGAATGCATTTTAGACAGACAGGCTCAAAATCATGACTACAAAATTCACTGATAGGTCAGTGGGCAATTATGAAAAGGATTGCCATCAGTCAGTCAGTCAATCTGTTCTGACGATAACTGCAATATCTGAGCCATAATCATGTTTTACACATTAGGGTCTAGATGATACGATTTCAACTTCTCTTTAAAACTTACGCAATAAACCATACATTTACATATACTATGTTCATCTCTTTCTTCAAATGACAAATATAACAATAAGAACCCTGTAAAATGAAAATGGAATCTGTGACAGGAGAAATTACAATGTACATGTGTAAATGATTTTAATGTTAACTATTCTTCAGAAATGGGGGAGGGGAAGGGGGCTCTGAAATAAATAGTTGGGGGAGGACAGTGATTGAAGGTAGACAGTGGAGTAGATAGGTGAGAGAGAAGACGGATGGGTCAAGGATGCAGGGATGATGCTAGTAAAGATGAGCGTAAGTGGGAAGTGGGGGTGGAGTTTGGTCAGTGAGGAGGGAGGGGCAGATAGGTGGGAGAGAAGGCGGACAGGTCAAGGAGGCGGGGATGAGGGGGGGCCTGGTCTCGGGAGGAGGTCGAGGATAGGGAGATCTTGAAGCTAGTGAAGTCCACATTGAGACCATTGGGCTGCAGGGTTCCAAGGGAGAATACGAGATGCTGTTCCTCCAGTTTCCGGGTGGCATCGCCTGTCAAGGACCACAATTTTCACACCCCGCCAACCCCAGTGGTCGAAAACGCCCTCGACTGCGTCTCTTGCATTTTCTGCACCTCAGCCCTCACACCCCCTCTCCACAAAAACAACAATGACAGAATTCCCCTTGTCCTCACATATCACCCCATCAACCTCCGGATTCAACGCATCATTCTCCATCACTTCTGCCACCTGCTGTCTGACCCCACTATGAAGGATATATTTCCATCCCCACCCTTATCTGCCTTCCAGAGGGACCGCTCTCTCCGTGACTCCCTCGTCCGCCCCACACTTCCTACTAGCATCACCAGCCCCGGCACCTTTACCTTTAACCGCCAGATGTGCCACACCTGTCCCTACACCTAGCCCCTCACCTCTGTCCCAGGCCCCAAAAAAAACTTCTACATTAAACATATGTTCACTGCACATCTGCTAATGTGGGCTATTGTATTCGCTGTTCTTGATGTGGCCTCCTCTACATCGGGGAGACCAAACGGGGACTGGGAGACCACTCAGTGGAGCACCTATGCTCGGTTCGCAGCAAACGACAACACCTCCCAGTTACGAACCCACCTCAGCTCCCCTTCCCACTCCCTGGATGAGATGTCCATCCTGGGCCTCCTCCAGTGTCACAATGATGCCACACAGAAACTGGAGGAACAGCATCTCACATTCCCCCTTGGAACCCTACAACCCAATGGTCTCAATGTGGACTTTAATAGCTTCAAATCTCCCCACCCCCGACTTCATCCCAAGACCAGCGCCCCTCTCTCATCCCCGCCTCCTTGACTGTCTGACTTCTCTCCCACCTATCCGCCCCTCCCTCCTCACTGACCCAACCCCAACTATCTGTGCCACTGTCCACCTCCTATCACCACCCCACCCCTCACTATGTTTTTGAGAGCCTCCTTCCCCTCTTTCATTTCTGAAGAAGAGTCCCAACCCAAAACATCAGCTTTCCTGCTCCTCTAAAGCTGCCCGGCCTGCTGTATTCTTCCACACCTTGTTGTCTCAGACTCCAGCATCAGCAGTTACTACTATCTCTTAATGTTAACCAGGTGTTTTAAGCAGAATCTTCCTGGTCCTATGAATCATTGAATCCCTCCAGTGAGGAATAGGCCATTCAGCCTAACAGGTTCACATTGACTATCCAAAGACCATCCCACCCAGATCCAGCAGCCCTGCCCTATCCTCTTTTTCCAATGGCTAAGCCTCCTAACATACACATCCCTAGACACCATGGGCAATTTAGCATGACCAATCCACACAACATGCACATCTTTGGATTGTGAAAGGAAACTGGAGCACCCACAGGAAACTCAAAAACACAGGGAGAATTTGCAAACTCCATACAGGCTGTCACCCATGGGTGGAATCGAACCCAGTTCCCTGGTACTATGAGGCAGCAGTGCTAAGCACTGTGCCACTGTGTTGCTGCAGGTGGCTTAAAGGCAGGAAAAGGGAAAAAAATTCATATAAGTGGCATCGGGTCAGTGGGAGAGAGCCTCACGTGTCCTTTAGGCTAGCTGCCACCAAGCTGTCTCTAGAGATTTGTCAAGTTTGGCCTTCATTAAGCGTGAAGTAGAAGCTGTGTGGATTGACTGCTTCTTGGTGCTCGGCAGATACCCTCTGCCAATAATCAGCTGCCTCCTAGAAGGCTGTCCTGGAGGGAGAATGCTTTCTGGGACCAGAAAGGTGCTACTTAAAAATTCCTGGTTAACATTAATATCATTCCTTTATGCTTTTTACAATTTTACCTGCCTTAGATTCCGCCTTCATTTTGTAGCTTTCTTATACTACACATGTCATTTCGAGAAAGAGCTTAGTACAGTCTATGCAAGTATGTGGTATATTCAATAGGTTTTACAGAGAAATTGAAATACTCTCAGTCGTGCAAAGTTACAGTAGCCAGTCTTCTTGTGGAGGGATTTCCCCTTCCCTCACTGCAAAGGCCCACATTGATTTCATTCTGCATAGCTTTTCAGAGGGCACATAGTTTCTCATTGTTACAATAACATCCTGATAGTTTCACAACTATAGAACATTGGAATATATATTATACATGACTGTCAGTAAAAAGAGGATTACATGAATATTATAACATGCTTAGTCTTTACTGTCCTTCCTCAATGTAATATCTGAACCTAATTTTCAGCAAAATATTTTGATACGATTGTTCTCCACAGCAACTTTTAATCAATCCTCAAGTGAGCAATAACTGTACAATTTATGTCGTCCAAAGAGTCTCACAATCAAAAAGAACTTTTGAAGCATAGTCCCTGCAGTAATATAGGGAAATGTAATAGGCGGTTTTTGTACTGAAAGCTCCCACAAATAACCGCAGGTTAATCAGGCTTATAATCAGCTGTGAGATGAGAGATAAAATGTAAGACTGAACACCAGCAAAAATACCCTGCATTACTTAAAAGCAAAAGTCATGGAATCTTCTATTTGTATCTTTAAAGACAGATGGATCAATAGTTCTGTAATTTTTTGATAAACTGTACCAGTAACATCAAACCCTTTTGTCCTGGAATATCATGTCAAACCTGGTTTTATGCTAAGTCTTCAACTGAAGTTCAAGTTGAAAGTATGATTGTTGCTACTCAGCCAAGTCTGACACAATAGGTGGCATTTTCTCCTGCCCAACATGGTATAATTTTAAGGAAGGTCAGAAAATACAATGAGAATGAAAATATCTGATTTTTGATATGAAATATTTTTCACAATTTTCCCCTCAAGCTGTATATTTGTCATTGAGCAGCAACTACCCTATCTTCACAGATTTGCAACTCATTAAAGTTCTGTTCCCCAAATATAGGCCATTTCCAATTCTCCTCTACTTCTCCAAGGAAATGGACAAAGTCAATTCACAACATATAAATCAGAGCAGGCACCTAGCAATTGCAGCTCGCCGAAGACTTGTCCCACCCATCACACAACTGCTTCTCCACAATGACAACCCTGTGTGATCCATGACCACCATCTTCTTCCACCCTTTATTCACACACACTGATAACGGCAAGCCACCAGTCTCATCACATCATCATTTGGACTGACACAGAGTTCTTCAGCCCTTCAACACTTCAGTTTGGAGCTCAGGGACACCTATGACTTGTATACTTCTGCCAGGTCACTGTGTACAGGGACAGAAACACATCTATGCAATTGTACAGGATACATCACATTGCTCTTAACTTGGACTCTTCACACTCACTCACTTTACTGCTTATTTGGAGTCTGCCAGGTCCTGCATACTTCAAACTGTGCATGAAGACAGCACTCACTGCATTCATCATTGATTACAGACAGCCAGCTTCTGTGGGAGACACATCGCATTGAGGGCAGAGGGAAAGGCAAGCAGCATGTAATGGTTGGGTGCAGCGAAAATACACTCTATCAGTCAAACAGGGGATGGAAATGTCACTGAGTGGCACCATGCTATGTCAATGTCAGAGCTGCACCACACGGCCAAAAGTTTTCATGGCAAACACACTGCACGTACTTTAAGCAAATGGTCATGTGTGAAAGTCAAGGAAGGGGCAATTACAGCAGATACTGTCACAAACATCACAAGCTCCTTTCATTTCAGTAAAGGGGATTGGCCATGGTCAGGCAGGAACTTGGTCCCAGCTGAGTCTGGCGAACTATGTCCTTGTAGTTTGGGGTTTGGGCTATAATCAGTCTTGCAGTCCAGGGATTACAGGAAGGTCAGTCAGGATGCTGGTGAAACAACAGCCTGGATCTGGCTCAGTTCTACCTGTAATGAGGCAAAGGAATGGGCTGAGTGTGATCAAAGTGAATGCAAAAAACAGTTATTGGCCAAACAAGGGGAGAGGGGCTGAGATATCCCCAGTGGGTGAGTAAGAAACACACAGGGAAGGAGGGGTAGTCATTGGGAGGATGAGGAAGCAAGAAACCATGAAGCAAAGAGATCACCGAGAGTTGTAGCCCTTTGATGGGATGCTTGTGGAGAGGCAGAATTAAAGTGAGTGGTGATGCTGAGAGTGAAAGGTTGCAGTGAGAAGATGGCAGTACTTACACTTTTGGAGTGCAAAAGATCATGCGCCTTATTTCTGGCATTTCATATCTCTCAAAACACACTGCTGGCCCAGGCTGCAACTGGCATCCAGGCAGACTGGGTCTGATGGTATAACCACTTGTGGCAATCAGCTGGAAAAAGGACTGCCCCTTATTCCACCACAGCCTGTCTGCGAACACCTCCAGGTCGCTGTCACTGAAATGAGGTGTGAGTTTTCCTCTCCCTAGGGTCATGTCTTGTACATTGAGGCTTGTGGATGACAGTGTAGGGGGCCATTCTTGGCTTACGCTGTGTGAAGTGGTGTGTAGCTAGACTTCAGATATGGCAGCAGGTGTATAAAGAAACAGAAGATCCTGACAGTGATGAATACTTCCACTTCGCTGGATGAGTATTCCCAAGAAAGACACCAAGAGCCTGGGTGCCATCTCTGCCATTAACATGGTATTAAACTGCCAATATCTTAAAAGATTCAGGAATTGCTGAATTACCTTTCATTTTTAACTGATGTACCTGTAAAATATTTTTATATTGTTTTATCTGGTTTGATAATTTAATTTATATTCCTTTTTACATTCATAATGTTGTTTCATTTCTCCCCTAATCTCATTGCATTGTGTCTTATCATGTACGCTGCTAACTATAAACTTCAAGGATTCTTCTTTTCTAATCTTCATCTGTTCCTTTTTCTTCATTCATTCATTCACGGGATTTGGGCAACACTAGTTAGACCAGCATTTGTTGCCCATCCCTAATTTCCCAGAGGGCAATTGAGTTAACCACATTACTGTGGCTCTGGAGTCACATGTAGACCAGACCAGGTAAGGATGGCAGTTTCCTTCCCTAAAGGACATTAGTGAATCAGATGAGTTTTTACAACAATCAGCAATGGATTCACGGTCTTCAAACTGACCTTTCCAGATTTGTTTTTAATTCAATTCAAATTCCACCATCTGCTATGGCAGGATTCGAACCCGGGTCCCCAGAACATTACCTGGGTCTCTGGATTAATACCACCAGGCCATCGCCTCCCCAAAATCCATGCACAAATAATGATATAATATTGAGTTTTCTCTTTCCTGCACACTGTTGAACACCGTTTTTAAATTTTTAAACAATGTACTTTATTGCACAAACTATACAACTCAGTCTCACAGGTTACAGTGCTGATCCCAACAAAGCAGCCAAGGAAAAACTGCAACTGAGAAAGCTCACTGAAGGCTGTACTCACAACTGTATTAATAGTTTAAGTTAGCAATGTTTGCAGGATTCTTAAATAGTCATTCCTTTCTATACACGAAGGGTCCATTTCTGATAGCCCCTGCAAATGATGCACTTCATAAGTGTGGAGGTCGTTAAGAGTAGGTTAGAAATATTGCAGGTACACAGATGTTGATTTCTGGTGTTACTTTTTTTCTGCACAGACAGGCAAATTTCCCATTTGAGATTTCATGGATAAAGAAGATTTACTGTAATCTACTTGACTATATTTCCTTGTTGCTGATTGTATAACTGATCAAGTAGCATTTCTGCTTTGCACAAAATCTCGTTGCAGTTTTACCAACTCAAATTCAAAAAAAAGGATGCTCCTCAATTAAGCCCCTGACAAGGAGGGATGCCAAGAGAGAAACTCTGCAAAGAATTGGATGTAAAAGGTCATGTTTTTGCCTGTGATTTCCCATGACACATTCTTTGGGCTGAATTTAATCCAGTCACACAGGGTGGCTAAGTGGAAGGGGTGTAAACAAAAAGGAACTAGAAATCTAACCATAGAGCAACAGGAAGGCTGGCGTTTTGGGCCTAGACCCTTATTCAGATTTCTGTAGAAGGGTCTAGGCCCAAAACGTCAGCCTTCCTGCTCCTCTGATGCTGCTTGGCCTGCTGTGTTCATCCAGCTCTACAAGTTATCTCAGATTCTCCTGCATCTGCAGTTCCTACTGTCTTAGAAATCTAACCAGTTTTTATTGATTAGAAAATAGCAAACAGCAAACATTGCTCCACTTTCCACCGAATTATTATTTAAACTGAAAAGAACGCATTGCGATCACCACATCGGCTGCAATTTTCTTTGAGGAATTGTAGTAACATATTATCTTGATCACTGTTTGAATAGCCTTTTAATTGGATTTGTAGCACCAGCCAGGCTATATGCTGTGGTCACTGTAACAATGCACTTCTGCACCCACCATCCCTTATTTAGCTGAGAATCATAGTATCTTTGGTTAGTCAGTGTTTTGCTGAAAAACAGTTACTGGAATACAGGTTGGAGACAATACCCCGCTATTAAAATTTTAAACTCGTTACTTGCCTTCTAAAGCATCTCTCTTGTTAAAAGCCAATCCAGAGTTTGGGTTTTATTTCTCTTCCAAAGTCCGGAATGGGGAGGGTGGTGGTGGGCAGTGGAAAGAGTGGGGATAATGAGGACAGCAGAAGCAAATGCTACAGAATTAACATAACAACATTCAAACTTCAGTTTATAACAGAAAGTAATCAAAATATAGAAACTGAAAGGCAATCCTTCTAAAATTAAAACATGAAAACACAATTTTTCAATTTTAATTAGTGGCTATTCTCTCAGTAAACCCAAAAAAAGTTTGATACAACACGGAGGGCTCCTAATAAATGGCAACATACCCTCTGGCTTAACTTGTATATTAAAACTGTCACACACATAACTGGCAATATATATTGTTTTGATGGATGATGATGCAGTGTGACATTTTTCTAAATTAGGTATTCTAGCTTCAAAATTCATTTTCAACAATTTCTGCACCAATCTAAGCAGGCAAAATACTTCGAACTTCGAAAAGGATCTTCAAGTATTTCTATGTATTACTTGTATTGAATACTTGTTGTCTTCTGAGTTGGTTCTTTTGACCCATATAATCACAAAGGGGTTTGGAATTTCCAGCACAATGTCATACGACAGAGATTAAGATACAGTTATAAAAAGAAAATAGCTGGAATCTTTACAAGGAGGAATGGAGACTTTGGCCCAGACATTTAAATCCTCTGTCAATTTCCACCATTGAGGTCAGAACTCAGTCACTCCATCACAATTCTTTGGTGCCTCCCACCACAAATCAATTTCAGCGGGTTTAATTAAATTTTCCCTCTGCATGCACACTGCTCTCCAACAGAGGTGCTGGAGTAAATAATCTTGCACCTTGTCTGTGTGCACTAGTTATCTGAATTCTTTTGAGGGCCTGCTTAAAATTACTGCACTACTTTGTGTCTTATTAACAAGGCTCTTCAGGTTTTTGCTTTAAAATCACTGGGTTATATTTTGTAAAACATTAAACTGTAATGCATATTCCAACACACTCTATGCAAAGTGATCAGGAAAACAGATTATACCACATTACTTCTCTCCTGAGACTCCCCCGTCTTATCCCCTCATGTTGCCCTTTCCGCTCTGGCAGCAAAAATCACACCAGAATATAGGAATTCCGGACATACAGAACAGGTACACAGAATGAATATCTGTGCCAGAGGAAGCAATAATATTGACCTCATCATTGAGCTACAGAAACTCCAATGAGGGGCAGTATTTATAAAGTTTGACTGCTATAGTACTGGTATTTGAATAGGCAATTTACAGCGTAAATCAAACAGCTATCTCAGAAGTAGAAATATGGACTAATGTTAGTATCTGTTGCATTGCAAGATCATACATTAAAAGCTAGAAACAGAAGACAACTGAAGAGGAAGAAAGCTAATAATATTTTCAAAACATTACATGCTGCTAGCAATGCTCTATAAAGAACACAGTCATCATGGTATGCTACCCAATCACTGATATCATATGAATTAACATTTCAAACGTGGGCCTAACCACAACGAAGATTATTTCCACTTGTCATTCCAATATGTAAAGACTGACAAGTAAGTAATGGAGTGGATTTTAAATTTGAAGCTAAAAGAGAATCTAGACATAACAGATTTATTGTCAGTTACACAATTTGTCCGAGTTTTCTTTGGTCACAGTGTGGGTGATTGGTGGCTGATCCATTACTGACAGTTTTCTGCCATATTAAAAAACTGAAAACTTTCCAATGTGATTTTTTTTGAGTAAATTGGTGTGCACTGTCAAATAAAGTCAACTGTAGTGCTGTTCTGGAATTCACATTTGACTTCTGATATTTTAAACTGAGTTCAGCTGATATACTATTGTAATTCTAAGTACTGTTTAAATTATGATGATTATTCATGAATTTTGAAGCAGTCAATAAATTGCTTGCCAAAAATAACACAAAATTTACAATTCTTTCAAGTGAGTGGAATTAAATGGCAAAGGACAGTGCTTGAGTTTCTACTGGTATCCAAATAGTTATGGGAATTTTTTAAAAGATAAATTGTGTAAGACAACTCAAGTACCAGATTAAACAATCACAAATAAACACCTAATAGCTGAATCATTCATCTGGAATTTTCCAGAAGGGTTTGGAATAATGGCATAAGCGTGGCATTTCCCTGTTTAATTCAGAGGTTAATAACATGCTTAACTAATTTCTACCAGTGAAACATCTCTACATACAAATTTCCTCAAATCATATTCATAGCCTCAAGAGACTGATGTTTACACTGCTGCTCAACAATGTAGCTTTCCACCATCCAAATGAACAGTTCACAGGATTTCCCCAAATTTAAGCAGGAAGTGTGCTAGGGTAGGTTATGCCACAAAATGTATGTTTGTATTCACTTAGCATCAGCGCAGCCAGATTTTCTAAAGTTTGGAGTTAATCTTCATGACTTACTTCAAAATTTTCTTGATGAGATTTGAAAATTTGCCAACCAAAAAGTACCAAAAACCTGAAACTGTTTGGAATCCCTCATTGTGCATTCCCAATTTGTTTCTAACTATTAACAAGCTGGAATTGCCTTCCCTATGGGCACCGGCCTGCTCTGCATAATTAGTAAGAAGAAGTGGAGGAGGACAAGCAAGAAAATTAGGGCTGGATTTCCACCATCAGGATAGAATGCTAGAGTCAGAAAATTTCCCATCCCATTACTATATAATAAGCAAAGTTATTTTCACTCTAAATAGGATTGGGGCCAGGCTTGCCAATTCCGGAAGCAGTTTAGGTACAATCACAAAGATGCACAAGGATTGAAATGGACTGCTTTCTGAAACTTTGTCCAAGCTATATTAAAGGCTGTTTGGCCCTCCAGCCCCCAGCAAACCCAAATGTCCTTTCCATATACCACTTCCTATGTCCTTCCTCCAAGTACACTCACCCAATAAGCACTATTGAGCAAATGAGCAGATGTTCATGATATGCTGCTATTATTTGTGACCTTGGATTTTGAACTGGAGGAAAAAAATGTGAATTTTAGTTTCCACTTCTGTGAAGATCTACCTTTTTTCACAAAGTAAAGGTCAGAAAGTCATTTTGAACACCAATTTCAAAACATCACTTATAGGAAATCATGTGATTTCAGCTAAATGACTAATCAACGTGGGGAGATAACTGCTAAGGTATTTACTGACTTGAGTTTTATCCATCAAAGATAGGATTGAAAGGAACCAGAAGCAGATTCACGATGGGGAGAAAGAGGCACAGATCAGCACAGCTACTGTTATTAAGTCTCCAAACTATCAGGGCTGGGAGCTGACACTTGGAGACTGACAGAAACAGCAACTCTGATGACCTTAGTTGCATGGGAGTCAGTGAGAAAAAGGGTACACAAAGCAGAAGATTATCAAAATATCAGAAACAAAGGCATGAGTTTATGGAACCCCTGTTAAAAGTAAGAGGTGAGCTACATTAGCAGCTTGTTTTAGAGTCTTGAGGTGAGACATTAACTAAAGTATATAGCATCAATTGAACACACAATACATGGCTGCAAGGAAACAGTTACAGCCATACCATTTGAACTAGAAGCTTTAGTTTGGAGATAGGAATGACTCTTTGCTGAAGTTTGAGTCTCTGAGATGGTACTGCTCAGGTAAAGGGGATGATTTTCTTTTCTGACATTTGTAACCAGAACAAATCCACAAGGAAATCACTGACAGCTGAAAACATCAGAGTATTTACAGTGAGGAACTATTAATTAACCAAATATAGACTGGGATTGTGGCCATATAAAAAGCAGTGCAATTTATACATGATATTAGGTCTTGCAGGACAGGATTCAATTTCAAAATTTGTGGATGATACAAAAGTTGGAAACATTGTAAAATGTGAGGAGAACAGTGTAAAACTATAAAAGGAGATTAGCAGGTTGATGGACTAGGCAGATAGATGGCCGATGGAATTCAATGCAGAAAACTGTGAGATGATATTTTTTGACAGAAAGGACATGAAGATACATTATAAAATAAATGGCACTACACTAAATGGTGTGCACAGTAAAAAGGAGACCTGCGTGCATATATGCATAAGGCACTAAATATGTCAGCACAGATACAGCAAGCAATTAAAATATACAGTATCCAGAGTATTATTACTACAGCACAGAGTATAGAAACATGGAGATTATGCTATAATTGTACATGATACTATCCGTTCTCAGCTGGAGTATTCAGTACCATATTTCAGGAAGGAGAGGATGTAGAAGTGGTCTATGAGAATAGTTCCAAGCATGAGAAATCTATGACTTTAATTTCAAAGGGATTGGGTAGAAAAATAGGGAGGTCTTGTTACAAACTACACAAATATTATACACTGGAACGCTGATTTGATTTGGTCCCCATATCTAAGGAAAGATGTACTGGCATTGGAGGCAGTCCAGGAAAAGTTCACTAGGCTGATATCAGATATGGAGGGATTTTCATGTGAGGAGAGGTTCATATTGCAGTTTAAAAGAAAGTGAGGAAACATATTGAAACACATGAATCTTGGGAGATTGGCAGGGTGAGTGCATAGAGATTTTATGCCATTGTAGGACAGTCTAGGGCCAGATGGCATTATCTCACAGTAAGGGGTTACCCATTTAAAACAGAGCTGGAAGAATTTCTTTTCTGAGGGTGGAGTGGAGGATTATCAGAGCAGCCGTGATCTCACTAAATGGCAGAGCAGACGTGATGGTTGAATGTGCTCCCTCTGCTCTCACAGCTTAAGTTTTTACAAGGATAGGCTGGTTAAGTTGAAATTGTTTTCCTTAGAAAGGAGAAAGCTAAAAGGAGATGTGACATGCTTTTAAAATCATAAGGGAGTTCAACAGAGTAGATGTGGCAAGAACTGCCGATGCTGGACTCAGAGAACACAGTGTGGAGCTGGAGAAACACAGCAGGTCAGGCAGCATCAGAGGAGTGGATAAGTCGACATTTCAGGTTGGGATACTTCTTCAGAAAGGGTCCCGACCTGAAACGTCAGCTTTCCTGCTGCTTTGATGTTGCCTGACCTGCTGTATTCCTCCAGCTCCACACTGTCTTATCAACGAAGTGGATGGTTCCCTTTCATAAATGGATCAGAATTGAGAGGGCCTACATGTATGTTAATTTGCAGAAGCAAATATAAGTTTAAAATAAAGTTTTGCTACATAGCAAGTAGTTGAAGTCTGAAATGCATTGTCTGGAATTGTGGTAGATGCAGGCTCAACTGAGGCATTCAAGACAACATCAGGTGATTATTACAATAGAAGTAATATTCAGGGATGGAGGTGGGGGGGGGGGGCAGAAGAATGGTACTAAATTATAATGCTCAATCTGTTGCAGGCATGGTGGGCTGAATGGGCTTATTGAGCACCACAACAATTTTGAGAGACTAGAATTCTGTAATATGATTATTCCACAAATTCTTGAGTAATATCGTTCATATTTTACTTTTATGTGATATACTTTAATATCCTTTTGTTAAAAGTGCATTGGTAGTCTCTGTGAATATGTTCACTGAGTGACTGTCACAACAAGATGAAACAAATTTATGATCTATCAAACCTGATTCCAATTTGATATCTGGTATGTCCAGTATCAGTACTCAACAGTTGGGTATCTAATAACCATAAGATAACAATGGCATGTCCTGAAATGCACTTTTTTAAAAAAATCAAAAATCTCTGAGAAACAAAAACTGTTGCACTGCCTACAGACCCCTTCACAACTTTTAATCTTGTCCCGAATTTCATGCAGCTATTGACAGAAATAGTTCAAGAGACTTCAAAAAATAAGTAACACAACCTCAAAGAGGTCAATCCGAGTTTCTCCAATGTGAAAAAACTAAATGCTAATTCAGCTCACTGTCCCCCCATTCTCCTAAATTGGTGATGTTCGATTTGGTCCTTTGAAAGCGTAGATACCTTTCTAAAAATCCCTTAAAAGCAGAAAAACAGACCCTTCTGGACAGAAAATCATTACATTGGTGCACTATTCCTAAAATAGTGTTGGCAGGAGAAGGGAATCTTCTACATACGTTTAATAAATGTACTACAATATATTGTTGCTGTATTTGGTGAAAGCAATAAGAGGTACTCAAATTACCTTACCATAATAGTTGAATGGGTGTACATATTGTCCTTTAGGTGGCAGTTCCCATCATTAGGTAGGACAATACCACCCAATTTGCTGTCAAGCGCCAAGTGAGATAGCTGATCAGTTATCATCAGCAGCAAATGTTTTGCTTCCTTACGCCATCCTATTTGACTCTAAAGCAAAGAGAAGGCCAAATTGAATAAACCAGGAAGTATACAGAAATTATTTGTACTGCTAGACTGTAATGTGGCCTCACTGGGAAACAGCATTACATTGTGCAAATTACTCTTTTTTTTTAATCCTTCTTTCCATGCCTGGGGATTAACAATTTGCACTCAGCATTAGGATGAAACATTCCTAAAACCGGGACAGTATAGTTTAGATGCAGAGTAAAGCTATCTCAAAACAGCCACAAAAATGAAGGGCATTTTTTGCTATCATTGAATGACAACAATGGCAACATTGGCCCAGATGATGGAGATAAACTAAAATCTCAAACATTTTCCCTTTGAGTTATTTTTGTCTTTTTTCTTTAAAAAAGTTAACGCATCACTTATTAAGACTTGTGAGTCTTACAAATGAACTTGCAAACTATTTCAGATCAGTTTTCCAAAATAGAGCAATTAAAATTTTGCAGGAATTAGCACACCCACTATGCTGGAGGGAATTCAACAGTAGAACAGTTAAAACTCTGACACAACATCTGTTCAACATGGATTCTAGTGCAATTGTTACATTAATTGCTTCAGTGCTTCAGCTGGTGGGAAGGGCTGCCATGGAATATGTACACAGGCTGAAACTAAATATTTGTCCCACCAATGATTAGCAATTTCATCATATGACCAGATGCACGGCTGAGAAACTGAACTGTATGTTTCATTATTCCTCATGGGAATCAAACACGTTTTCCAATTATGCAAGTAGGAAGTAGGCTAAAAATCAGCCAAAAAAAAAGCAAAATGTACTTTCCAATAAAGCAATGCAGCAGCTAACGTAATTCTAAAGTGTGAATTTCACTGTTTCAGATTTCAAATTATAGGAATTTGACTAAACACTTTAGTTCCAATTTTATACGTATAAAATTAACAATAATGTACATTCATACTGTGCCTTAATCCCAAAGCACTTTTCAGATGTAGTGTAAAACATGCCACACGAAGAAATATTGGATCAGATGACCAAAATCTTGTTTACAGACATAAGTTTTAAGGAGGGGTTCAGAAAAGAAAATGATGTGGAGAAATAAGGATGTTTAAGGAGGGAATTCCAGAGCTTAGGGCCTAGGCTGCTCAAAGTACAAATATTAATGGTGAAGGGGTTAAAAATTGGGCATGCTTAAAATGGAAAAAGACGTGCATTTATAAAGTTCCTTTCACAACCATCAGATTAATTAAGGCATTTTACAACCATTGAAATATTTTTGAATTTCAGTCGCTGCTGTGATGTAGGATATGAGTTTGGCACAGCATGTTCCTACATTGTGATAATGATCTGATAACCTCATTTTGTATGTGATGCTGTTTAAAGTTAAAGGGTTGTCAGGACACCTGGGATATCTACCTTGTTCTTTTATGAAATGGAGCCATAAGATATTTTGTGTTGACTTGAGAGCACTGATGGGCTTAAGTTAAACATTTCATCTGACGTACAGTGCAACTGACATTTTAGGACTCCCTCAATATTGCACTGGAATGTCATTGTTGATTTTTGGGTTTGAATCCTACAGTGGGACTTAAACAAACAACCTGTGACTCACAGCGTGCCAACTCAGGGACAGCTGGAATTAGACAACTGGAAAAGTCTCAAGGGTTGTGAGGCTAGAAGGGATGAGAGCAAGAAAGGTCAAGGTCATGTCGGAGAGGGATTTAAAAAGCCTAACTTGGAGTTGGCACAGTACAGTGAGCACAGCGGTGGGAGGAACGGGGACAGTGGTAGAGGACTCGCTGAACAGAATTCAGTATTGAAATATAAGCACCAAAGCTGTGGATGATCCCAAGTTCAGGCAAAGAAGTATGAGGGAGGCTGGCAAGAAATGCAATGGGGTAAACAACTCAAGAGGTAACAATGGGCATGGAGTAGGGTTTCAGCAGAGCTGTGGTGGGGCTGAGGCAGGCAGATACATTGGTGAAACTGCGTGGCTTTAGTGATTATGCAAATGAGTCACTGAAATCTCATAAGAGAGTCAAAAGTGGCATCAAGGTTTCAAACAGTCTGGATCAGCTTCAGATATTTGTCAGAAAGAGAAATGAAGTAGCAAATGAATGAAATTTGTAGTGAAGACCACTGCTTTCATCCTTCCGATGTGTAATAGGAGGAAATGTCCGTATACCCAGCATACAATAATCTCCAGCATCTGCAGTTCCCATTATCTCTGATACAATATTGGTTAAGCAGTTTGGCAATTCAGAGACAGTGGAGGGCATGAGGCGGCTAATGATGAGGTGTGCATATGGAGACTAATATGTTTTCAGATCTTCTTGACAAAGGACAGCATTTAGACAACACAAAAGGGGCACAGATTAATTCTCAGGGAAAATCCAAAAATAATTGTCGGAATGGGAGAAGAAGCTACTGATGGTTATTCTCTGGCTCCAGTTTGATCAATGAGGTGAATACTGTCCTACCCAGCTGAACAATAAATGAAGAAACATTGGAGGAAGATGTTTGACTTTTATCACAGTTACACACGATGCCATTTGTGAATTTGATAGGGTCTATTTCCATACTGTGACAAAGGCAGAACACTGGTTAGAGAGACTCAAGTATGAAGGCTTTCTTGAAAAAATCATTCCAAATCCCAAAACCACCAAGTATGCCTTGTAAAATTCAACAGTTTTCTATGTTCCAGAGCTATATTTACAGTCTTGGTTATGCTATGGACAGTTCGGCAGCTGACGAACCATTTAAAAAGACATAAATTAAATATTGTTATATATGTTTCTGATTATTCAATTGGAATGGATTAACTGGCATGCAAAGTAGAACAGGTGGAAAATTTAAGAAACATTTTAAATTTTTGTTATTTAGAAAAGTAAACATTAACATTACAGTTTTTAGAAGTGGAACATATTCACAATGTATCTCAAGCACAAGCCCAAGATAAAGTGCTGTCACACCACACTGGTATTTCTGTGTTTCACAATGATCATTTTTATGGTCTTTTTGAGAAGGCAAATGGATAATTTGTACCTTATAATACAAGGTCCATGAAAGACTAATGGGTTTTATCCTTTTGAATGCTGAGAATTTCACTCACGGAAGAGACAGAGTGACAAGCAAAATCTGTGAGCTTGTGACATCATCTGCAAAACATGCCCATTATGCACTGGACACTGCTCCAGTGTTGCAGTGGTGAAAGTTATGCTGAAGGCTTTACACAAGCCCATCCACATAAACCCAAATGTAAAACCTCCGGCATTATAATTATTTAGGATCAGCACACAGCCAATCAGGCTTTAAGGCGCTTGGTGCAGTTTATAAAGTAAGAGGGAATCACATCTCTTTCAGAAGAAGGCTAGAAATCACAAGCTAAGTAAATCTTTTTATTCAACTTAGCATCTTCAATTAACAAATTGATATTTCTACTGCAGGGCAACACTCATTGGTGAATTCATTTACAAGCTGGCCAAAAGCCTGTTTTACATCAAATGGAGGACAATTTAAACTAACTGTTGTACTATGGAAAAGAGAACTTGGCCAACAGCTTCAATTCAGGGTCTAGGCTCGAAACGTCAGCTTTTGTGCTCCTGAGATGCTGCTTGGCCTGCTGTGTTCATCCAGCCTCACATTTTGTTGTCTTGGAATCTCCAGCATCTGCAGTTCCCATTATCTCTGCTTCAATTCACTGCTGGGCAGTGACTAAATGTTACATTCATGTGGGCACAGGTTTCTGGGTGCACTGTGATGACTATCTGAGACAGCATAGTTTGTGAAAACCTGCCTTTGAGATGTAGCGATTTGGCCAGTTTTGGGTAAAGTGACTACACTGTGAACAATTTCAGATGCTCAAGGAGAGTTATGGGCACACTTCACATGTGCTTAATAGTCTGTGATCAGTAGTCCATTCAGTATCTATCAACATTCAGCATACACAGCCTTCTACCTTAATTACACAATAGATGCTTTTCCTTCGTGACATCTACCTGCAAAAAAGATTTCTTTGTATAAAATTAGTTACTCATTGCATTTAATGATTCCCTTCTGCTCCCTGAAACTGAAAATGTAAAAGCTGTAGGATTTCCTTCAATTTCTATGAATAGGCCAGGGAATTAGATTGTTTAAGAGATAGGAAGAGTCAGCTTTTTGAAGTGAACAACTCTCTTGGACTGTTTAAGCTGTGATGGATTCTTCTTCTGAAGAAAAATGCATGACACAATGGCTGGAGAAATGGTGCAGGAAGGAAAAAGTCCCGTTTCCATGACAATCAGCATGGCTCTGGAATACAAGCAATCTACACAGAATGCACTAGATTCATCTAAGCATGACTGCGACCAATGTCCTTACTGGAGACACACATTTCTATGTGAAGTAAATATGTAATGTCAACTAAAAAAGAATCGGCTTGTAGTATTGGGAGCTAAATGTCCAGGGCTGCATTATAAAAGAGGGAGGAAAATTAGGAAAAAGAAGATCGATAGTATGAAAGATTCCTGATGTTGTCATCGTTGTCGGTCCCTCAAAACTCAAATCTACCAAAATTCATAGTTTTTGTTCTCAGTTGAAATCAGCAAATTAATTTTGGAGCCACAGGCCTTTGAACAGAACTGCCCTGAGGAAGGGGGATTCTCAAACCAGAGTTTTGCTTTCTCTCTTCCCACCTATGCCACTTCTGCAGCTTATGCAGTCAGAATTAGACTATGGTGTGACTTCTTGAATGCAGGAATACATTCAAAGGATTACCACAAAGTTCCATTTGCAACAAGTTCCTCTGACACACAGATATCCGTCCGTCCCCTTTACAAATAAATTTTCTGAGTGTTATTAAAATATTTTCTCAATCCTCCTCCAGTTTGAGTTCCACCCTTACATTGTGAAAAGAGGTGCTGCTTCAGAAGTATGACATGTAAACGCAGTGCCCAGGCCAGTGTAGTGAACAGTGATACTGGAGAACTGGGCTTCTGGAGTATGCTGGAGATTGAACAAAGAACAAAGAAAATTACTGCACAGGAACAGGCCCTTCAGCCCTCCAAGTCTGCGCCGATCGAGATCTTCTTTCTAAACCTGTCACCTACTTTCTAAGCGTCTTTGCTCCCTGCCCATCCATGTACCAGTCGAGATACGTCTTAAAAGACACTATCATGTCTGCGTCTACCACCTCCGCTGGCAACGCGTTCCAGGGACCCACGACCGTCTGCGTAAAGAACTTTCCACGCATATCTCCCTAAACTTTCCTCCTCTCACTTTGAACACATGGCGCCTAGTAACTGAGTCCCCCACTCTGGGAAAGAGCTTCTTGCTATCCACCTTGTCTATACCCCTCAAGATTTTGTAGACCTCCATCAGGTCCCCCCTCAATCTCCATCTTTCTGACGAAAATAATCCTAATCTACTCAATCTTTCTTCATAGCTAGCACCCTCCATACCTGGCAACATCCTGATGAACCTCCTCTGCCACCTCTCCAAAGCATCCACATCCTTTTGGTAATGTGGCGACCAGAACTGTACGCAGTCCTCTAAATGTGGCCGAACCAAAGTCTTATACAATTGTGTTAATCTCATTTTTACTCGATTGTGATTCTTGTGGAGATTTGGTTGGTGAACATTATCCAGTTCCTGAACATGCTGTTGGTAGGCTCACTGTCATAGAAGGTAGACTGCAGGAGTAACAACGACAACATTGTAGACTAAGGCTGATGTCCTCGAATGGAAATCACTGTTGGTGAAGGCTAGTTTTGCAATTTTTGGAAGGTTGCATTGTTGCAGCTGATTCTAAACATATAACTATAGAAAATAGGAGCAGGAGTAGGACATTCAGTCTGTCAAGCCTGCCATCCTCTTTGATGGTGCCCTGTTGAGAAAAGTAATAGCTGTGGTATGTGAAGTGTTAAACAGCCTCTACAGTTTTCCTATTGATACAAAAATTAGAGGTGTTGGTGCTTCTCCAGGATAAGCTGCTGAAGGATTTTCGTCATGCTGATGGTCCAAGTGACAAGACTAGTTCTTGTATGTAAAGAGTTGGAGAGGTTAAGAGTTGACTGAACATTACCAGCAGCATGGGCCATGCCTGCATGTCGTGAAAATTGTGGATGAGCTGGGCCTTTACCCAAGTCTGGGCTCTCAGCTTCTTGAAGTTGAAGAACTTTCCATTGAGTCTAAACTGAATGATGGCCCATTGTAGAAGTTCACCACAAATGTGCTCCATATCCATGTTTGTTCAAATTTGAGTGAATGAGAACAATAAGAAGTAGTAGTACAACAAAATAACTGGTGGTAAGAGAAGACAAATGAAGCCCAATGCTGTGCAGAGTTGCAGGAGATACACTTCTTCCAGGCCAGCAGGATCATGTATTGATTCATTAAAAAAGTCTTTGCATTCTCCACTTGTACCAAGCTGAAGCTCAAAATACCTCCATTCAAGACTGTTCGAGAACTACTGAAGCATTCTCAGTCAAGAATCAATAATATCTGAACTAATTCCATAGACCTGGTATCCCAACACCGAGTCACCCTTTATGTACACATGGACTGTCCTTGACATTGATCCAGCTCCCTCAGAGTCAGCTCTTAGAGTGAAAAGGATGCCTGATACTCATGTTCTTAGCTGTCAGCAGGGCTCCCTGATAAGAACAGACTAACAGCCATAATCAGTGAACACATATTCTATGAGGTCTTCTTAGTTGATTTTGGTACAAATCACTACAGTATCAGACAAAGCCAAGAAGGGACATGTTCTCACAGTCCAAAGATGTACAGGTTAGGTGGATTGGTCATGTTAAATTGCCCATAGTGTCCACAGATGTGCAGGTTAGATGGATTAGCCATTGGAAATGCAGGGTTACAGGGATAGGGTAGGAGTGGGATGCTGTTCGGAGGGATTGTGTGGACTCGGTGGGCCGAATGGCCTGCTGCCACACTGTAGGGATTCAAATGATTCTATCCACAAAGGTGGTGATCATAAAATCTCTAACCTTTTTACAAAAGTACAGGACGAACAGGAGGTACTACGTCCCAACTTCAGCAATTCCATCATTGCTTCACTTTTCCATAACACTTCTTCAAAATGTAATAAAAACAATTTCTGGGAATTTTAGAGACATTTTCACTCCATCCACTGTGGGGAAGATTCTCCTCAATAGTCTTCCACTAGTCAGTCAAGATTTGCTTCCAGAGACCCAATCTGGTTTCTAGCCATTCAGAAAACAATACTGGAATGGTCTTCATCACAAAGCAAATCCAAGAAAAAACATCTGGAACAGCATGAAGAGCTTTACATTGCCTTAATTTTTCTCTGAAAAGCCTTTGGCTCTATCCACTGCAAAGCCTTTTCAACATCTTTGGCTGTCCAAAACAAATTATTTTCCAATGACTCCTGCATGACCGTATGACAGCAAGTGTCCTTTGCACTGAACTGGAATCCAAACCTCAAAACATCCAGATGGACATTGAGTAAATCTGTGATTTCATCAATTCTGTTTACGAGAAATAAGAACGATACAGGAGGTAGTGTCAAAGTTGATTCTTTTTTTGGCAAATTACAAGTAGCAATAGTAAGGGACATCTATTTGGAGTGCATCAGCAGCTGAACAATGGAAGAGAGATGTAGAATGAAATATGGAGACAAATCAGGAAAAAGAACAGGGTCATACATGTATGAATCTAATTAACCAAAGACAAACTGGGCAAGAGTAATGGACATGACAAAGAGGAGCTCCTACATTATGTCCAAGAGCATTACTCTAGGTACATATTTAGTCAAACAGGCAGTGTTGAATTTAGTCCTAGAAACTAAGTGAAGGTTCGAGGAACATCCAAGAAAGAGCAATTTTGTATATATTTGATAGAACTTCTAATTATTTGCAAATTGTAAGCAATGGGGAAGGGTACAGACAGATTAGAAGATTAAACTTTATCTGAGGTTTATCTAGTCAGTGTCAAAAATGTGATGTCTTTTGAAAGAAGTTCAATTCGTATTGAAATTAATAGATGAACAGAAAGACTTTGAAACTGAAAGAGGACGATAATGTTCCATACAGAATTTATAAGTCAGGATGTAGACTGTAAAATAAAAAAGGTTATTCATGATGAATATAAACCATCAGTTGGGGAATTTCTTTTTTTGGGGAATTATATTTTGAATGTAAAGACAATGGAGGAGGCAGAGAAGTGATTACTTCAAGCATGAAATGTTTTATTCACAAAGACCAAAAAAAGGTGGATAACTTTTCATAGCAAAAGAAAGCATTCAGATAACTCACTCAAGTGTTCAAAATTCTCAATAGGTAAATAGAGAGAAGTTACTCATATGTTGATGAATCAGCAACGAGAGGGCGTTAATCAAACAGTATCACCAAAAGAACAAAGAGCCTTTAAGAGAATTTTCTGTCATGTTAGGGTTTGGTTACATTTCTATAAGCAGAGTTCAATTAGCTTTTAAAAGGTGGATAAATATTGGGAACAAGGAAACATTTCAAAGACTGTGTGTAAAAGACAAGCTAAAAAAGAGATTAAGCAATTGGTCTTTCTATGAAGAGAGCAGATAAGTACTAGGCTGAATGGTATCTTTCTATGTTATCAGGAAAAATGTTTAGGATCTGCACCCAGGTTCAATGTACTCCTCAACATGACCATTATTTTAAAAATCAGGTGGCTTTGGGCACATTCCTGGAAATGGACTCATGCCATTTTGTTTCTAATCTTCCCTAATGATTCAATGGCAACTTTCCAAAGAGAAAAGGGTGAAATTATAGTGGAAATGTTGTGCAATATCTCAGGCTCAGGGAACTAAAAATTGTTATTTGTGGTATTACCATAAAAACAACTGCAGCAGCTTTTTTAAAAAGCTTTAAATAGAGGTTTGAGCCTATTTTTAAGAACCCATTGTTCACACCTCAATACAGCCAAAAAAAATCCATTTAGACCAAAAAAATCGTAAAACATTCACAAGATTTTAATATTTCTGCTATCAGGATAATAATAGATTAGATTTAGACTGAAGTGCACGAAGAATGGAATTGAAAGAATTTTTAAAATGAGATCAAACAAATATAACTGGAAAATAAGCACCATTGTTCTTGTTACTTTAAATCAATACAGTTATAATGATTCAATTCAAGAAATTCAGCCACAAAATCTTTTAAGCTCCATATCCTTAGAACAATAAATTATAATCGTGTAAGTGGTTACGGAATGCTTCAAAGAAATTCATATTTAAGTGGTTTTAAGTGTGATAACTGGGAGGCCTTTTAGGATGAAGGTCAGGATGAAGGCATGAAATTCCATTTAGTACATGTAACAAAATGTAAATAGTTTCTTCACATTTAGATAAATCTGAGTTTACTTGGCAAAAAAAATTGAAGCTTTAACATCTCTGATGAAGGGTCTAGGCCTGAAACGTCAGCTTTTGTGCTCCAGAGATGCTGCTGGGCCTGCTGTGTTCATCCAGCCTCACATTTTATTATCTTGCATTCTCCAGCATCTGCAGTTCCCATTATCACTGATACAAGCTTTAACATCAGTTGGTTGGCTCTGTGCAACAAAACACTCACCTCACAAACTGCAACTTGTAGCATTGCATCCAAACCACCCTCTGGTGTGTCTTCATTTCCAGAGATTCTTTGTCTCTCCACAGCTTTTCTGAATTCAGTTATATTATTAGTCAGAGACAATACATGCTTAAACCCATGTGCTGGCAGACAGGATGTTTCATAAATACTGCATTTAAAAGAAATAAAAATATAAGCAGATATTTTGGTAATAAATAAAAATGTTATTAAACACATTAACAGGCAGCAGCTATTACCTGCAAGGATTAATAAGTTTTTCTGGATGAATGTTAATAAATGGAGACACTGGCTTATCAACAAATGATCCAAATCCAAATCGGAAATCACTGGAATATTTTGCCATTTTTTGTGATAAAAAGTGTCCCATTGAGTGTAATCTTTCCAGATTAGCCACCATTGATGCTGATGTGTCAACCAAATGGTATAGGTCCACTGGATATTTGTCTAGTTGCTGAACTTTCACTGTAAAACTTGTCTCACTGCCTGTTAAAAAAAAAGAATAACATGTTATCGACAAGGACATTTGTGACAGAAAATGGAAAAAGTTGCAAATATTCGGAATCTGAAAAAAATTTTAGTTTCTGAGAAATAAAGTAAAGCGCTTTAAATCCATTTTTTCTGTTCAGGGACAACTTATTTATATATAAATTGTGGCACAGTGATAAAACATAGGAGTGTACGGTCGTATTTTTACAGTTGTTACACTAATATTTCAATTCTGTGCACGTAACCATAGGAGTTATCTTTAGCATTGATAAAGCTTTAGCTCTACTATTGAATAGTGCATGATGTTCCTCAGAGGCAGCCCGAGTTCTGGAGTTGAGTTGTAGTGTTTAGTAGTTGACCTAACCCATCCATAAAGCTCACTTGTTCAAATAATTTGAATGGATAAGTGATCCAAACGGTCATTGCAGCTTCTTATAAACTTCTAAGATCACCTGAAATACAAGCATTACTTTCCTTCACAAAAGAAGTGGCTGAATATATACCCTAGCAAACAACCTTGTACAACAATTATATCTTTCACTCTATTTTCTAATAGCCATCCCACATTGATGCAATAAACCATAAACTTGATCATGATTTCCTGATAGAAGCTCAAGGAAGACCTTTATAAAAATGTCCATATAACATTTTCAGCTACAGAAGCAACAGTGTGTACATGTTACCCATGTGTTTATTCTGTAACTGTTAAACAAAGGCTCCTCAGCAGTCTCTTGTCCTGCTTTGGCTATTATAAGATGGTTTGAAATGATTGCTAACTGCTCTTTTGTGTTTTCTAGTGCTGCTGAAGAGGCCTTTATGAGGCTCCAAAACTTACTGAAACAGTAAGCACTTGGCTTATTAATATCAGAAAGTGTCCCATAACAAATGCTGTATCATACATTTATTTAAGTGACTGCTGGACATGCACATGGCCAGCAGTGAATTGAGGGGAATATAGGTTAGGTTATTTTATTTTTGAATTAGGATTGTTCCACGGCACAACATCGTGGGCCGAAGGGCCTGTACTGTGCTGTACCTTTCTATGTTCTATGTTCTATGTTCATACGTTGAACATTTTAGTTGTTATTTTGAACAGGGCTAACATAGCCCCCAAATTGGTGTGCAGGATATTAGGGTGCTTTTCAGGCTCATAATGAATCCTGCCTACCATACTGGATATTTATGTGCCTGTATGGTTTCTGAATAAAACAGCTGTATCACCAGTGAAATTTCCAAGGCTGTCTTCCTATGTGCATTTCAATTAGCAAAGAAAATGCTGATGAAGCATTTCACACAGCACAGAAATTTCAATGAAATAATAATACGATCCAGTGCTAGGAATTCCTGAGAAAACTATCAGCAAAATGTTGCACTGTGTAGCAGTGCAGAAAATGATGTTAAAGAGGCCTGCACCACTTTGTCATGTGGCCTGTGCTACCGGCCATTTCCTACGAAATATGTATGATGTTGCAAGGGCACATGCAGAAGTGTCTACTGCATCTGTAAAATAGCTGTTTTATTGCCAGGACTCCCAAGTTGAAGCAATGCTAATTCCAGCAATAAAATCATGCATCCCTCTCGAAAACACAAGCACAGATAGGCAAAGTAAACTCTGTATTAAGATGGTTTAAGGGATAACATGTTACAGGCAAATTTCTGCTCAGCCAGAGTTTGTAAAAGCACAGGGGTCAGTTCCTGGAAACAATCAAGGAGAGGAGTACTGGAGCCAGGCAATATGTAGCAGTTATTGAAGTGCCACTTGATGTGAAACATTACCAGGAAATGGAAAGGAACAGATAAGGAATGGAAGATCTACAAGAATAGAGGTGAAGCAAAGCTCTCAATTGAAGGCCTCCCCAGCATGAGCATCCTGGGATGAACACTTCTAAACTTGAATAGGAATAAGGCTTCTCAGCAATGTCAAGGAGATAGTCATGGATTTGTGCCATTGACCACAACGATCACTGCTGCCCTCAGTGCTTTTTTCCCCACAGTTTGACCCCTCCAGGCAGCAGCAGGAACACTACAAATATGCATGAAAGTTCATAGTACATTGGTGTTCATCAAGGCATCTAGGAGACATCAGAAGTAGCATGTGCCAAATGAAGAGGCTGCACCTTCTTCACCCTGAGGAGGCACAATCAGGACGGAAAGACTTATGGCTCTGCAGGGCATGCCAGATACAGTCTCCAAGTTTATGCAGATGTGCTGGGTCCTCCAGAACCTCACCAATGTTAGCATGTGACAACTGACACCTACAACACAGATATCACCTCAGGAGGGGGAAGAACAGGAAATAAGGAAGAGACAATAGGGCCCCATTCAGCTGTCTGCGCAAAACACACAGCATAACAGATACACTTGAAACAAATTCCCAATGCCAATATGGACCCATCATTTCACACTATGATTCCATTTCAGACTCCCTGACGCAAAGTCGGCTTGGCAGACATTCAACAACAGAAGCCAAAACAGAAATTTTCACAAAACAGCATTATCCAACACATGTATTAACACAAATAATAAGCGAACAAAAACTCAAGATTCTCTTTTTTCAATGCTACTTATTTCTATTTATGCAGAGTATATGATCAATTTTGTCATGTGTCACGCACACATTTTGCTGGCCAAAAGTCTGCATTGAAACAACAAAAAAAAACCACAACTGAACTATCATTAACATACAGTAAGTGAATTAATCGTTTCCTGATTGTTTCCTACAACTTTGAGAAGAGCAGCAAGTGTTGTCATCAAAAGAACCTCTGTCCAGAACAGAAGTTAACTTCTAATGGGTTTTAAATATGCTGATTCTGACTATTCCTGGAAGGCAGTAGCTTATCAAAGATCTTACAGAGGCAGGCTGTGCAAGTAGCTATATATTACAATAATGCAAAAGATTTCAGGTTACCATCAGAATAAAAACCATAAAAAAACTGTGGATGCTATAAATCAAGAACAAAAACAAAGTTGCTGGAAAAGCTCAGCAAGTCTGGCAGCATCTGTGAAGACGAGATCAACATTAACTCTGACTTTTTTCTTCACAGATGCTGCCAGACCTGCTGAGCTTTTCTAGCAACTTTATTTTTGTTACCAATATAATAACTTTAACAAAAGCACAAAATAATGGAGCCATCATATCTATAGTCTTTTAAATGAGACCCATATGAATCCATGCCAATTTAATTTACATTAATAAAGAAATTGAGATAGAACTCGACACTTCAGCAGCTAAATACTTTCCATAATTCCATTAGATTTTCTGATCTCCCTTACAAATTGAAATTCTGAATTGGATGCGAGGAGTCAGGGAATTTTCCAGTTCAGAAAGATACTGCCCAATTTGCAGGACCTTTGTTCCTAGGGCAGAGGACAGGTGTGTACTGGAGTTGGACTATAGCCCCTGAAAACATTTCAGAAATAACCAGGGGGTCTGCTCATCTGGGCCTTTTAGTCGGGCTCCCTTTATCCATCTTCCTCAGGAAGGGTTACCGGACCCGAAACGTTAACTCTGTTTCTTCCTTTACAGATACTGTCAGACCTGCTGTGCTTTTCCAGCAACTTTGTTTTTGTTCCTGATTTACAGCACCTTTCGGTTCTCATTCCTGGCACATTTGGATAACAAGGATACCTACATCAGGCTGTACTTATTGACTACGGTTCCACCTTCAACATCATAATTCCAAGCAAATAGATCTCTAAATTCCGAGACCTGGATCCTGGCTTTCCCCCTCTGTAACTGGATCCTCAAATTCCTGACCGATCAATTGCAAATCAGTGAGAATAGGTGATAACACCTCCTCGAATATAATCCTCAAAACTGATGGCCCACACGACTGTACATTCATCCCCTTACCATACTCCATGTATACGCACAATCGAGTGGCCAGAATCCACCCCAACTCCACTGAGTTAACTGAGCATACCACCATTGTAGGTCAGATCTCAAACAACAATGAGACAAAATACAGAAAAGAGATTGAATGCTTAGCAGCCTGGTGTAAAGACAACAATATTTCTATGAACATTGGCAAAACAAAGGAGCTGGTTATTGACTGCGGGCAGCAGAATGGAGGGCATATTTTTGTCTGTAATAATGTTGCTGAGGAGGAAGATGATCAAGAGCTACAAATTCCTGGGAGTGATGATCACCAACAATCTGTCCCGTTACACCCACATTGACGCAATGGTCAAGGAAGCGCAACCATGTCTCTGCTTCCTCACAAGGCTAAGGCAATTCAGCATGTCCACAAGTGCTCTTACCAATATTTATAGATGTACCAAAGAAAGCATGGAATCCAGGTGCATCACAGCAAGGTATAGTAATTGTTCTCCCCAAGACGCAAGAAATGACAGAGTCGTGAACACTAGCCCAGCCCATCATGCAAACCATCCTTCCACCCATTGATCCATCTATACTTCCCGCTGCCTCAGGAAGGCAGCCAACATAAAAGACCTCCACCATCCCAGGTATATTCCCTTCCACCCTCTTCAATCAGGCAGACGATATAAAAGTTTGAGTACACAAATGAGTAAATTCAAGAATAGCTTCTTCCCCGCTGTTATCAGACTTTTAAATGGATTTCCCAACTGTTAACTCTGATCTCTCTCTCTGCACCTTCTCTGCAGTCTATGCTGATGCACTTTTGCATGGTATGTCTGCCTGCACAGCACACAAAACAACACTTTTCACTGTATTCTGGTACATGTGACGATAGCGAATCAAACTCCTGTGCTTAATTTCATAAAAACAAACATTTGCATTTCTAAGCCTACAAAAAATCTGATCTCTCATTAAGCTGCTGGATTTTATTTTAAATTCATTCATTCAGAGGATGAGGGCACCACATGCTAGACCAACATTTATTGTCCATCCCAGAGAGCTGTTAAGAGTCAACCACATTGCTGTGGGTCTGAAGTCACATGTAGTCCCAGTAAGGATGGCAGTTTCCTTCCTTAAAGGACATTTAATGAGAGATAACAAGGTAGAGAGCTGGATGAACACAGTAGGCCAAGCAGCATCAGAGAAGCAAAAAAGATGACGTTTCAGGTCTGGACCCTTCTTCAGAAAGCTTTCCTGCTTCTCTGATGCTGCTTGGTCTTCTGTGTTCATCCAGCTCTACACCTTGTTATCTCAGATTCTCCAGCATCGACAGTTCTTGCTATTTCTCTCATTAATGAGAGAGATTTTTTTTCTAACAATCAGTAGTGGCTTCATGGTCATCATTACACTCTTAATGATTTGAATTCAAATTCTACCATCTTTTGTATGGGATTTCAACCTGGGGCCCCACAACAGTGCCTTGGTCTCTGGATTAACAGTCCAATGATAATACCCCAAAGCTGTCATTTGTCACTCTGTTGACTTAAACCTCTCATGTTGGCATATTTCAGAAGCATTTTAATTATAATAATGCCTGTAAGTCACTGTCAAGAAACAGATATTAACACCGAGGTTTTTTCAGAAGTTAAAAGGCAGAGGATTTAAACAACTTCAAACATAAAAAGTTTCCACAGACATTATACACCTTTTCTGAACATATGTCTATTCCAAGGAATTTGAACTTAAAAATTGTGGAATAAGGCACTCGCTCAAGTGCAAAGGGGGTCTATTTGAACTTAGCATTGAGCTCAAACAGTCCTGCTGGGTTTAGATTTCTACTCTCTTCATATCCCACTCCCTTTCTCCTAAAGGCAAAATCAGCCTAACTAAATTCTTCAAAACTCTAGACCACAATTAGAGATTGGCAGAATCCCTATGAAAATTCTAGTGGTTTTTAAAACATAATTTGGCATTTCTATCAGTATAATATATTCTCTGATGCAGTATTTTCTTTTTTATTTATTTCGCTTATGAAGTTGAATAGACTGTACTTTTTATGATATTGCAAACCCAGTTTGATAAAAGTAATGTGGTGAGCAAAAGTTATCAGTTTTCACAACGTTCATTTGGGGGAAACAGAATGGCTGTGGATGAAAAATCACAGCATTGCATTTACTGGTTAATTTTCCAACCCTGGAAGGCCTTCAGCAGGATGGCCCAGCCAACTGTCTGTTTCAGGGAGGACCATATTTGTAACATGTCAATAAGAGCACTACTATGGTTATGTACCCTGACACAATTGTAATGTTCCAATATTTTGAGTATGCACCCCCTACTTTTATAAAAAGATTTAACAAAGCCAACCACTAGGGGCTGTTTACAAAAAAATGTATGCTAATTTTAATCAAAACATGAACTTTAGAAAACGAAGAACTGCAGATACTGAAGATAGTAAAACCAAAACAGAAACTGCTGAAGAAACTCAGCAGGTTTGGCAGCATCTGTGGACAGAAAGCAGAGTTAACATATTAAGTTCAGAGACTCTTCTTCAGAACTGACAGTAGCTCAAAAACTCCATTTATGTTGATAATAAAATGTGAGGCTGGATGAACACAGCAGGCCAAGCAGCATCTCTTTGTGCTCCTGAGATGCTGCTTGGCCTGCTGTGTTCATCCAGCCTCACATTTTATTATCTTGGAATCTCCAGCATCTGCAGTTCCCATTATCTCCATTTATGTTGATGACAGGGAGTGGTGGTGGAGCAAATAAATGGAGAACGAGCCCTGAGAGAGACAGAGAAACAGAGACAGAGAGAGAGAGAGAGAGAGGGAGAGAGAGAGAGAGAGAGAGAGGTGAAAGTTAGACAAAGCAAAGGTTGACAGCAAGCCAAGAAAGAAGAAAAAGCTGATAATGGGGCAATCAGTGGGTGAAAAATAGGTTGGTTGTGCTGAAAGCGCCATATTGTCACAGGGCCTGGAGTGTGGAGGTGGGTAAAGGGCATAGAAGGAGGTGCTCAGGCTCTAAAACTATTGAACTGGATATTATGTCCTGAAGGCTGCAGGGTCCCCTAGTGAAAGATGAGATGCTGTTCTTTCAGCTTACACTGAGAGACAGAAATGTTGGCCAAGGACACACAGTGGCATGTAGAAGTGGCAGGCAACTGAAATTTCAGGGTCATTTGTACCAACCACACATCAATATTCTGCAAAGCATCTATGTTTCATCTCCCCAGTGCACAGAAGACCACATTGTAAGCTGCAAATGCGGTGGACTAGATGGAGTGAGGACCAAGTAAATCACTGCTTCACCTGAAAGGTGTGTCTGGAACCTTGCACAGTGAGGAGAGAGGATGTGAACAGGCAAGTCTTGTACATTCTGCAAATGCATGGGAAGCTGTTACAGGGGTATGTGGAGGTATTGGGAGTGGAGGAGGAGTGGACCAATGTGTCCCAGAGGGACTATTCCCTGCGAAATGCTGACAAGGGAGGTGAGGGGAATAGATGTCAAGTGGTGACATCCTGTTGGAGGTGGTGGAAATGGTGGCTTAGGATATTTTGCTTGTGGATGCTTCAAACAAAAAAAAACACTTTTTTTGTTGTTGAAACAAATTCTCCATTTCTGCTGACCCCCCAAAATCTTTTTCACTGTCAACCCTCCATCTCAATCCAGCAGAAAATTTCTGATTTGGCTTTTCAATGATGCTGCTTAACAAATATAACAATTTGAATATATAAAGATACCTTTAAGATAGCAAAATGTCCCAGAAATATGACACTTGTCCAAGCTGCATTCACAGATTTTGGGGAGTGTGCAAATGAAATAGACAATAGACAATAGGTGCTGGAGTAGGCCATTCAGCCCTTCGAGCCAGCACCACCATTCATTATGATCATGGCTGATCATCCACAATCAGGATATTAAAAAGTTGGATATTAAAAAAAGACTGATGGGAATCCAGGGGCAGACTGAGCTGGCACTGTAATCATCTATTATACACTCAAGTACAAGATTGTATTTATGCATTTTTTCTGTGGATAAGACAAGATACTGTTTTTTTTTCCTCTCTCACTCCTTCTGTGAAAATTATCCTATTAAATTCAAAGTGATGCAAATCATAATGTTGTTTTTCTTTTTTAATTTAAAATGCAACTTTTTTTTCCTTTTACAGTCATCGTAGTTGCAACATTTACAATTAATGAATATTAGTAACAAGACAAAGCATGATTGTTTCAGTAAATACGAGTGAATGCAATATTACAAACATTGTGTAAAGGCAAAACAAAATTACTAATCCATTCCAGCATTCACCAAACTTGCTATAACATGCAATGTGTTATTCTGTAACATTATGAAATATTCTTCACATTCTTTAGAATTTCTCCTAGACATTAAAACCTTTTGGTAAGAAAAGTGAAGCTAAAAATTAAGACGTGCAAACTATAGCAACATTAGCCACAGTGTAAAACAATGTGCTCAGTCATTTTATAAATGCTGTCCACATTATGAGACAAAATACTTAAGATTCAAACCTGGTCGCAGCTGTAAAGAGACTTTTCCAGGAGTCAGCTGGGAATTTTGTGATTCTTCTTCTATTATTTTTTTGACTTCAATAAATTCAATGAAATCTGATTTGCAGCCTTTTTCAATTAGATTGGTAACCAGGTCACATCTATGCAGTGATTTATCAGAAAAATCCTGGAGTGCAAAATATTTAGATATTATATTGCAATACTACTGAAAATCTAAGATTAATGATAATTTATTGTGATATGTACATAAAATGTCTCCCTACTATTTTGTTTGCTTATTCACGAATCACTCTTCAATAACTTTAACGATTACCATCTTGAAGTGAAGCCAACAATATTTATACAGTACATTTAACACAGAGGTTGTAAAGTTTTTATAATACAAAAGGCCCTTTGGCTGGTTGTACCTCCACTGGTCATCAAACACTCATCTATTCTACTCCAAATTCCCAGCATCTGGCCTGTGGCTTTGTGTTTTCCAACTAACCTGTTCGGTGTTTTTGTGACACATCTCTGGAGTAACTGGGATTTGAACTCAGGCTCACTGGCTCAGAGATAGGAACACAATGCTACTGTGTTTCAAGTGTTCACCTAAATTGTCCCTAAATGTCTTCAGGGTTTATACAAGTGTTAAATATTAATACATCCCAAGACATTTCACAAGAGTGAAAACAAAATTTGACAACCAGCCATACAAGGAAATGCTGGGACATTTGACCCAAAGCATGATCAAAGAGGTAATGAGCATCTTTAAAGAGATGGAAAGGTTGGGCAGGGTAATTCCACAGTTTAACAATTAGGGAACTGAGGTTACAGCTGACAATCATGATGCAAAGGAAATTGAGGAAAGGCAGGAAGCCAAGAAAAGTGCAGAAGTCTCACAGGGTTATATTGCTGAAGGAAGTTAAAAAATAGGGAGCAGTATGGCCATGAAGGATTTGATAACAAGGACAACAAGGTGTAGCTGGGCTGACAGCCAGTGGTTTACAATAAATATTGTGTGACTGGTGAACATGACTTAGTGTATGTTAGGGCCAAGCAGCAGTGTAGTATGTGAGGCCAGGTTTTTAGAGGCTATAAGATGGGGCCAAGGCAGGAATGTATTGCAATAGTTAAGTCTTAGAGATAACAAAGGTATAGCTGATGAAAGTGTCAGCATGAAAGTGAAAGCACAGATGAACAAAGTGACAAATGTGAATGTTAGCAATCTTGAGGATGGAGAGGATGGAGGGAGAAACATGTTTAGATCAGAACCACATATCACTAAGGCTGTGACCTGTCTTGTTCTGCCTGGGATGGTGGCCTAGTAAGTGTTCAGTAGATAACAAAGTGTGGGGCTGGATGAACACAGCAGGCGAAGCAGCATCTTAGGAGTACAAAAGCTGATGTTTCAGGCCTATCAATGTTCAGTAGATTGGGTTTGTGGAAGTGACCAAAGATGAGGCTTTACTCTTCTTGCTATCCAAATGGAAGAACTATAACCTCTGAACACTGGAATCAGACAAGTTGTATTACAAAGCAGAGTAAATGCTGAGACCAACAGGGCTAATAGTGAGGTGAAATGTGTGTCATCAGTGTAGACAAGGTAAAGCTAATGAATTCGCTATGAAGGAATACAGGTCGCCCTATAATAGGAAAGATGTGGATGCTTTGGAGAGGGTTCAGAGGAGGTTGACCAGGATGCTGCCTGGACTGGAGGGCTTATCTTATGAAGAGAGGTTGACTGAGCTCGGTCTCTTTTCATTGGAGAAAAGGAGGAGGAGAGGGGACCTAATTGAGGTATACAAGATAATGAGAGGCATAGATAGAGTTGATAGCCAGAGACTATTTCCCAGGGCAGAAATGGCTAGCACGAGGGGTCATAGTTTTAAGCTGGTTGGAGGAAAGTATAGAGGGGATGTCAGAGGCAGGTTCTTTACGCAGAGAGTTGTGAGAGCATGGAATGCGTTGCCAGCAGCAGTTGTGGAAGCAAGGTTATTGGGGACATTTAAGAGACTGCTGGACATGTATATGGTCACAGAAATTTGACGGTGCATACATGAGGATCAATGGTCGGCACATCATCGTGGGCTGAAGGGCCTGTTCTGTGCTGTACTGTTCTATGTTCTATGTTCTAATAGCCATTTAATATTGGCCCTCAAATATGGCAGATGTGTTGTCCTCAACAAAAAATATTTCCATTTAAAGCACACACCTTATTTATTCATGAATTAATTACATCATAGTCATAAACCCTTTGGTTTTGAATCTGATTATTTTTATTATTTGGGCCATTATTTGTGTACCCTTAAGATGGAATGATTCCCCATCAGGACTATAACATGCATTGCACAAATCATGCATCAGGAACAAGACATCAACAATCAAATCACCTTTTGAAAACACCATCCACATTCAGGACCCAGGAGGAGGCATTCGCTACAACGGTTCGTTTTTTCAGCAGTGCATTTGTTCCTGGCTGGAATATTAGAAAATGTAAGCAATTAAAACGTTGGGATTCGATTCCACTTTGGGCGCCAACAATCAATCACAACCTTACGTGTTTTGATAGCTGCACGATTGAATAGAGTGTGCATCCATTCAATCTGGACGAGTAGCAGCCCTTCTGAACCACGAATCCTTTTGTTTTTGAAAAAAAAGTGTGTAAAACTGCAAGAAATTACAAACGCCACGTCAAGCAGACACTCACCACCTGTCTTGCTGGCTGCAACTGCGATGGTCAAAATGTGAACGACGCTTAAGAAGACCTTGGCCGGGAAGTGCCTGGGTTTTAGGAGTGAGCCGGTTGCGAGAATGAAGACGCGCAGCTTCATGGCGTGAGGAAGCGCACGGGCGAAGCGATTGAGAGGGGCTTCGGGCTGCGGAGAGTCGCGCACTGACCGCAGGATGAAGCATCCCAGAGCACCAGGAGCTCCCAGCACAAGCTGCCCAGGGACGGAGCTCTACTTCTCCTTCTCCTCTTCCTCCTCCTCCTCCTTATCCTTATCCTTATTCTCCTCCTCCTCCTCTCTCTCTCTCTGTCTATTGTGCACTGAGCTTTGGAAATCCCTTTATTCACCCACTCATTCACCCAGAAGCCTATCGTAAGTCGAGGGACGAAAGAAACTACTCCCCCAGCAGTTTAAACAACTCTCTTTAGTCCCTCCTAGGAGTTTCTCTGTCGGAGAACACGGAGAGAGGAAAGCTTTTTTTCTCAATAGACAGATAAGTGAATTGGGGGGGAAACAAACTGTAAAAGTTTAATAGCAGATTCAGACACCAACTCTGGCTACGTCTGAAGCCGCAGCTTCTGCAAACACGTTTTCACTCGACTTTTCAGATTGTCTGAACCTCAATTCACTGTTGCCACAGAAACGCGGAGCAGAGACCGTGCTCGACAAGGCAGTTTCCTTAAAGGTGCAAAACTCTCCTCACTCCTCAGTCAATAACATCAAATACCATGACGGTCTGTTCCATATTAGCCGCCAAATGTAGCCTGTTCAAAACAGCATCTCGAATAAGTGTTCCTTAAAATTGTTGAGAAAAAGAAATAATAATTTACCTTTAAGCACAACCATTTCTTCCAGTGTGGAGTGCCGAAAGCCAAATGTTTTATCAGCAGACTAAAGTTTTGACCTTTTTAAAAAAAAAGAAACAAATCAAAATACTATGGATACTGGAAATCTAAAATAGAAAATACTGGAGAAACTCAGCAGATCTGACTGCATCTGTGGAGAGAGAAACAGACTTGGGGTACCACTGTTCTTCGGAACTGAACTCAAACTGAGAAACTGAGTCCTGAGGAAGTTTTTGGACTCCAAACTTAATTCCGTTTCTCTCTCTCTACAGACGATGCCAAAACAGCTGAGTTTCTCCAGTATTTCCTGCTTTTATTCACTGATCTTTTAGGTAGGAAAAACAAACAAAAAGACTTATCAAATGATATGTTTCTTTGCAGTGAGTCACTGAGACTGGTTCCCAAATTAATGTGTCCAGTATTATTTTTGGAAAATAAATGCCTCAAGAAATCATTAACATCACTCGGCCCATCAAGCCAATCCACGATTATGGCCCCTTTTCCTACAAATCTGTAGTTTATCTGGAATCACCATGATCATCAAACAAACCCATTATTACTGCCGTGAACCAAAAAAGATGGAGACAAGATCCCACAAGAAAACAATTATCAGCGTGTTTCTAAGCAAGTGAAATATCAAACTGAGATAATGGGAACTGCAGATGCTGGAGAATTCCAAGATAATAGAATGTGAGGCTGGATGAACACAGCAGGCCAAGCAGCATCTCAGGAGCACAACCGCCATGAAGCTGCGCGTCTTCATTCTCGCAACCGGCTCACTCCTAAAACCCAGGCACTTCCCGGCCAAGGTCTTCTTAAGCGTCGTTCACATTTTGACCATCGCAGTTGCAGCCAGCAAGACAGGTGGTGAGTGTCTGCTTGACGTGGCGTTTGTAATTTCTTGCAGTTTTACACACTTTTTTTTCAAAAACAAAAGGATTCGTGGTTCAGAAGGGCTGCTACTCGTCCAGATTGAATGGATGCACACTCTATTCAATCGTGCAGCTATCAAAACACGTAAGGTTGTGATTGATTGTTGGCGCCCAAAGTGGAATCGAATCCCAACGTTTTAATTGCTTACATTTTCTAATATTCCAGCCAGGAACAAATGCACTGCTGAAAAAACGAACCGTTGTAGCGAATGCCTCCTCCTGGGTCCTGAATGTGGATGGTGTTTTCAAAAGGTGATTTGATTGTTGATGTCTTGTTCCTGATGCATGATTTGTGCAATGCATGTTATAGTCCTGATGGGGAATCATTCCATCTTAAGGGTACACAAATAATGGCCCAAATAATAAAAATAATCAGATTCAAAACCAAAGGGTTTATGACTATGATGTAATTAATTCATGAATAAATAAGGTGTGTGCTTTAAATGGAAATATTTTTTGTTGAGGACAACACATCTGCCACATTTGAGGGCCAATATTAAATGGCTATTAGAACATAGAACATAGAACAGTACAGCACAGAACAGGCCCTTCAGCCCACGATGATGTGCCGACCATTGATCCTCATGTATGCACCCTCAAATTTCTGTGACCATATGCATGTCGGTGCTCCTGAGATGCTGCTTGGCCTGCTGTGTTCATCCAGCCTCACATTCTATTATCTTGAAATATCAAACTGAATCCAGTCCTGGGAAGTGAAGAGAGGGAAATGGAGTGCATTGCTGCAGGAAAGGCATTTAGGTAATTGTGATTCTAATATAGTAAGGTTTGGAGTAGGAGAAAGGAGATTCACATGTTACGGAGTCTAATTGCAGGAGGTTTAATTTCAAGTGTTAAAGAAATGGATCTGGCCCAGTTGTATTATAATTGTAGGTTGGTAGGTGAAAAGGGTATAGCAGAAAAGTGATCTTACTGGACTTGGGGTCAAGAACTTAGAACATTACAGCGCAGTACAGGCCCTTTGGCCCTCAATGTTGCGCCGACCTGTGAAACCAATCTGAAGCCCATCTAACCTACACTATTCCATTATCATCCATATGTTTATCCAATGACTGTTTAAATGCCCTTAAAGTTGGTGAGTCTACTGCTGTTGCAAACAGGGCATTCCACCCCCTTACTACTTACTCAGTAAAGAGCCCACCTCTGACATCTGTCCTATATCTGCCACCCTCCAGTTTAAAGCTATGTCCCTTCGTGCTAGCCATCACCATCCGAGGAAAAAGGCTCTCACTGTCCACGCTATCTAATCCTCTAACCTTGTATGTCTCTATTCAGTCACCTCTTAACCTTCTTCTCTCTAACAAAAACAGCCTCAAGTCCCTCAGCCTTTCCTCATAAGACCTTCCCTCCATACCAAGCAACATCCTGGTAAATCTCCTCTGCACCCTTTCCAATGCTTCCACATCCTTCCTATAATGCAGCGACCAGTACTCCAAGTGTGGCCATGCCAGAGTTTTGTACAGCTGCAACATGACCTCATGGCTCCGAAACTCAATCCCTCTACCAATAAAACCTAACACACTGTATGCCTTCTTAACAACCCTATCAACCTGGGTGGCAACTTTCAGGGATCTATGCACATGGACACCGAGATCTCTCTGCTCATTCACACTACCAAGAATCTTACCATTAGCCCAGTACTCTGCATTCTTGTTACTCCTTCCAAAGTGAATCACCTCACACTTTTCTGCATTAAACTCCCTTTGCCACCTCTCAGCCCAGCTCTGCAGCTTATCTAGGTCCCTCCGTAACCTGCAACATCCTTGGCACACTATCCACAACTCCACCGAATTTAGTGCCATCCACAAATTTACTAACCCATCCTTCTACGCCCTCATCCAGGTCATTTATAAAAATGACAACGAGCAGTGGCCCCAAAACAGATCCTTACAGTACACTACTTGTAACTGAACTCCAGGATGAATATTTCCCAAAAACCACCACCCTCTGTCTTCTTACAGCTAGCCAATTTCTGATCCAAACTGCTAAATCACCCTCAATCCCATGCCTCCATATTTTCTGCAATAGCCTACCATGGGGAACCTTATCAAACGCTTTACTGAAGTCCATATACAACACATCAACTGCTTTAATCTCATCCACCTGTTTGGTCAGCTTCTCAAAGAACTCAATGAGGTTTTTGAGGCATGACCTACCCTTCACAAAATCGTGTTGACTATCCCTAATCAAATTATTCTTTTCTAGATGATTATAAATCCTACCTCTTATAATCCTATCCAACACTTTACCCACAACAAAAGTAAGGCTCACTGGTCATTAATTAACAGAGTTGTCTACTCGCCTTCTTGAATAAGGGACAACATTTGCTATCCTCCAGTCTTCTAGCACTGTTCCTGTAGACAATGGTGACATAAAGATCAAAGCCAAAGGCTCTGCAATCTCCTCCTGAACTTCCCAGAGAATCCTAGGATAATTGGCATCTGGCCCAGGGAACTTATCTATTTTCACACTTTCCAGAATTGCTAACACGTCCTCCTTAAGAACCTCAATCCCATCTAGTCTAATAGCCTGAATTTCAGTATTCTCCTCGACAACATTGTCTTTTTCCTCTATGAATACTGATGTAAAATATTCATTTAGTGCCTCTCCTAATGCTTCGGAATCCACGTACAACTTCCCACTAGTGTCCTTGACTGACCCTAATCTTACTCTAGTCATTCTTCTATTCCTGACATACCTATAGAAAGCTTTAGGGTTTTCCTTGATCCTACCTGCTAAAGACTTCTCATGTCCCCTCCTGGCTGTTCTTAGCTCTCTCTTTAGATCCTTCCTGGCTAACCTGCAACTCTCAAGCGCCCTAACTGAGCCTTCACACCTCATCTTTACATAAGCCTCCTTCTTCCTCTTGACAAGAGATTCAACTTCTTTAGTAAACCACAGATCCCTCGCTCAACTACTTCCTCCCTGCCTGACAGGTACATACATATCAAGGACACGCAGTAACTGTCCCTTGAATAAGCTCCACATTTCAATTGTGCCCAGCCCCTGCAATTTCCTTCCCCATCCTGTGCATCCTGAATCTTGCCTAATTGCATGATAATTGCTTCTCCCCCAGCTACGGCTGGTGATTTAAAATAAACAAATCAGTATGGAACTACAAGTTAGCCCAGGTAACAGAAAAATGAAATTACCAGATTGTTGTAAAACAGCATTTGGTTCAATAATGTCCATTAGAGAAGGAAATATACTGTCCTTACCAAGTCTGGCCTACTTACAACTTAAGCTTCCAGTGTATGACTCTTAAACGTGCTCTGAAATGGCCAAGAAAGCCATTCAGTTGTCATTAAAAAAAACAGCTCACCACCACTTTTTTAAGGGAAATTGGAATAGACAATAAATGTTTACCTTGCCAGTGGCGACCACATCCCATTGATGAATTTAAAACAAAGCAACATATAGGCAATGGGAACTTTCAGTGTTTCAGTGCAGAGAACATATATTTCACAAGGAGAAACAACAGGGCATCCAAAGCTACGAGTTCTATGGATGGCTAAAAATACAAAGTATTGCCAAAAAAAGAGAAATTTTCTTGAAGCTTTTTATCTTGTGCTCATCAGACTGACAATCATTATTCTCACTTACACTATGAAATATTGCTGTTCTTCATATCAGTCTGCTTGCCAAAGCCCTGATGATTGTGCAACAAAAAGCTTCAGCAATGTCTGTTTTTCTGGAATATTTAATTTCGGTACTATCAGATAATCAAGATACAAAAAAAATGAAAAAGGCATTGGATAAACATGAATCTAAGAACACAGTGCAGAAAGGAAAGAGAACTGGAATTGAAATAAGAGGTGTGAGGAGAGTACATGAGAATAAATTAATGGATGACCGTATTAAAAATCATCTAAGTATATAAATAGTCAAAAGTGATTTGGGAAAGAGTATGGACATAAACAGAGATTGTCTCTTGAAGGCCGAGGTCCTACTGAGATATTAAATGAGTGCTTGAAATTATACCACCGACATCAAATAAATGAAGAAAGTAGCAAATAAATTGGATAAATAAAAGGGAGTTGCTTAAAATGTTGACAGTAATCAATGTAGAACAGTCACCCAGTTCAGTTAGAATGCATCCTAGTTTGGTAAGGGAATTAAGCATGGAAATCATGAAAGGCTTAGCCATAGTCTTATGGGAGTGGTGGCTGAGGAATGGAAGAATTGAAGACTATATACGTTTTTTAAATAGGGAGATCAGCGTAAAGTCAGTGATGGGGAAACTTAGAGATACTAATATCTTTGCTAAATATTAGTATATGAAACATCACACTACCAATGAAAAATGATCAAAAGGCCATAATAGTATCTGCCTGACTTTTCCTTGGTTTAAATTAATGATATCAGAATATATCACAGTCAGAAAATATATCCCAAATATGCTACGCATGCATTCACCATTAATCTATGAAATGTTTATAGTGATAATTACTGAAAGAAATCTCCAAAATACATTTTAATCTGATAAGCATTTGATAAATTAGTATTGGAAAACATCCAAGCTCACTTTGCAGAACCTGCTGAGATGATTTCCTATTTTCCATCGCCTCATAAAAAATGTAATCACTTACTATCAGCTCAGTTGAATTTACATTATTATTCTGACTCATTTGTCAAAAGATAGGATAGGATTCGTATCATTTGAGCTGAATTCAGTGCTTTTTTTCTGAAGAAGGGTCCTGACCTGAAACGTCAACTTTCCTGTTCCTGTGATGCTGCCTGGCCTGCTGTGTCCCTCCAGCTCCACACTTTGTTATCTTTTGTTTAAGGCTGCAAGATTTATTTGCCCTTAGTTACGTAAAGAGTAATTGGTTGATATGGTACAAAGAAAATGCACAGTCTGAAATTGGTTGTAACAGATGACTGTGAAATAAGTTTCGTTTGAATGTGGTCAGTCCATCATAATGTTGACAAAAAGAGAATACACCTTGATAGGAGTATTTACAATGCTGCATTATTAACAGTAAATAGCAGTGAGGACAGATATTTTAAGATCTAATTCTTGGCTTCTTCAGAGACTGTTTCTGAGTGTAAGTATTAAATCATGAAATGTAATTAAAACTGGTTTTGGATAATACCAGACTGTAGAAATGGCCTTTCAAGTGTTCTTGCTTTTATTGATTGTACAGTGCTACCTGAGATTATCTAAAATCTGCTTAATCTCTTTTAGGTATGCCCTGTTTATTTTAAAATAACCACTGTTCACCATAAAGGATCACAAAATCTGGTTTCTATTTATACAGATAAATAATGGTTTTTATCTTGAGATGGTCAATTCTCCTAAAGTTATAATGATGCAAGAATGTTGGGGTCTAGGCCCAAAACGTCAGCTTTTGTGCTCTTAAGACGCTGCTTGGCCTGCTGTTTTCATCAAGCTCCACACTTTGTTATCTCAGATTCTCTAGCATGTGCAGTTTCTATTATCTCGAACGATGCAACAATGTTTAGATGACTGGCTAAGAATTATGAAACTATTATAAATAAAGAATAAACTAGCATCTGAAACAATTGCTACAAATTCATCAATAGTCTAATCAAAAGATGGAAATAATTCATTATCACCAGTGTTTCACATAATTGCTGAGTTGAATTTTCTCCTTGATGAGTACCAAACAAAAGTTGAAAGTGCTGATGAAAAATGTATCTCCTAATTAATAATGAATGTTGATTCAGACTTTTAACATACATGTACATCACACATCACCATTGATCTCAGACTCATTCAGAGCTGGGTCATTTTAAATAGAAATACATTGGATTACTGATTGTGTAATTGAAAATGGGTTTTCATTTTATTGTATGCTGGTACAGGCTGCAAAACATTTACATATATGCGAGCTAATTCTTATAACAGTTAGTGGAGTTTTACAATACATAACAGTAATATCGTATCAGTGAAAATACGCAGAATAATTAGCACCTGAAAAGTATGAAATTATGTTGTACCCACAAACTATTGTCATAAATGATGAGAGCAAATTTCAAGGTGTTCATAGATATTGATTGAATTCTGACATTCGAGAACAGCATCAGGCTTCATGAAATCTGACTACTTTGCGTAACTGATATTTTCAGATTCACTGGTTAATCAAGGTAGATACGTGTTTGATCAGCAGGGGAATGAATGTTATGAGGAAAGTGGATGTGAGGTGTGTCAGGTCAGCTGTGATCCTAGTGAATGGTGGAGCAGACTCAAGGGGCCGAACAGTCTACTCCTGTTCCTATTTCTTACGGTCTAATGTTTGGTAAGACTATAAAGACTTATAAAATAAAAAAAATCAATGGAACTGTGATGCAGATGAGCCATGATGTAATCAACTGGTGGAACTGGCTCAATGGACTGAAAACTAAATTTCTGCTCCAATGTTTCTGCTTCATAAAGCTAAATTTCTCAAATTCTTAGCGTTACAGTTCATCTGTGGGAGCATAATCAGAAATTGAGGAATAGATGGTTTAATGAACATTATGAACATAATTTTCTTATTATATGGGCACTTGGTGGCAAAGATTTAAATTAGGAGTGTGAATTTGTAAAATACATCCTGTAAATTACAAATTATATTATTAGCTACTACTGTTTAGAAAATTGCTTATTGTCTAGTGCCATATTCGTCACAAATGAATATAAATCAACTTTGTGATTTCTAGTAATATTACCTGTGAATTATTTACTACCGGTTACAGATAAATTCTATTGCATGCTCGTTAGTTTTACACAAGTATGTATCATGGATGCATGGATGTTTACAACACAGAAGGGAGTCTTTTAGCCCATCTTTTAGCCCACAGCTCTGGATATTATGGCAATGCAAGCGAATATCAAAATGTGCTGAAAAGATACAAGAGTTTCTGACTCAACCACCCTTTCAGGTAGGGTGTTCCAAACTTCCACTATCCTCTTAGCCTTCTACCTCTTACCTTAAAATCTATCCTGTCTGGTTATTGATCTCTGTAATAATGGCAAAAGTGCCTACCTATCCACTCCATTTATTCCCCACATAATATTATATAATTCTATCATGTCATCTCTCAACCTTAATGATAAGGAAAATAGCCTACCCAATTTTTCCCAATAGCTCAGACCCTTCGACCTACAGCATCCTGCTAAATCTCCTCTGTCTCCTTTCTAGTGCAGTGACATCCTTCCCATTATGTGGTGACTAGAACTGCACATAGTATGTCAATTGTGGCCTCATCAGCTCTTATATACCATTGCTCAGCTGATAAATGCATGTATCCAAAATGCTACTTAACCACGTTAACTCCCTACCCTTCTACCTTCAGAGATCCTTTCTAGGGTCCTGCTATTCGTAGTGTAATCCCTTCACTTGTTAGCCTCTCCAAGTGTGTTACCTCACAAATTTACCAGGTTGAATTCTATTTACCATATGCCCAGTTGGCCAGTCCATTGATATTGTGATGTAGTTTCTAGCTATCGTCTTCACCATTTTCTACTCTACTAATTTTTGTGTCATCCATGTTTGCCTTGTATTCCATGGGGTCAAACTTTCTTGACCAGTCTGCAATGTGGGACCCTTTCAAATACCTTGCTGCAATCCATGTAGATTACATGAAGTGCGTTACCCTCATCATTACTCTTGGAGATGAACATACGAACAAGTAACAACAGGAGGCCATTCAGCCCTTAAACCTTCCACTCTTCAATAACATCATGTCTGCTCTGCGTTTAATCACACACGCAATAATTTTTCATGCCCTTGGTAATCAATAATCTGCCTTAAAATAATTAAAGATTCTGCATTCACTACCTTTTGAGGAAGAGAATTTCAAAGACTCACAATCATATGAAAGAAAAAAAAACTCCTCTTCAAAAGTTCAATCAAATTTTTCCAGCACGCTTTTCCATGAACAAATCCATGCTGACTATCCTTGACTAATCCCTGTCTCTCCAAGTGCAAATATACATTGCTACTCAGGATTCTTTCTTAATTATTTACCCACCACCAAGGTTAGGCTGACTTGCCTCTAAATTCCAGATCTATCCCTTTTTCCCATTTTTGATGATGGAAGGATGTTTACAGTACTCCAGTTCTACCACCTATGCAACACCTTATGTACTGGATAATAAAAAAGATTCCTGTCATGTTGATGTGATATCTACCAGATGTCAATACTTATTTTTCACTTAAGTAAGAATATGCTTGAATTATACAGCACCTGTCTGACCCTCAGGGTGTCTAAAAGTGTTTTACTGTACCAGTTGAGGTATTTTGCAAGAAATATGTAATTACATAACTGACCATTGACACTACTCTTTGTTGGTAATAAAATGTGAGGCTGGATGAACACAGCAGGCCCAGCAGCATCTCAGGAGCACAAAAGCTGATGTTTCGGGCCTAGACCCTTCATCAGAGAGGGGGATGGGGTGAGGGTTCTGGAATAAATAGGGAGAGAGGGGGAGGCGGACCGAAGATGGAGAGAAAAGAAGATAGGTGGAGAGGAGAGTATAGGTGGGGAGGTAGGGAGGGGATAGGTCAGTCCAGGGAAGACGGACAGGTTAAGGAGGTGGGATGAGGTTAGTAGGTAGGAGATGGAGGTGTGGCTTGGGAGGAATTGGGAATAGGGGACGGAATTGGGAATAGGGGATGAAATTCCATCCCCTGTTCCCAATTCCTCCGCCTCCGCCGCATCTGCTCCCACGATGAGGCATTCCACTCCCGCACATCCCAGATGTCCAAGTTCTTCAAGGACCGCAACTTTCCCCCCACAGTGGTCGAGAACGCCCTTGACCGCGTCTCCCGCATTTCCCGCCACACATCCCTCACACCCCGCCCCTGCCACAACCGCCCAAAGAGGATCCCCCTCGTTCTCACACACCACCCCACCAACCTCTGGATACAATGCATCATCCTCCAACACTTCCGCCATCTACAATCCGACCCCACCACCCAAGACATTTTTCCATCCCCACCCTTGTCTGCTTTCCGGAGAAACCACTGTCTCCGTGACTCCCTTGTTCGCTCCCCACTGCCTTCCAACCCCACCACACCCGGCACCTTCCCCTGCAACCACAGGAAATGTGATACTTGCCCCCACACCTCCTCCCTCACCCCAATCCCAGGCCCCAAGATGACTTTCCATATTAAGCAGAGGTTCAGCTGCACATCTGCCAATGTGGTATACTGCATCCATTGTACCCAGTGTGGCTTCCTCTACATTGGGGAAACCAAGCCCAGGCTTGGGGACCGCTTTGCAGAACATCTCCGCTCGGTTCGCAATAAACAACTGCACCTCCCAGTCGCGAACCATTTTAACTGCCCCTCCCATTCTTTAGACGACATGTCCATCATGGGCCTCCTGTTTTGCCACAATGATGCCACCTGAAGGTTGCAGGAACAGCAACTCATATTCCACTTGGGAACCCTGCAGCCCAATGGTATCAATGTGGACTTCACAAGCTTCAAAATCTCCCCTTACCCCACCGCATCCCAAAACCAGCCCAGCTCGTCCCCTCCCTCCACTGCACCACACAACCAGCCCAGCTCTTCCCCTCCACCCACTGCATCCCAAAACCAGCCCAGCCTGTCTCTGCCTCCCTAACCTGTTCTTCCTCTCACCCATCCCTTCCTCCCACCCCAAGCCGCACCTCCATCTCCTACCTACTAACCTCATCCCACTTCCTTGACCTGTCCGTCTTCCCTGGACTGACCTATCCACTCCCTACCTCCCCACCTATACTCTCCTCTCCACCTATCTTCTTTTCTCTCCATCTTCAGTCAGCCTCCCCCTCTCTCCCTATTTATTCCAGAACCCTCACCCCATCCCCCTCTCTGATGAAGGGTCTAGGCTCGAAACGTCAGCTTTTGTGCTCCTGAGATGCTGCTGGGCCTGCTGTGTTCATCCAGCCTCACATTTTATTATCTTGGATTCTCCAGCATCTGCAGTTCCCATTATCACTGATACAATCTTTGTTGGTAATGTTGCTTCGTGAATTTCTATGAGACAAGTAACCAAGAAGAATTTCCCAATTTTCTTCAAATAGTAGGATGGAATCTTTTATGTCCACGAAAGAGTGCAGGTAATTTCATGCCTCATCCAAAAGGTAATATTTCCTGAAAGTGTTCTGCAGGTGTCCTTTTAAGAGTTAAAGTTCCCGAATAATAAAAACCCAAAATAAATTTTATGAAAGCACAAATAAGAAAGGGAAAAAAATTAAATATATGCAACAGTAACAAGAAAGAACAAAGATTTTACAAAGCACTGATCAATGCTTCAACGTTCACAACAGATGAGGATGGAGAAACAACACATTTATGTATGATGAATCTTTTTAAAATTCTTTTACTGGATGTGGGTATCACTAGCTAGGCCAGTGGGAATAAAGACAAAAAAGAAAAATTGAAACTCTAAGTATTATTGGAGAAATCACAGGCAAATGTCACAACTTCAATAAAATTACAAATTTTATATAATTAATAACAAATTGCATACTCAAGTATGAGTACGTAATTACAATAATGGGAGATGACCCACCTTGACAGAAAAGCTTTTCTGGAAACTTAGTAAAGGCAATTATCAGGAGGAATCAGTTTCTGAGTTGGTCATCCAAGAGCAAAAATAACTTGGGTTGATTCTAGCAGGGATGTTTCTGTCAGGCGAAGCAGTTACAAAGAACACTTTTCAGAACACTTTGTGAGCATTGCTGCTTTTGAGGCTGCGTAATAAATAAACCTGTCCTTGTATCTACGGTTGTATAAAGACTTTAGCTGCTGCAGCAACCTTACTGTGCAGTCATGGAGCAGCACTTCACTGACCACAAAGAGCACATTTTGGCAAAAGTAAGTCATTCTACAAAACAACACCAGAAGACTCAAATGAAGAAGACAAACAACTTATCCAATAAGTCAGAACCATTTATGATGACTATGTAGAGAAGTTTTTTAATATCAATGTATAATAAATAATATCTATTGAATTGAAGTCTAAGCCTGAAGACAATTCTTGACCTTGCCTACTGTTGAACCAGTCTCTCTTAAACACCAAACCACACAATAAAAAAACCAACAATAAATCTACTGCATGCCAGAGTGAGTCATTTGGAACATGTCTGCAAAGTTAACCGTGCTTTACATTATCTGAGTGAATCGGCAAAGTCACAGATAATAAAAAGCAGCCTCAGCAATGCTGCAATATTTCATGGATGAACGCAAAGGAAAAGAAAAAGAATTCCATGGTTATCATAAATCAGAATCTTGACCAAGCTGGATGCGAGTGTGGCTACTGGAATGATACACAAATACAAGAAAACATTTTAAATGACCTCAGCTCCGGAAACTGTCCAATAAATGTCTCAATTATACTAAACAAAATTGAAGTAACTGTTGGAATGTCCTGATTTCCAGGATTTGCAAGAAAACCAATTCAAATTTTACCAAAGGGTGGGAAAAGTCTGATAACCCGCAATCACCACTTACTGTATTAATCGTGGATAATGACATTTCATTATCACTACTTGTATTCTCTCAACTCATATTCCTCTACTTGCTGCCAGGCCTTCTTTCTACTGTTCTTGGAAAGCCACTGAGCTTCCCAATTCCCTTTCCAAGTCCTAACTCTCTCGACTTTGGCCCTCAATTGACCACACTTTTCTGCAGTGTTTGACCTAGTTAGCTATATCTACACCCTGCCCTGCATCTGCAATGTCCTAGAACCCATTAAAACATGTTCTCTCTACACAGCTCCATGCACTCATGTTTGATTCCAGCCTTGGGAAGTTGTTTGTGTGGATTTTGCATGCTCTCTCCATTTCAGTTGGTTGCTTTGGTTTTCTTCCACAGTCTAAAGAGGTGCAAGTAAGGTGGATTGGCCATGGTAAATTGTCCATGGTGACTAGGGATGTGCAGGCTAGGTGGATTACCATGATAAACGTGAGGTTAAGGGGTTAGGGTAAGGAACTGGCTCTGGATTGGATGCTATTCGAAGGGTTGATGCAGACTTGATGGGTTGAATGGCCTCTTGTCACACTGTATGGATTTTATGATTTCTCACATTTCTCTCAATATAGGTCCCATTGTCACCAAGTCAAAGTAGAAAAGATAGCCATTCTCCAACAGATCTGATTGGACCATGTCATGCAATGCCTTCTGTCTACTTTTCAGAAACTGCTCAGTAGTACAGCGTCATCCTAGAATTGAAAACTAGCCCCTAGGTTCTTTTCCTCAATTACAAAGCTTTTTTTTTAATCACTGTGCCCTGTTCCCTCCAGCCCCATCTCCAACTTTGGGTATGATCAGCCCATAATCTCCTCTTCCACGGAAGTTATGGTTATTTGGTCATCTGTGTCTGCCATTTCCTTTTCTTCCACTAATTCACTGAACTAAACTCTAACGTTTCACTTGCACAAGACCTAAACCCACAATGTTTTCTTGTTTCTCCCTATCTCTCCATACATCCTACCCAAACTTATTGTGTTCATTGAATCCTCCTGCACCCCCAACATGATTAAAATGATTGCATTGCAGGCAAATAAAAGAAATTTCAGAGATGAAAGGCTTGTCTTAGGAAGAGAGATGAAGCTGTTTCGGATTGGATCCTCTAGAGTTTAGAAGGATGAGAGCAGATTTAATTGAGCCTAGAAGATGCAAGATGAGATTGATAAAGTAGGTATAGAACAGATGTTTCACCTTGTGGGAAATCTAGAATGAGAGGTCATAATTTTAGTTGAAGGTGTGGCAGATTTAAAACAATGATGAAGAGATTTACTTCTCTCAAATGCTTGTGAATCTGTGGAATTCACTGTTGCAGAATGCAGTGGACATTGGGTCACTGAAGAAATTTAAGGAGAAGGTAGACAGATTTTTAATTAGTAATGGGTTAAAGGGTTATGGGGAGTGAGCAGGGTGGTGGAGCTGAGTCTACAATGAGATCATCCATGATCATAGTAAATTCCCGAACAGGCTTGAGTGACTGAATTACCCACCCCTGCTCCTAGTTCTTATGAAACTAAACTGCTGACCACACAACATCCCTTCCTGGCTCTGATTTTATTCATATTGTTGATGATTCTCTTGCCTCAGGTAAGATTCTCTCTTTCAAAGCTGCCATCATTACCCATTTCTAGAAAAAAAACTCTTGTAAAATGACACTTCTATCCTCGGACACTATTGAAATATCTCCAATTTCTCTTTACTTTCCAAATTCTCGTGTGTTTGGTTGATTCCCAAATCTGTACCAATTTTACCAAGAATTTTATGTCTGAAGGCTCCAAACAGGATTCTGCCTCTGCTGCAGCATGGAAGTAAGGTTCAGACAATGGTGTATGTGGCAGTGTCAAAGTTAAATTCCCCTTACCCTTTACAACCTTCCTGCAGCCTTTAACATGATTGATTACAAAATCCTTCTCAAATGCCTATCTAGTGTCACCCAGCTAGGTGGGATTGCACTTGTCTGGTTCCATTCTTATTGACCCAAACATAGCCAGAAAATCAACCCTGGTGGAGTCTCTTCTTGCTCCCACACCAGTACAACTGGTGACCCCAAAGGATGCCCTGTCCTATTCTTCAAATTTATCATGATGCTCCTCAGCAATATCATCCAAAATAACAACACCATTTTTTTTTAGTCATTTTGTGGGATGTGGGCTTCGCTGGCTGGCAAGCATTTCTTGCCCATCCCTAGTTGCCCTTGAGAAGATGGTGGTGAGCTGCCTTTCTGAACCGGCTGCAGTCCTCCTGCCGTGGGTTGACCCACGATGTTATTAGAGAAGGAATTCCAGGATTTTGACTCACAACAGTGAAGGAACAGTGATGTATTTCCAAGTCAGGATGGTGAGTGACTTGGAGGGGAACTTGGAGGTGGCGGTGTTCCCAGATGTGTACTGCCCTTGTCCTTCTAGATAGAAATGGTTGTGGGTTTGGAAACTGCTGTCTGAAGATCTTTGGTGAATTTCTGCAGTGCATCTGATAGATAGTACACACTGCTGCAACTGTGTATTGGTGGTGGAGGGAGTGGATGCTTATGGATGTAGTGCCAATCAAGCGGGCTGCTTTGTCCTGGATGGTGTCAAGCTTCCTGAGTGTTGTTGGGGCTACATTTATCCAGGCAAATGGGGAGTATTCCATCACACTCCTGACTTATGCCTTGTAGATGGTGGACAGGCTTTCAGGAGTTAGGAGATGAGTCACTTGCCACAGTATTCCCAGCTTCCGGCCTGCTCTTGTAGCCACTCTGTTAATGTGGTGAGTCCAGTTGAGTTTCTGGTCAATGGTAACCCCCCAGGATGTTGATAGTGGGGGTTCTGTGATGGTAACACCATTGAATTTCGAGGGACAGTGGTTAGATTGTCTCTTATTGGTGATCGTCATAGCCTGGCATTTGTGTGGTGCGAATGTCACTCGCCACTTGACAGCCCATGCCTGGATATTGTCCAGATTTTGTTGTATGTGAACATAGACTGCTTCAGTATCTGAGGATGCATGAATGGTGCTGAACATTGTGCAATCATCAGTGAACATCCCCACATCCGACTTTACGATGAAGGGAAGGCCATTGATGAAGCAGCAGAAGATTGGGCCTAAGACACCACCCTGAGGAACTCCTGCAGGAATGTCCTGGATCTGACATGATTGACCTCCCACAACCACAACCATCTTCCTATGTGTCTGGTACGTTTGCCCTCTGATACCCAGGGATTCCAGTTTTGCCAGGGCTCCTTGATGCCACACTTGGTTGAATGCAGCCTTGATATCAAGGACTGTCACCTCTGACCTCATCTCTGGAATTTAGCTCTTTTGTCCTTGATTGAACCAAGGCTGTAATGAGGTCAGGAGCTCAGTGGCCCTGGATTTTGACTACTGAAGGCATAACCATCAATAGTTACCAAACTGGGCATCACTGAGCAGGTTATTGCTGAGCAGGTGCTGCCTGATAGCACTGTTGATGACACCTTCCATCACTTTACTGATGTGATGTGGCGGTAACTAGCCGTGTTGGATTTGTCCTGCCTTTTATGAACAGGACATATTTGGGAAATTTTCCACATTGATAGCTAGATACCAGTGTTGTAACTGTACTGGCACAGCTTGGCTAGGGGAGCAGCAAGTTCTGGAGCACAAGACTTCAGTATTATTGCCAGAGTGTTGTCAGGGCCTGTAGCCTTTGCAGTTTGTACACTGGTGACACCCAGTTTTACACAACTCCCTTGATTCCTTCACTGACTCTAAATTACAAGATTACTTGTCAAACATCTGGTACTGCTTGAGCATAAATTTCCACCCATGAAATATCAACAAGACTAAATTCAGTTATATGACTCCATCCCTTCTGGAGCAAAGGTCAAACTACAATATTTGTAATGTTGGCATTATATTCAATAATGGAATAAACTTTTGACTACCTATCCACTTCATCATCAAGGCTTGCTATTTCAACCTTCTTCATATTGCCCAATTCCAAACTCCCATTGTTCATCGACATTTCAAATCCTCATTGACACAGTTTCCAGCTCTAGACCTGAGGACTCCTTGCTGACTTCCCACATTCTGAATTCCATAAACTTGAGCTAATTTAAAACTCTTTCCCATAACCAAACCTGCTCATACATGTGTTCATATGTCATTCCAGTAATCACTGATCTACACTGATTCCTGATAAATCAATGCCTTGATTTTAAAACTTTCATACTGTTTTTGAAATGATTCCAGGGCCTGACCTCTCCCTATCTCTGTAATTTCTTCAGACTTAGAATCTTCCAGAGTAAAATAAAACAAAGTGCTGCAGATGCTTGAAATCTGACATAAAAGAAACAGAAATTTCTGATGAAACTCAGCAGATATGGTAATATCAGTGGAAAGAAAATGAGAATAATGCTTCCAGTCTGGAAATTCTTTATCAGAACTGTTCAGATGAAGAGCCACTGGATTGAAATCTTAACTTTGTTTTCTTCCTGCTGATGCTGCCAGACCTTCTGAATTTTACCAGTAATTTCTGTTTTTGTTTTAACTGTCCAGACTATCTGTGCTTCTCTAATTCTGAAACTCTTCAATTTTAATCTCTGCACTATTGATGGTTATACCTTCAGTAGTCAAAATCCTAAGGGCTGGAATTCTCTCCCTAAAATTCTCAACCCGTTACATAGCTTTCCTTCTTTAGGACATTTCTTAGAAGCAAGTTATTGGATCAAGTTTTGGTCAAGTGCCAATCTTTCTTTTTACAGCTTAGTGCCAAATATTGTTTTATCCTGAAACACTTTGAGATGTTTTATTCAACTGTAGAAATTATATATACAAGTTGCTATCTGGTTGTTTGAGCAGGAGAACATAACTTGAAGCTGAATGTGAAGTTGGAGTTTCTAATTGTAACAAGTCCGCTCTCGATTGGTAGAATCCAGGCTGTTGAAAAAGGTAGAAGTCAGTCAAACATAAATGAAATAAACAAGAGAAAGGTCTTAAATAGTTTCTTGCCTTGAGCTCAGCCAAGTTCAAGGCTGAATTGTGAGATTCTACAAACTGCTGAGAAAGCTACTTGCAAAGTATAGACTGTGGCAAAGAAGTGCTGAGCTTGGTCGGAGTTTCAACAGCTTCAGCACCTGGTGATGATTATCACTGATGCTTTCTTTTTCAGGAATGGGCGCCACCTTACCATGGTCTGTAAATGGGAGTGGGGTGTATTGAACAACCCTTGGCAAAAGCTTCCCTACGATTTGCAGTAGTTTAATACATATATACCCAAATCTACATATATAGTTATAAAACTGGTTTCAAACACAATCAGTGTGTGTTTCCATGAATTTGTGGTGATCCAAAACCACAAGATAATTATTTTTAAAAAATGCATGAAACCCCAGTAAGAGTACAGTGTACATAACTTAGGCAGCAAAACTATATAACAGCAGAGTACTGAAAGGTTGAGCTGGGACGAAACCATTTGTGTGCAACTAATGTCAGAGAATCAATGACCATGTGGTACTTAGGCTTACAGGTGTTGCAAGCAAGACAAAATGAAATTAATACTGAAATTAAAAATTGTACTAATTGCAAAAGAAAAGTCTGCATTTAATCCCGTGGAATCAAACTGCAGTATTACCCATGCCCATTCCTTATGATGCAGATAGCATGTAGCGTGCAATTAAACACCATTGAACACCGGCTGGCCCAAGCAGGGGTACAAAATCATGAGAGTTTAGCACAAGTTAAAGCTATCCTTCATGACTTATAGCAAGCCTATGCCATTTAAATTCACTGTGCTTCATGATTGAAGAGTTCTTAGAAGTCATATGAACATTATTTGGTATATGTTGAACTCAACAATGGCCTAAATTACTGGAGAACTAATTCCAAGATTCATCACGACTGTACTGGAAGGATTGGTACAGGAGCTGGAGAGAAGAAGAGATGTTTCGTATGTACAGAGGCTTGGAGACTTTCCAGACAAACTTACAGAATTGACAAATGCAAACAGAAAACTGAGGTCGTTGCCAGGAGGCTAGATTTCAGGATCAGGGTCCTAAAAAGTTTAATACTGTACATGAGTGATCAAGATCAAAATGTTTGTCATCATCCCCACCATTATCCCTCCCCCCTCCAACCAACCGTATGACTAGACTCAGACAGTGCTTCATTCATCATCCCCTTTCACACCCCAATGAACTAGCTCTATCAATTAGACCTTGTAACTCATAATTATAGCTTCTCTTCATCCTCATATATTTAGTTCTGCTGCATGCCTCACACCGTCTTCTCATGAATTGCACACAGTGCCAGCTTTTCAATTAAAAATGACCCACATCATCTAAACAGATTACACCACACTCATATATACATTTCACTTCTATTGCAGGATAGGATTTCACATGATCAGAGACCATACAACCTAACTGCTTAGGGTTAGGCATGACTGCATGGCCTAATCCCAATAGAAGAGAGAAAACTCACTAACATTGGGATCAAGGTCAACATTAGACACGGTAGTATTCTCATTTCCAATTCTCATTTTCAAAAGCCACTTACCATCATGCCATTATTTCTTCACATACACAAACTGAAAATGATGCAATCATCCATCTCTTTCTCAGTCCAACTATCCTCAGCCCCGGCTTATCTCACTACAACCCCACCCTTATGGCTTTATCCTTTTAGACACCTGAGAACTTCACCTCACCATGCAATGGTGGAAGATCAGGAAAGCATGATGAAGACAAAATATCATTAATCTGTCTCACAACCAATGCCATCATCTCAAAAACTGACACTGTGCATACATGGAAGGACTGATTAGAGGTGGGATCAGTACATAGCAAGACAGCTAGCTCAAGGAGACCTACATTTAGGGCAGGGAACAAGGCTAAGGCATGTGCTATCTTGCCAAAGAGCACTCTGCATCAGGGGAAGCCACATTTTTGCTCTACCTGGTTGGAAGGATTTGGAAGTATCTCAAAACAAGTCCTTCAGCATGGTGCCACACTGCTTCCTGTAACTATGCTTCATGCAACAATGAAGTCTATCAGACACTTTTCCACTTAAGAACAAATAAAAATTAATCAACAACCAATGTAAGCACTTGTTAATTTGGATACTTGTGGAGGATAATAAGAATATAAGAACTAGCAGCAGGCAAATTAGCCCCTTGATCCTGCTCTGTCATTCAATCTGCTCATGGCTGCTCTCATCTCAGCCTGAGCTCTACATTTTTGCCCACTCTCTATAATCCTTTAACATATTGCTAATTAAAAATCTGCCCATCACCTCTCTTAAATTTTTTCAGGGTACCAGGGAGCCTGCCTCAAGTCTTAATCCAGTCCAAGAACATTAATTTACTGTGAAACTGAGAGGTGGACACAAGTGAAGTTGGTAAATCATTTTGTATTGCTTTGTTCTGAGTCATTTTAGGCTTTCAAAAATTGTACCACTCAAATGAAATACAAGGCACTTTTATTAAAATTTTTAATTTTGTGACAAATCCATGTTTATTTATTTTATTAAAACTACAATACATTACCAGTCTGAAACTTAGCAATGATTCTTTAAAGTCAAAAGTTATACTCTGAAATGCTGTCCAATTGCACAGCTTTGGGAATTTTGCTTTTGCTTACAATTACGTAGTTGAGTCTGAACAAAAATTTGAATCCTAAAATCAATTTGGAAAGCCAGCAGAGTTTAATCACAAGTTACATCTGATTGAAGATTCAGTCCATTTTGTAAACTGCATGTTAAAATCTGTAGCTGACCTTGGGTTACAACAGTGCTGAAACTAACAAAGATGAATAATTATTAAAGAGAGGATAACTTCAACTGTTCCAAAATTCTTGTGCCTGCCAGAAATACTTCAGTTGATAAAAATACATCAAAGACACTAGGGAAATAAAAAATGTCAAGTCATTAGTAAACAATGTCCTGTTCAGTCTTTGCATGGCAATGCAAATTACTGATGTGGTTAGCCAAAGTATCTTAGACAGAAAGCAAGAGTTTTAAAAGTGATAAATCACATGATAATCCTACCAAGTGTGAGATAAGATGACGCTGAAGTTATCTTGTTCAGCTGAACAGCAGCAGTGCAGTGGACAAGATAAAAACAGGTGAGTTGATTAATCAATTTACTGACCTGCAGTTACATTTTTTTTGTTGATAGGAAGTGGATATTACTGGCTACGCCAGGATTTATCACCCATCCCTAAATGCCAGGAAGAAGTTGGTAGAGAGCTGCAAGTCCATTTACAATAGAGTTACCACTGTGCTTTTAGGAAGGGAGTTTGAGGATTTTGACCCAGTAACTGTGAAGAAAAAAGACTTGATAGTTCCAAGTCAAGATGGCATGTGATATGGAGGGAAACCTGCTGTTGGTAGTGTTCCCATACATCTGCTGCCTATCAGATGGAAAAAGTTTGGAAAATGCTAACAGGAGTCTCAGTGAGTCATTGCAGTGCATTAACATGTATTTATATATTTATAATAAACTTTTGTTAAAAAAAGCCATTTGAATTCCATTTCAACCAAGTCCATGGTTCCTTTCTCATAAGGGTTTAAAATTCAAAGATATACTTTGATCAATTCTCCTTCATCTTAGTGAACATTCAATCAGCATTCCAAGCTTGTTCAGTTGAATACATTACAGACACACATACAAATCACCAGAGACTCATTTCATGACACTCCTGGACTGTGCCTTATGAACTTTAGCAGGATTTTCATGGTGGACACACTGGAAAAATCATACTAAAATGTTCTCCCTTGTAGATTTTTAACAACAATCTTTGTTCAATTACGTTAAGTTTAGATACTGGCGAAAAAAATTTTCAAAGTAGTTTTCATGTGATCTAATCCCATTGATTAACAAACTAAAGATGCCTTACAGGTCACTGGCCAAATTAAAAGATGATAGTAATTTTAAAATAGTGCATGGTAATTCTTCCTATCGCTTAGCAGTTTGTGTAAATTATAATTTGCATTATTTAAAAGAATTATTCAAACTTATTGCCTAAATTAGTTATGGTTATCAGACGATCGAAAATGTTCTAACTAGATCAGTGGATGTCGAGTGTTTGAATTTTCGGAAAACATTCAATAAAGTCCTGCATCAGATGGTAGGAAATACAATAGGGCACATTGGAATTGGGTTGAGAACTCATTACTAGACAAAAGGCAAGACAGCAGGAATAAGCAGATCATTCTCATGATGGCAGGCTACTGCTACTTGGGTACCACAGGCGTCAGTTCATTCACAATGGATCATTTACAATCTTCATAAACAATTTGGATATCGGGATCATTTGGATTATTTCCAAGTTTGCTGATGACACCAAACTGGATAAGTAGTTAGTAGAAATGAGAAGTTGGTAGAATTGGGTAGGAATGGCAATTATAAAGTGTCAAGCAGCTAAGTTGAATGAAAAGATCAATTTGATTTTGCTTTTTCTTGGTTAAGAAGCAGAGCTAGAGAGAGAAAAGGAAACAGCCTCCATTGCATAATAAAAACCGAAAGAATGGTGGATGCTGTAAATCAGGAACAAAAGCAGAAGTTGCCGAAAAAGCTCAGCAGAACTATGTCCTGAGGAAGGGTCACTAGACCTGAACCATTAACTGATTTTTCTTCACAAATGCTGCCAGACCTCCTGAGCTTTTCCAGCAACTTCTGTTTTAGTCCTTAATTCGTGATCACCAAAGAATGTGGTGGCGACTGGAGCTGAGATATGAATTAGATTTAACTTAGGCTAATTTTCAGTTACCTCTGGTGAGGCGCACTTCTATTGGGCCTCAGCAGAATTCACAAGAATGTGGGTGTTGGAAATGAGTTGACTTTTATCCTGGTTTTCTAAGGATTTGGAGTAGACCTGTAGTTCGGGTTGTGGGTGTTGAGGTTAGTTAGCTCGCTGAGCTGGTTTATTGTTCCGCAGACGTTTCATTGCCATGCTTGGTAACATCCACAGTGCAGCCTCTGATGAAACGTTGGTGTGTTTTCCCACCTGTTTTTTAAACTCTGGGGTCCAATGCAATGGATTGCCTCACTCCCGGGCTTCTTCCGTAGTGGAATGTATATGGGGTTGAGTTCAATGTGTATATTAATAGCATGCTTCGTGGAGTGCCATGCTTCCAGGAATTCTCGTGCTTGTTTCTGCCTAGCCTGTTCCAGGATCTTGATGTTGTCCCAGTCAAAGTTGTGGTTTTCCTTGTCCATGTGGATTGAGATGAGTGACTATTGGCTGAGTCTTTTTGTAGCCAGTTGGTGTTCATGTATTCTTCTTATTAGTTTCCTTCCTATTTGTCCGATGTAGTGTTTCTTGCAGTCACTGCAGGGGATCTTGTAGATGACATTGGCCCTATCCATGGCGGGGAGTGGGCCTTTAGTTCAGGTTGAGCACTTGTTGTAGGGTTGATGTGGGTTTGTGTGCCACTCTGATGTCCAGCGATCGTAGAAGTCTTGTGGTGAGTTCTGATGTGTTCCTAATGTAGGGTAGTGTAATGAGTGTGTTGGAGTGTGTAGAATCTTTCTGATGCAGTTCCTGCAGGCATCTCCTGACCCAGTTCTTTGGATATCCATTATCCTTGAACACTTGGAAGAGGTGCTCCTCCACCTCTTGGCGTAGTTCTATGTTGCTGCTGTGTATTGTTGCCCATTTAAATAGTATTCGCACACAGCTTCGTTTGTGTGTGCTGGGCTGGACGCTATTGAAGTTCAATACCTGGTCCATATGTGTGGTTTTTTGGTGTACTTTCGCTTGCAGTTCCCCATTTGTCTTGCGCTCTACCATGACATCCAGGAATGGGAGTAGTTTGTTCTTCTCCTTCTCTCTGTGAATTTTATTCCAGTGAGGGTGTTGTTTGTGAGTTTGTGTGCCTCTTCTAATTTTGTCCGTTTAATGATGACAAAGGTGTCGCCTACGTAGCGTATCCATAGTTTAGGTTGGATTTGCAGAAGGGCAGTCCTTTCCAGTCTTTGCATGGCTGGTGTTTTTCCCTCTTAGAAACTGCTTTCCACCTGTCCATATCATCTCCCACATTCTCTCCCAATCTCTCTCTTTCCCAGCCACTTCTCTCTACCACTTAGCCCTCTCACTTTCTCTGCCACTCTATTGCCAGGCCCAGCCTACAGATCCACCAACACTGCACCAGGTCTTAGGCTACTCGCTGCTTGTCCAATCACAGATTGATTCTGTTCTGCATTTGCTACTGATAAACTCACCAGTAAATCCACAGCAGCACAAGCATGGGAGGAAGGGCATCAGTCTGGAGAAGCAGCTCCTTCCAAAATCTTTGACTTGCATTTACTTGAATTTGAAACTCCAGCTTCACATTGAATGTAAATAAAGCGAAATAAAACCAAAAACATGATTTTCATAGGCTTTCTGATCTATGTGTAAGAAGGTTATGCAATTATTAGTTATGGGGACCTTATGAATGATCTGCAAATTTGTCTACCAACAAAGCGGATGCTGGGCTATAATAAATGCTCTGGCAGCCAGTACAAGCTGTAGATTAGGCACCATTATGTTCCATCTGCTACATTCTAGCTTAATGTGATTAATGTGAAGTCATTGAATTTGATAAGGAAAAGAAGCTATAATTTTTCTTAAATGGTGAAAGATTGAGAAGTGCAACGTCCAAAAGGATCTGAGTGTCCTTGTCCATGAGTCAATAAAACGTAACACGCACGGACAGCAAACAATTAGAAGGCAACAGTGTGTTGCCATTCATTTGAATACAGAAGTATAGATATCTTACTGCAGTTATGTAGACCCTTGTAGTGATCTCGCCAGGAATGTCATGATTCATTTTGGTTTTCTTGTCTTCAAGGAGGGATATACCTGTCATAGAGGGAGTTCAACATTGTTTAACAATTAATCCCTGCAATGGCAGATTGTTTCACAAGGAGAAATTGAGAAAGTTGAATTTGTATTCCCTCCAGTATCAAAAAATGAAAGCTCATCTCATTGAAACTTACAAAATTCTTACAGAGTGGATGTAGATAGAATGTTTGTGACCTATTTGGGTCAAACCAGAGGACATAATCTAAGGATAAGTGCCAATCTATTTAAACCAATTTGAGGAGGAATTCCTTCACTCACAAGGCAGTAAATCTTTGGAATTCTGCACCCATGGGGTTTAGTAGATTATTTATCGAGTAGGCTCAAGAATGAAATTGGTAGTTGCCTGGAACTTAAGGATCCTTCACCTGCAGAAGCGTTCAACTCTGGTTTCTCCAGCCAATGTAGCACAAGGTCCTCAGAGGTCAGTACAGCATCTGGACAAATTAGAGAGTGTGTAGCTAATGACAGCAAGAGCTATGGAGAGAGCATGGGAAAGTGGGATTGAGGTAGAAGATTGAGATAGAACATCAGCCATAATACAGAATGGCAGGATGGGCTTGATGGGTTGAATGGCCTACTCTTGTTCCTATGTTTCTGCTTGTACTCACCAATTATCTGTGTTTCACAATCTGTGTTTTGGACCCATTGCCCCTTTGTTCATCTTCAAATAAAAGTAACCAGGGAATTTAAACATTCGTTGCTGATCTGAGGTTGTGGTTTCAGTATTTATGAGTAAAAATTGTTTGTCTCCTTCCTGCCTTATTTGATTTCATGTTCTGAATTGGGTTTCACTGCTGCTCTTGGATTCTATGTGCTGCTATTTTATTTGACAGATCAAATTCCACTATGAACCAAATTCCATGTAAGTGAAATGTTTCAAATGGCTTCCTTCAGAGGTATAAAACCTCTTTGATGCTGTGAAACTCAAGCCATAACAAAACAAAATTATGATTTTAGAGACTTACGGAAATATCTACCGACTTCACAAGGATAAGAACCTCCCTATCATTGGCAGTGAAAGCATTCTCTATTAATTGAGAGAGGCAGTTAAGGGAAGGGTGCCTTCCTAGCTGAAATGGGTGTCTCCACAGGCTACATAAGGATCATTGGTGGAGAGAAAAAAACAGCAAATTAGAAGTTACAAAGGGATACCACTACCCCGAGGATCAATTGCCAAAATAAAAGCAAATTATGGTACTCAGTTCAACAGTACTCAAACATTGGATCTCAGAAGGAAAGGTATGAATTGGGATAAATGTATGTGCGTATGTTATTTACATATAAACCATGGATCTTACATTTCTATATGGTGATCCTACGTTGTTTTCGAAAAAAAATCTAAAGCTAGATTGCAGAAAGTGACTACAATCCCAGGATTTGTTTTGTTAAGTAGTGGGTTATCATTTTATCCTGACACTGAACCGCTTTTTGCTACAGCTCAACATTACTCTGAATCAAAATTCAATTAAGTGACTTTCTGGGAATTACGTGATTCCCACACCCAATCACCTATTCTTCGTGAAACAAAAGAAAGACAATCTGGTAGAAAGAAAAGTAGGAAATCAAAGAAAGCCTGTTGTAGATTTTAAGGGAAATTTGATGTTTGCTCTGCTGTAAAGTGGATAACTTATCATATGATTGTGGGTTTATATTTAATTAGAATGTGGTGCCTTATGCCTGTGCTGGAAGGAGCTAGTGTGACAGCACTTTATAACAGGCACCACATTGTGTCATGCCATTCTATCTGCTGTATCCTGAGCTGTCTTACCACAGGATATTCTAGCAGTCATATACACATCATGGTAAGACAGAATTTTTGATTTGCTTTCTCACTGGGTTTATTGTCATCACCGCACCGCCTTAAACCTTTGAAGTCTAAATATGATGGGAAATTCAAGACATTATTTCTTAAGATCGGTAACTGGATCTGAAATCCTAACTGTTGGCTTAAAAATGTGGATAGATTGCCATTATGGATTGGATTCTCGGTATTCCAAACCAAAGCTTGCAAACGAGTGACAAAGGGACAAGTTTTGCAGCTTCCCTACCCCACCCCTACTCAGCTGGCATATGTGAAGCTGCAAGGTTCTTCCTGCCTACCTATAATCTGGTTCCTATGTTATAGTTAGATGAGAAGACCCTGGATGCCTATTGAGGTTCTTAAGTGGTTAATCAATGGCCATTTCAGGATCTCATTCTATCCCCACTGTTACATGTACAGGAGAAATTGGTGAAGAGACCAGTAGCCCAGTAACTTTGGCTGTACAAGCTACTGTTATGTCAGGATGGGTTGAATCCCTTTTAGGTGTGCCCTGTGCTCATTGGAGGCAACCCATCCAAGATCATACAGGGTTAGCGAGTTTTGAGAAAAAAAATGAACAGGAAATGACATAACCAACACAGGAAATGACATCACCAACCCAAGGAACCCTAACCAGATAAATAGAAAGCGGGACGTAGCACCAGCGCTTCGTCGGAGGCTCACTGATGGTGTTACCTAGGATGGTGACGAAACGTCTGAAAACTAACCTTCCAGCTCAGCGAGCAAACTCACATCCAGATCATACAGGGTCAACGTTTGACCTACCCCCTATCATTGTCTCAAACATGGTACCCAAACACCTCATCCACCTCATGGCATTCTTCCAACTAGGCCATCCAAAGTAGCCGACTTGCCTCTGAGTCTGGGATCCAATATTCTGTGTCCTTGGTGACTGGCTGTACTTACTGCTCAATCCTGGTGCTACGTGGGCCACTGGCTAGAGCTCCAAGACAGGTCTTCACCTCTGAGGGGGTAGGGATGGAAGTGGCTGTGGGAGTGACCAGCTTCCAGGTCATCAGGCTTATAACTGACTTCTCTGTTTGGGGAGAGTTTTGATCAACTATTTAACATGCATGCAACCTTTATAGGATAATGTCTTCTTGCTTGAAAGGAAGACTAACAGAAAACTCCAAGAAACACCAGAAAAAGGTGTCAACAACTAAAATATTCTTCGAAAGTAGAGCTTCCCAGGCTCTTATCTGTATCATCGTCACAGGTGTTTCCCTTTTGAAATTTTGAGTTCACAACTGCAATAAAACATTTTCTTTCTCACATTCTTTTGCATGTTGAGTGACACCAGCTTGAGTTAAAACCAACTTATGCCTCATAGTGTGATCAAAATAAATAAGAAGGCTGCAGACTCAAGAGTAACATCAGAAAAAGAAAGAAGAAATGTTTTCAGGGAGGGCATTGTTAGATCATGCAATGCTTCGCCACATATGGTGATCAAGACAGAAACTATTGTGCAGAAGCTGGTGTCACCTGAGATTCTTTCTCTCACTTCTGAGACATACTCTTTAATCACCAATCCAGGGCCTCAGTGCTTAATGATAAACTAAGCACAAAAATGCAAGTAATTTCAGTACAAAAAATCATCAATGTTTCAGACATAACAGGAATAAATGGAACACCCTATGATGTTGGTGGTAAGCTTGAAATGTTTTCTTCTGGCTCCCATTTAAAATATATGCTTCAAGGAAGGAATTTTTAAAATTCTTTTATGGGATGTGAACTGCATTTATGGACCATCCTTAATTGCTCAGATGGCAGTTAAAAGTCAGCCACAATGCTGTAGATTTGGAGTCACATGTGGGCCAGGCCAGTTAATGATGGTACTTCCTTTCCCTAAAAGACATTAGTGAGCCAGATGGGTTTAGATCCCAAAAACACTTTTACAATCATCATTAGACTCTTACTTTCAATAGATGCCACAGCAGGGTTATAATGTGGGCTCCCAGAAATTACCTGCATCTCTGGATCAATAGTCTAGTGATAATAGCCCATTGTCTTTCCTTCTTTACTTTCCTGCCTCATACTCTCATCCAAAAGGAAACATACTTTTTTTTTGCTGGATTTCCTACAGCTTCATGCACCAACAATACTAGAGCCATTCTTTCATAGCCAGGCCCGCTACGCCAAAACATGCAGCAGCTGCTGCTAATTGGTAACCTGGTCCCTATCAGTTTGGTGCTCCAACCACATCATAAACAGAGCTCTGCTATCAGAACAAAATTATTTGATAAGTGATTGGAATGAATAGAATGCTACACAGCATGTGTATAACAGGCAAATGATCATTTTTTTGTTCTGAACTTTTTTTGATTCCAAATTATTCTTTGATGTAACATGCTTATAAACATATCTAATGAATGCAGACATGCAACTAATAGTGGAGAGATCTTTCATCTCTGGAAACGATTAAAATCTTGTCTCTGCTGGTGTTCAATTTTAAAATGAATTGGAAATTAGTAATGTGTGATGTGGAGCACAAGGAGATTCTCTTCGTATTTAGTGGTGATTCTAGGAGTGCTTGTTGAGACTGAGGACTTCAAGTGTTTAATTGTCTGAAACTAACGTCTCTGATCTTGATAAGTACAAAAATGGGATATCTAACTTCTTTCCCAAAATCAATTCATTTCAGTACCTCCTAAACTGTGCTTCTTCATTTGGCATTGGGATATTTCAGTTAGTAGTACAGGCACGTAGTGAACAGCAACTCATTGGTATTGCGGTTTTTTTGTTGTCACTTCTTGGCTACTCTCACTTTTTGTAAAGTTGAAGCTCTTCAACAAAGGTTTATTGTTTTTGTTTTCCTTATTTATTGACAAATTAGACCCAATAGCATATTTCTCTGAAAGCAGTTTCAGCAGAATCACTGATTTGCACCTCAAACAAGCACATATTGAAGGGCTTTCGTTTGTTCATAGATTTTTTTTTGTTTTAAGGCTAAATTGTCCATTTGGATGACCTGGACACTACTGCCTACTGTGATCGTATTCTCTTGATTCCATCTTCCTTTACAGTTGCTGTTTCTAAGTGAACTTGACAATGCACACATTTGGTGTCTTACTTTGTCTTGATCTAAGTTTCAAACTCACAGTGCCACATTATTGAGACCACCTCATTTAGCCTTTCAAATCTTAACAGTCTCTGTTCTTAACTCACCCATTTCCCTATCCCCGACAACCCAGTTATGCTGAATTACAGAATAGCTTTGTCATGTCTGAGTTCAATCTACAACAACTACTTTGCCATCCTCAAAGGCTCCACTTTGTACAAACTTCAATTCGTCCATAATTCTATTTTCTGCATGTAATCTTTCTCAGCAATAATTCAATAGGGAAGGAGTTTAATTGAGAGTGGGCTTGGGGGTCAGCCAAATATCAAATCAATTGCAAGAGCCTTGAGTTGGAAATCAGACAATTTTAATTCCCAGACTGCAGCTACAATTTTCAGGCAAGCCACCTGTCTGGAAAGTGCATTGATCAAAGCTGATTGTCATAAATTAGACAGTGCAGAAGTTTTCTGAGAGCATATAGGTGAGTTGCAGGGCTCGGAGGAGATGAGCCTGTTTCATTAAGCTTGCCTGGTTCCAGAAAGAAATGCTTCAAAAGTACCTTGGGCTGAGTTACAATAAAGGTGGCAAAGTCTGGGATGGAAAATGAATGGCAATGAGGTGGTAAGATTTTGCAGGACATTTTAACGGTATTCACGTATGTTACAGTCAAATGTTGTGAACCAGAATAGCTGCAACTCACTTTCTAAGAATAATTAGTAAGTTAGAATAATGAAGTAGTTTTAAAAACTTCATAGACCCTGAAGCACTGAACTCAAGAAAATTATTTTGACTGACAGGTATACGATTCCATGCTAATATTGGACAAGTCAGACCCCATCACTTGATAGATCATGAATTTTATTTTTTCTTTCTCTTTAGAGTTAAAGTTAGTTACTGAATACATTCACAGGAGCCTGACGATGTACTTTTAACAAAAGAACATAAAGGCTTTTTACACAAAATAAAATCACAACTATATCAATATTTACAAACTATTGGAACAACAGCATTGCAAACATCAGAAAGGAAGAATTATGCCCTATATCATAGCTATGGTCTTATAGGTGCAAAACTCAGTGAACAGCCATCCCTATCAGCATGCTGATGCTCCTTGTTCATCTGGCATGGCTGCAACAATTTTGCGCTGGGCAAATTTACATGTATTTAATTCTTTAATTAATTTTTCTCCCCAAGACCCTTAAAGCTAGTAACCAAACTTACTTATCCCTTAACATATATTCCTTAATTTCAAGTCTTTAATAGATTTGTAGGATTTCTTGCTGTCTGTCACCACTACAGCCTTCTGCTTTTGGAGCCTTGCCCTCAAGATTTACTGGCCAGCCCTGATTGCTTGCAGATTGCTAACAACGGCATTTCACTGTTATGCCTCTTACTTTATATAAACCTGTTTTTAGCCCCCTCCCTCTCTTTTCCTCTCTGCTGACCATAAAGCTCAAGTCAGCAAACAGCTGATCAATTAACTGCCAAGATAAACTACAGCTCATTTAGCTAATAAATGACTTCTTATAAGCATCTTTTTTTTACATTCACTATTCAAAATTACTTTCTGACCCTTACAAAGAGTCAAATCTTGTCATTACAGAAAGTGAAAATTGTTTTTCATTCTCTCCATTTTACAATCCCCATTCAAACAATAATAATACATTATGAAACTGCATAACATTACAACCAGGCTCCACCATGTTTTACAACTGCCATCAGGGATATGGCTCTACTCTGTTCATCTTAGACTAGATGAATGTACAATCCACTTCTCTTTGGTCCTACCATTCCTGGAGAATGATTGATCATGTCACCTCTGAAATTCCCACTCTCACATTCAAAAACTAGACTCTTAATCCAGAGATGCAGGTAATGTTGTGTGGACATGGATTTTAATCCTGTTCTAGCAGATAGTAAGATGTTAAAAAACTGAAAAACTGTGCATTTATTGGTGATTCATTATACATTTCCGTAAAACATCATTGCCACTTGCTTCTCTGGAGCTCCTCCTTGGATATCCATCACCAACATCTGAGGGCCCAATTCATGGGCAATGACTGCACATCCACCACATCAATGGACCTTGGCATTTGACATTTACCAGCTTCACCATGTCATCATGCCACATCTCTGATCCACTTACAATACACTGTTGCACTTCAGTGCTACACTTTGGAACATACCACAACCTTTCATTGCAATTTGATTGCCAGGACCTAGCTCATGATTTGGAAAAGGGTACAATGCAGGGATCCTGTGATACCAGTCCATGGGAAATGTCGGAATAAAGTAGAGTCGGTGTATAAATGAAAAGTGAAAGGGGAGTTGGCAGGAGTCACTGCTGTGGGACAGAAGGTGGGGAGGTAAATCGTGAGAGTTGGAGACAAAGTGCAGAGAAGATTAAAATTGTGAAGGGGAGCAACTCAGCATGTAACGAGGGGGAAGACAGAGTGGACTGAATGGAAAGGAGTAATACAGGAGAGGGAGTCAGCAGCACCATGGCTTTGCTGGAGGGACGGTGCATTACTACATAGCCAGTTCATGTGATATGCCTGGGATTCGAATGATGAAGTGAGCCCAATAAAGATTTAGATGGGCAGATTGGTCGGGGGAGAGGTGGAGTGGCTGGACTTGGAGAAGGTCAAAGCCAACGGGATTCACAGGAAGAGTGACTAGGAAGGGGATGTTTATATTTGGGAATGTCCCAGTATTAAGAGGTTGCACCTGAATTTCATTGTGTGAGGAGTGACCTCTGATTCCTCCCATTACGCTATAGAAAGGAGCTAAAAATGATTGAGTCATCATCTGGGGTGAAAAGGGAAAGAATTTCATTCTGAGAGGGAAGGAGCTTAAATTTTGCATGATCAAAGACACTTTAAAGTGCAACACCGATACACAGGCACCCATGTACTGAAGCTGACGCACAACCACACACGCTACATGCTGCATGAATTTCCAACATTAACCTATTGTGTGGAGTTCAAATTCTTGCCCAACATTTCTTGGTCATATCATATAACATTACAATCAATCTCCTCATGGCTGCAAAGCACAGCAATGTTTTGCTACCTGGAAAGATTGAGCCTTGTTGCCAATGTAGCAATTTCCTGCTAACCCAAACAAGGTGCAAAAGTTGTTAACTTCACAGTTTGGATTTTCGAACATCATGCAACTCAAGGGATGGCTACCATCTGTACCTTCAATGCTACAGTTGTGAGTAGACAGATGTTCACAGCTGATGGTGAAAATAGAACAAATAATCACAAACGTGATAACGTTTTATAGCTACACATTACCTGTTCCCCCTTTTGTGTCCTCAGCAAGTCTTCTCATATCTTTCCCTCCCACTAAGTATTATTGTGGGATCTGCAGTTGAGCTGGAAGGTGGAGCCTTTTGGTTAGCAATCCTGGGGATGGTTGGGTTAAGAGGCCCCAGATATGGTGCGTGTGTTCAGGGCAGGGGCATCTTCCTCAGCTTGAACCACCATGGCGTGGAGAGAGGCAGGTTGGGTGGAGGTAGAAGGCCCCCTGGAGTGTCCTGAGTGGAGACTTATTGGGGGCCTGCGTGTGGTTCCTCCTCCGGCTGATTGCTTTGTGACGCCACTCTGTCTCCTCGTGAGGAAAGGTTACTTGCAGTGAGCTCAAGGCTCTTCATCCTCCCACATCCTTACTATTTGTGCTGAACACCAGTAGCCAGAGTGATGGAATGAGGCTCCGTATATACATCCAGTAGAATGTTGGACCTGGCTCTCCATGGCAGCCACCAACCTGTCCATGGAGGTTGTGATATTCTCACATGCCCAAGGTAGCAGCGTCCCAACACAGTTTCTGCAGACCTGCAACTTTTGTGCAATGTGTCCAGTGCCCCTGGCAAACCTACCTGCTTCTCCTATATTTGTGTTTGGCAATGGAATCACAAATTGTTGACACAATGAGGTCTTCTCCTGTCTTGGGTTGAGCAAGTGCCTGGCTTCCTACTCCCTTCCAAATGCTATGATGTGAGTTGTTTCTCTTTTGGCCAGTTGCAGAGTTGTGGCAGTGACAAAGATAATAACAGGGGCTCATGTTTCTAATCTAACTAACATTCCCACCAAAGTGTCAGCTTCTGGATTCAGGGGCATTGTTCTTTGAAATTTGTATCACAGGGTGGTTAAGAAGGTGTTTAGCATGTTTGCCTTCATTGTTCAGACCATTGAGTATAGGAGTTGGGACATCTTATAGAGATTGTACAGAATGTTGATCAGGCCACTTTTGAAGTACTGTGTACAGCTGTCACCCTGCTATAGGAAGGATATTATTCAATTAGATAGGCTTCAGAAAAGATTTACCAGGATGTTGCTGAGACTGAAGTGTTTGAGTTATAAGGAGATGCTGCATAATCTTGGATTTTATTCACTGGAGTGTAGGAGATTGAGAGGTGATCTTTTTGAGGTTTATGAAATTATAAGGGGCATAGATAAGGTGAATAGCAAAGGTTTTTTCCAGGGGTGCGGGATTCTAAAACCAGGGAGCACATTTATTAAGATGAGAGGAATAAAATTTAAATGGGACCTGACAGACAACTTTATCACACAGAGGGTGGTTCGTATGCAGAATGAACTGTTATAGGAAGTGATAGATGTAAGTACAGTTACAACATTTAGAAGACATTTGGATAGGCACGTGAATAGGAAAGATTTAGAGGCATATGGGCTAAAAGCAGACAAGTGGGGCTAGTTTAGACAGAGAAACTTGGTTGGCGTAGATGAGTTAGACCAGGGGGTCTTTTTAGTAAGGGCGTGGAATGCCCTGCCTGCAACAGTAGTAGACTCACCAACTTTAAGGGCATTAAATGGTCATTGGATAAACATATGGATGATAATGGAATGGCATAGGTTAGATGGGCTTCAGATTGGCTTCACAGGTCAGCACAACATCGAGGGCTGAAGGGCCTGTACTGCACTGTAATGGTCTATGTTCTATGTTCCAGCGTTATGATCAAGGGGAAGACATTTTGGCATGTTAAGAATACATTGAGAGTGAGGTCATGGAAAATGACATAGCAACAGACAATGCTTTTTATTTGATTGCCTGGATGTGGATGTTTCAGCATCACCACAGAACCAGAACCAGTCTTCACCAGGGAAAGTAAGCATCATTTCCTCATATGGGAGTGAGGAGCCAAATGCCAGGCACCCCCACCATCCATCCCGATCTCCTGGAATGAGAATCCCTGGAGGGAGTGAATGAGATGAAAGTAGCTGGCACAGCAATTAATCTTGGTACAGGTTGGAGAAAGATGATGAGGTGTCCCGAGTGAGTGAGAAGACAGCATAGGTATCCCACAAGGTTCATAGTGTGGGAGGCTGTGGTAGGTGACAGCAAGTGAGGGAAGATGCTGCATTCAATAGTGAGAGTGATAGACCATGAACCTTGGTGGGAGGCAGAGAAAGATTGAAGTGAGGCAGCAGAGAGATGATGGTGACACATACTCTAATGGAAAGGTCAATGACTGTCTTGTGGCACTGCTGAGCATTCAGCTGGTCAGTTGAGTCTGCAATGACATGACTGGCAACCTCATGTCAGGCTGGCAGGATCTGGTGTCATATTTTTCTCTGCCAGACCTAGTGAAAAACGACACCCCATCTGTGCGCCATCCCATCCACCAGGATCTCCTGATCCCTGTCTGCAATGCGTGGGGCTAATTTCACCTAAAAACCACGTCTGGAGCCGGTTAATTGAACTGCAAAGATTAGCTGCAGTCTGACTGCACTTGACCGAGTTCACAACAGCCGTTTAAATATAGTACCAGACCTGGGACCCAGGATCCTGGGATAGCCTAGCATGCACTTCTGCCCACAGCGAGTGGAAGAATCTGGCTAACAACAGACAAGTCGCGCACCGTAGGGCAATGTATCCCATTAATCAGTCAAGTTTTGAATGAAAATGCACTCAGCCTCATGGGAAGAAATCTCAATAAAACTCAACAGAAATGACACTTACACTGATTATGGTGAGAACCAACCTTGTTTTAATGAGTGAATTATGTTTGAGAAGTGGAAAAACTTTTCAATTGAAATTAATTTTGTCTGTACCTGAAACATCTGGAAAATTACTTGAAGAATAAAGGTTTTGTGTGCTTGTCAAGTTATTCGGCAGACTGTAATAGCCAAGTTGGTACTAGAGATTTATAACCATTATGAAGGCATGAAAACAATTAACAAGGGAAACCAAAGCAGCTAAAATTGTGTGGCTGAAGAAATGCTCAAAACTGTCCCCACAGATATTACTGAAAACAAAAGTCAGAATAAAAATCAGCATTGCATGCACAAAATTGAAAGCCTAAGAATATTCCCAGGATGGGAAACCAGACAGTTACAAGGTCTTAAGGCTTCAAGGCACAATGTTTCTTCACTTGTGTTGAAAGAATAAAAGCATGTGATATTGTTGGAAACACGAAATTGGTAATGTATTGCTTAGGGAACTGAGAGGCGTAGGCCTGAGAAATATGCTCCTGGAAAATTTTGGATTTTCATTTTATAAATCGTGTTAGCTTACAAACTTTCATGCATATAATTTTTTTTAATGTAAAGAGAAACTAAAAACGATGGCATTAGGATTTTCAACAAACCAACAATGGTTTCTTGTAGTCAACTCACGCAGGAACTCCATCTCTGGGCTCAGATCACAGGTACTTCTGTCTTGCAACTCCATTTCAGGTATGCTTCCTTGATCAAACTATAACTTCATTCTACCAGCTGCTGTCCCCATTCGCTCTCACTTGGCACAGTACACACTTTCCCTCTTGTGTTTCATTATAACTTTACTCTTATGCCCCTCAAAAAATCACAACAGGTTGAGCCTCCATTCATCTTTATTAACATACGTACTTTTCTCTCATTGCTATCCATTCTAACTTTGCACTGCCACCAATTTCCCTTGATTACATTTTCAATAGCATAACTTATTCGTGCGCACACAGTTCTAGTTAGATCTGAATTCAGGTGCTGATGCATCACATCAAGTTCCCCTCCCCTCCTCCTTCTCCAACTTCTGCCCACAGCACCATTGTGATTGTTGCACCTGAATGCATTGGACTGGAAAAACCTCCTTTCAGAATTCATGCTTTAACACAGAGAAGCTGACTACTATGCAATTCCTATTGCAAATGACACAGGTAGATAGGATGAACCTACGTGTTAATAAGCTCTTTAGCCAATTTAACATTCTGACACTGGGAAGCTGAAATTATAACATTGGTCTGCCAGTTGGCACTGTTCTGAATCAGATATCAGCATGAATCAGATACCAGCATAAAATCAGTACCCGCTGTACTATGGTAGCAGCAATGAACCGGTAACTCCAGCTCGAACTGTGAATTATCTATAACTGCTGATTACAATTTTATAAGTAAATCGCAGTAGGTATAGACTTAATTCTCAGCGATTCCTTATCAGAATGTCATATCACATACCTTGACAGTGAAGCCTTCATCCAAATTTAGTGTTGCTACACATGCTAATTCATCATGAACTAGTAAATTCCGTTCTGATGCAATGTGTTTTGGCAAAGAGGCAAATCTGACATAAGACCGCCTCTCCTCTTGGGTAGTGCCCACCCCTTCTGTATCTGAGTCATTCTTAGGGCACAAGCACATTTCATAACTGGATATGGATTACAAGCATGGGTTAAAGCTAGTGCTTCTGCCACATACCTTATAGCTGAGGATGGCAGATAGCATGTCAGAAATCTCGACCAGTAACACAGTCTCATTTTCAGAAATGAGCACCGAAAAGCTTTCACAAATGTCTGGAGAAGGTACTTCAGGTCAGATTTTGGAAAACTTGGATCAAGTCATCTCCTGACTTGTCAGATTTGTCTCTATGGAAATTAACCCCTCACACTAAGCAGTTTGATTGACTAATGCTGTGCCTTTGGATGATGTTTGGGTTAGGAAAGCTAATAGAATGTTATCCTTTATTGCAAGATGATTTGAGTACAGGAGCTGTGAAGTCTTTCTTCACTGTACAGGAGTGTGGTCAGACCGTAACTGGAGCACTATTTGCAGTTTTGGTCTCCTTATCTTAGGAACAATGTTATTGATATAGATGGACTGCAATGAATGTTCACCTCTATTGTTCCTCGGATGAAGGGACTGACTGGGAAGACAGTCTGGGCAAACTGTGTTCTCTAGAGTTTTGAAATTTCATTGATTCTATTGAAACGTACTAATACTTAAGGGCTAGCCTGGGTAAATGCAGGTAAGATGTTTCTCCTGCCGAGGAGCCTGGGGGCACAATTTAGAAAAAAAAAATGCCACTTAGATCACAGATGAGGAGAAATCATGTAACCCAAAGGGTTTGGGATTGACTACCACAGAAGTTTCTGGGGTCGTAGTCTTTGTGTTTGCCTAAGGTAGAGATTGACAGATTTCCAATTACAAGTGGCTAACAGATTTATGGACATGGGATGAATAAATGGCATTGAAATGTTTGTTCAGCCATGACCATATTGAATGGTGGCTCATACTCAATGGGCTGAATAGTCTGCTCCTGTTCCCACATTCTTATGTTCCTATGTTGCCAAAGGGAAATATGTAGATAAGAAATGAGAAGTTGAAGAGATGCTGTCAAAACCAAGACACAAGCAAAATCTTTCAGCAGTTTTTAGATCTTTTAACATGGCCAGTACCAATCCTTTCCCCCACCGACCCCTCTCACCCCCGCCATGTGTGAAAGCTCCGAATGAATCTTGGAATACCTGAGCCTCAGGTGGAAGTCACGGTTATTCCTGGATTAGTTGGAATGCTGAAGTATCCACATTCCATCAGCTTTGACAAGATCAAAATTGGAGTTCACCAGAAGGCATGTAAGATATTTATATCAAATGCTTTCAGAGCCAGAATTCTGATAATGTTTCTAAAGATTGTCAGAGGATAGAGGACATCATAACTTTCCATTCCAAACTTAACTAGTTGTTATTTAATCTTTGCATGTTCCAGATAAGGCCTTTAGATATGGATAAAATGTCCATTGTGAAGCATTCCTTCTCTGGCTTAAACTTAGACATGCTGTGACTCGCTAGACTTCATGATTTAAAACATTTTCAATCTTTTGCACCATGTTAACATTCAGTCCTTGTTGTGTGCACAGACTGTACAGTACACTGGGTATTTTGGAGTATGACTACTGCATTGCTGAAATGCCTTTGCTAAGCTGTGTATTAAGCTCAGTGCTGCTTGTTGATCTTTTCTGAGCTTATAAGATATTTTGGTGCAGCAGATTGGACTCAAGGGCAAAATGTTGCAACAAGCTTTAGTTTTAGAACCTAATTTACAATCAAAATTTATATAATAAAAGAACATGCAAGCTTGAGAAAGCATTCATTTCAGTTTTTGCATGAAGAATGCTTGTGAAGCTGTTGACTCTTGGTATCATTATGAAGTAAATTGGGCAGCAACATCCAATTTGTACAGTTACGCACAGAAAGTAGTATAAAAGCAAAGAATCGAAAGAACTGCGGATGCTGTAAATCAGGAACAAAGACAAAGTTGCTGGAAAAGCTCAGCAGGTCTGGCAGCACCTGTGGAGGAGAAAAAATAGTTCTGAGGAAGGGTCACCGGACCCCAAACGTTAACTATTTTTTCTCCTCCATGGATGCTGCCAGACCTGCTGAACTTTTCTAGCAACTTTGTTTTGTAGTATAAAAGCTGACAGATTATTTTTCTGGAATGGAATAACAATTCACTGTCATGTGTACTTTTATATGAAAACTACAGTGAGAATTTTTCATAAATTTCCCCGCCATGATGCCTATCCCAATGACAGCAGTTACACATAATGATATAAGAAGGGGAAAATTAAGACAAAGTTCATTGTAATTCAGATAACGGTTCCTGGCCTCGGGGACAGCTGATTAAGGAACGATGGAATACCCTAAAGATGGGATGAGACAGCCACGCTGGGCCACTGGAATACCGGACAGGAAATCTTTGCTGAAGAAGACTGTCATCCTAGACCGAGACCGCCACTCCTGGGCAAGGCCATGTGCTGGGCTTCCGGAATGCCTGGAAGCCGAAGATGAAGAAGACCCCCACGTGGGGATGATACCTCCACCCTGGGAGACCACTACACACTAGTGACTGCACTTTAAAACCAATTCCTTAGTGTTTTGGGGCATTCTAAGCACATTAAAAAGTTCACAAAATGCCAGCTCTTACTTTATATGGTCAGGAAACTTACAGTAAAGCTCCTTCATCTAACTCACCAGTCATTCACTACCAGAAATACCCCACCCACTGAGTAGAAATTTGATCATCAACACCCACAAATTGAGCAGAAACAAAGGCATTAACTTCCAATTGAACAGACAATAGGACACAATCTTCTCTTCCCACTCACCAGCAGTTAGGCCAAAGACACTCATTTCATGGAAATTTGGCCAAATCATACCTCTTCACAGATGACAAATCTAATCTTTTCTCTAATCCTCACTGAGAATAAAAATTACTTTGAGATCCTCAGTCAAAATATCAATCAGCGTTCTCTCCATACAGCCCTATCTCATCATTGTTACTGCACATAAGCACAGCTTTGTCCTGAGGGACACATTAAATCAAATCTGCAGAAATGTACTCCCTCTAATCCAGCTTTGAACTGCTACAGGCCTATTTGTATCCCCAGTGAGCAGTAAATTATCCCCAGCTAATTCTCCAGCTGTCAGAAACAACTCTCCCTTCTTCTGCCCCCTCATTCAGAAGTAGTCCAACTTCCATCTTGATCTGAAGTTCTGCAGTCGGCAGTCTCCAATAATTCACAGGAGAACCTTTCCATTCCTTAGGGAGTTGGGATTGCTCCCTAATCAGGTGCAAGGACTCCTCGCTTTGATAAGAAAATTAACCCAGGAGCACCCAATATTTCTCTATCCGTCCCCTGGATCTTTCTCATCTCTTCTCCACCTCCCCATTCACCTCGTCTGGCTCCTGTTCCTGTTATAAGATTAGGGTCTTCCTCTTCCTCATTCTTCCATTCCATCTGTTGCTCTTTCCTTGTTTGCCTCTTATCTTTTGTCTTTTTATCTTCTCATCTAATCAACTCCCCTCTCCTATTTACCTTGTTTCGTCCCCTCCACATCTCTTCCTATCTCTGCCTGCTGTCCCCTCTACCTTCGCCTTGTCCCAAGCCCAGATCACATTACTTCCTTTACTATTTAATCTGATTCCTGCATTTGGTCTGGTGATTTAGTGTCACAGAAGACCTACGGAAAGCAAACTTTTACCAGTGAACTAGATGGATGGAAAATAGGACTGTTCTCCTGTAAAAAGAGGAGAGACCATTTAATCTTGTGCTTTAAAGCAAAACTTGTGCATTGAAAGACAGGTCTGATGTATCTCTGGGCTGTTGGTGATTGCACATCTATTGGCCCTGAGATAGCTTGCTCCTTATCACTAAGTAAGGTTCATCAACTGCTTATTTACTGGAATGCCCCTTTATTCACATGTGTAAATGGTAGTTTATCCAACACAGCTCTCTAGTGTAGTGTCTAAGACCCTTCTCTTCACATGTTCATTCTAAACTGCTGTCTTTGCTCGTACTGATCTCAGCATCATGTCATCACTTATATCATGACTCACATTAATCTCATTATTCGATTTCTCTCGCTATAGTTTCTCTCTCTTTGGTCTACATGATTCCAGTAGTTTACTTTCACTTCTTTGAATAATCTATGTAATCAAACATATCATTATTGATGGCAGTATTACATTTCTTGCTGTCATCACCATCTCCCTCCCTCCTCCCACTCTGACAGGACATCTCGGTCTGATTTGCTTGAGTTCAGCACAAGGATGATGATGTTGTACTGTGTCCAGAATACTTCTGTCACTCTGTACACTACCTGTTTATGTACAGGTATGGTTGTCAGATATTCTGTGAAAATCATACTCAATCACACTTCTTGGATTGAGTAAGATCAATGTCTTCCTGTTCCTTATAAATGTCCCTTCAGACTTTCAGACAAATTTTATTCATCTGTTTTCCTGATAGCTGTGGCTCCTGCCTTCCTGTCCTTTCACCAGACTTTCTGTGCTGGCTGTAGGTTCTCAGAGATTTTTTCCTGTATAGAGAGTTGTACAGCCTCTGCAGTTTTCTTTTCTGTGATTTTCTCAAGTTATTTTACTGTTTTTGTGGTCTTGAGAGGTTAAATTTTGCCTGAAGCGTAACTTTTTTTTAACCTCCTCCCAATTAACAGCTTCACTGATGCATTAGCAGTGAATTTGCTCTACTTGTGCCTTGCCTGGAAAGTAAACTATTCTATAATCATATCTCTTCAGCCTCCACATTTTTTGATACCACTAATGTTACCAAAGTTTTGTGGTTTATCCCCAACTGAATTTCTGTCCCATAAAGCAGTTTGCAAGTCTTTCCCATCTCAATGTAACTGCTAAAGAGACCTTTGTTATGGTTATGTATGTCTGTTCAATCGCTGTCAAAGCTCTCAACACGTAATAGACTTTTTTGTGAACTGTCACTTAGCACTTGAATAAGGGCTACTCTTAGTCCTGTGGATGATACATCCAGAATTACATATATGAATACATCTGGATTGTAACAAATTAAAGATCAGCAAAAAATTAAATTCTTTTTAATTTTCTCAAAGACTGCAGTCTATTCCGGATTCTGATGGCTTTGCTGGCCCTTTAACAAAAGCTCCCTAATGAGTTGAATAAGTTTGGCCAAGTCACGGAATAAATGTTTTCACTTGATTTACCATGTCTACGAAACAATTGTACATCATTAATGCACATTGGCAACTAGAATCTCCCTGCCATGATACATTGCTTTGGAATAATGTGCCCTAAAAATGTATTCAACAGTCTTGTGGATAGATAGTTCTCATTTAATGTCAGGCCTGCATACAGTAGCATATTTATCTTCTCCCTGACCTGAGATGGCAAGGTGGCTCAGTGTTTTAACATTACGCCTTCAGAGTTTCAAGGACATGGGTTCAATTCCACGCTTGGCTAATCTGTCTCTGTCAAATTTACACATTCGGCCTGTGTGGGTTTCTGCTGAGTGCCTTAGTCTCCTCCCACAGTCCAAAGATAGGCAGGTTAGGTGCATTGTCATGCTAAAAAGCCATAATGTCTAGGGTTACTGGACTGGGTAAAGGGGTCTTTGGAGGGTTGGTGTAGACTTGATGGGCAGAATGGCCAATTTCCCACACTGTAAGGATTCTACAATTCTAGTTATGACCTTTCTCATTTTTACCCAGCACTTGGATACTATTCAAATATCTCAAGCAGTTCAATGTTTCCATCCTCAGATTTCTAGACATTGCCTTTTGGAAAATCTCTGGTGCTATGCTTAAAGAAGCAAAGTCCACACACAATCTCAATTTTCCATTTGTCACGGGAAACGTTACTAGTCCGAAGCACCATAATGTGATTTCTGTCACTGGCGGTATGGCTCCATTTCAGTCATGTCTTCTGAGATACTATATCGTCACTTCAAAGGATGACTAATTTCCTGTGAATGTGAAAGAACATGGGTTTGGCATCTTCTTGCAAAATAATGAGATATGCTTGCTTCAATCAACCTGAACCTTTCAATTGCTTTGGAAGCTATTGCTAAAATTCTCTCTCATCTTCATTACAATGTATCCATACACTGTAAGACACCTGAATGAACACATGGATTTTTTTTAGCAATCACATATACTAATTCCACAGTATATATCATGTTTTATTGATATTTTATCTTCTGTGACCAGGTCTTGTGGAGATTTCCCATGCACCTGAACAACTTTTGGAGTTTGGAGATTTATATTTGCCCGTTTGACTGTCATAGATTTCAACCATGTTTAGCTCTCTGCCAGTATGGAAACAGCTGCCGCACTGTGTCAGGTATCAATTCTGTTTCACATCCTTATATGTTCAAGTTGATGGTCCAGAATTTGGCTTGACTATTGATATCCCACAGCAATGCTGTCTTTACTTCTTTCTACATCTTTAATGTTGTGAAGATTTTCATTATTGGATAGTTTCTAATTATCTGCATTTTGCAGGAGTTTGTTTTTCAGGCAATGAAGGTGCTCTGAACATACATTATTTCTTAACGTATCAAAACTGGCTACATTATAGTACCCAGATCCACCATGCCAGTCATTCATTGAGATTGTGATTGTGTTTGGACCCACACCTTGTGCAAACTCATATGGCAGTGTTTCCCATCCTTCCGTTGTTTTGATGGGTTTTTGGGAGGGTGATGCACAATCTTGGGGCCTACAGCCTGACTGTATCAAAGGAATCCCTGATGTCAGAGCACTGACCAATTGTAGGTTCTGATTTCGGCTGTGTCGTGAACTGAATTACATGTTCCAGTATTAAATCCTCTGTGGATTGAAGACCGTCTGACAATTTCTCATCCCTCACAACAGCTATTATACAATCTTTCATTAATGCATCCTTCAAAGTTCCATGTCTGTAATATCCTGCTCGGTGACTAAAATCTGCTACAGAAGCTTCAGTTGGCTTTTCAAAATGCTGAGATCATTGATTGAATCTCAAACATTCTATCACTAAATTTCTTATGGGGTGGACACATGCACAAAATGCTTTTATAAATATTTTGTACCTTGTAGTGCTTTCTTTCATGCTTTCTCTTACCATATCAACTATTGTACCTATAGCATTTGAAATGCATTGACTTAAAAGCACTGCAATTCCGTGTGTAAGCCTGAAAGTGCTGCACTCAAAGCTCCTGCTATCTTCTAGATTATCAAATGATTGAGACGATGGTAAAGCCTTGGGGTTGCCATTCCTGTGGGTTATCAAATCTGACCTAGTTAGCTGTGTACATGAGATTTTCCTTTTCAGTGTGTTCTGATTCTGTATTTTTAACTGTCTAGGTTATCGGTGCCTCAGGGCTAGGCTTTTAAGCATTTCATGGTTATTTTCTTTACCCACTAGAATCATCCCAGCCTGGAGCTGCATAATTTGTTGTCTCCGAGGTCTTTTTGCTGCCTGTGAAATCTTTTTTTCCCTCTCTCAACATTGTCTGAGTCTTGATCTGCTTTCAGGATTTTACTACGTTTTACCTAGCCGCTCCTTTGAAGTTTTCTGAGGACCTTTGGACTCTTACGAGCCGTCCCTTTTCAGGAGTGACCCTTGGACTTAATTTTACCTTCTAGCTCTGAAGGTTTCTTTTACTCCCTTGCTGCACCCATGCTTTATCTTGTACCTTAAGCCAATGTTGTTTCCTTCACATTGAGATACCAGTCTGGAGTATCTCAAGGCTGTGTGTTTCTACACATACACTGCCCTTGAGGCTACTGGCTTCTTATTATTAAGTAAAGCTTTCAGATTAAGTATTCCTTTACTACATCTATATGTAAATGGTTACCAAATGCAGCTCTGTGGTGCAGACATCTGTCTTCACATGCTCATTCTATAGCTCTCTTACTGAAGCAAGTACCGTCAGTTACATGATCATGTTTTACATGAATTTCATTGCTATGAACTATAAAACTATAAGCCAGTTGTGTTACTTCTGTTGCTGCAAAACTACAGTGTTGACCTTCATCTACACTTTCCAGCACACCAACTATCCCAAACCCCACAGCCTAGCTATCAGTCAGGTAAAGTACATTTGATATCTCAATGCATCTGCACTTCCAGTTTCAAGTCATTTCTGTGGGCCCAGCATATTGCAGGCACAGACCTACTTCTAGAATAGAGAGTTCCAGATATGAGAATAAGAAGTGACTTCATAGAATTTTTACTGTGAAATCAAATTGTTAAACCCAGGAAGAAACAAAAAATGAATGAGGGCCAGTCAGCAGGAAATTTAAAAGTCCAGTAATGTTGGACAACTCCCTGGAAAAGAATGAATATAGACAGAAGGAGGCGAGTTTAACAAAATTTTCATAAAATATTTGAAATACCTTCAAAGTGGAAAATTCTTCTGCCAGAGGTAATGGACAGTATTATTCCAGGTCCTGAATGTCAGGGGCACTGGCGAGAAAGTTGAAAAACTCTCTGAGACAGTCAGCAAGGAGCTTCTCAACACTGAGAGCAAAAATTCCCATTTGCCAACCAAGTGTTGAACAGTGAGATGAGATTCTCACAGCAAGAGGCCTATTTACAAACATTTTCATCAACAATATGGCATCATCCTGGCTCATTCATGTGCAATTTGCCATTCTGCTACCTGCCAAATAGTAACTAGGTGGCAACAAGGCACACTCAGTGGTTAGCACTGCTGCCACGTAGCGCCAGGGACCCGGGTTCGATTCCACCCTTGGGTGACTGCCTGTGTGCAGTTTGCACATTCTCCCCATGTCTGCGTGGGTTTCCTTCGGGTACTCCGGTTTCCCCCCGCAGTCCAAAGGTGTGCAGGCTAGGTGGATTGGCCATGCTACATTGTCTATAGTGTTCATGGATGTGTGGACTAGGTGAGTTATAGGGGAAGGGTCTGGGTGGAATGCTCTAAGAGTCAATGTGGACTTGTTGGGCCAAAGGGCCTGTTTCCACACTGTGGGGATTCTATTTAAAAAATTGTTGAAATAGATGTCAGTCACTACCACTGCAGTGATTCTGGTTTTGATCAGTACAACTGCTGCTGTTTTAGGTTGATTGATTCCTGGTTCTGACATTGGACTTAATTTAGGAATGTGAAATGAAGAATGCAGTAGACAGGTGTTTCGGGGAAAGGAATCTCTGTGTATGTTCAACTCAAAAGTGAGTATATCACAAGAAATATAAGAAAAATATACTGAAAGGGAAATAGCACAAAGGTGAATATAATACAAGAGATCGAAAGGCAATACAAAACTGTGAAACTAACACTATCAGTTATTCAGAGGACAATACTTAAATACAATGTTAAATTAAACACTGGTTAAATACTATTAGAAGCTAAACAGCAGGATTTTAATCAAAGACACTTTAATCAAACTTCCTAACCTTGGGGTTCCCCTCCATGCCAGCAAGATTAGATATTTTGGTGTTTCGAGAATAAATGCTCACCACTGGGGATAAACGCAATTTTGAAATACAGCTGGGCATTCCCACTTGCCGTAGCAGTGCTTCAGAGAGACAGCTGTGCACATAGCTCACTGAGAGAGTAGCTGTTTGGGATTCCTCTTCTGGAGATAGCTGTGGTGATCACTCTTGGGGCAGTAGCTCTTTTGGATCTCCCTCCTCGGGGTAGCTGTGGGGTAGCTCTTGGGGAGATAGCACTTGGTTGACTTCCCGTCCAGTCCCTTGGAAGCCCTTTGTTGTGATGCTGCCCTTGGTCTTCCTGATTCAGCTCCTTTGTTTGGCCTCTATGGTTCTTGGTCCCAAAGCTGCTTGTTGGGGCTAGAACTTGTTATTGGAGAGAACCTCTCCCCCAGATCAGGGCTAGCAGTTATACAGACAGTGTGTTCCATTATCTCCTCTCAAATCGGTGTTATCGATTCTGTTTCTGTTTTCCTCTTTGAGGTGAATTGGCTCCTTGATGGTTAAAATAGGTATAAATGTATTTCAATTAAGTGGAATGTCCAGGATTTCTGCAAATTAATTTTGAATTGAACAAAGCAAATTACTGCACAGGAACAGGCCCTTCGGCCCTCCAAGCCTGAGCCAATCCAGGTCCTCTATCTAAATCTGCCACCTATTTTCCAAGGATCTGTACTCTCTGCTCCTTGCCCATTCATGTATCCATCAAGATACATCTTAAATGACGTTATCGTGCCCTCCTCTACCATCTTCGCTGGCAACACATTCCAGGCACCCACCACCCTCTGCATAAAGAACTTTCCATGCACATCTCTCTTAAACTGTTCCCCTCTCATCTTGTAATCATGACTCCTAGTAATTGAGCCCCCCACTCTGGGAAAAAGCTTCTTGCTTTCCACCCTGTCTATACCTCTCATGATTTTGCAGACCTCAATCAGGTCCCCCCTCAACCTTCATCTTTCTAATGTAAATGATTCTATTCTGCTCAACCTCTCTTCATAGCTGGTGCCCTCCATACTAGGCAATATCCTGGTGAACCTCCTCTGCACCCTCTCCAAAGCATCCACATCCTTTCGGTAATGTGGCGACCAGAACTGTACACAGTACTCTAAATGTGGTTCATCCAAAGTCTTATACAGGATGAAGTTGAATGTCTTGCTATCTGTAAAAGCTCCATAATGTCTGTGTTAAGTTGCATAATTGTTCTTTTAGAGTTGAGGCATAAATTGGATTTTCAGGGTGAACAAAGGTTCTAAGCAGTTATCTCTGTCTGCATAATTTTCCAAGATCATAACCCAGCTGTCTTTGTTTTAACTTTTAAAAGTTAAAACAAAGTGCAGGATTTTGATCCAGTATTTCGGAAAATGAGGATTTTCACTCAATCCTACACCACCATCGGCCACCATCATTTCACACTACACTCCACGGGCAGTGACCACATATATCACCCTATCTAGCAGGATCTGAAGTTCCCCATTAGCAAAGTGGGGTGCCTATTACCCACTGTGGTAGTTTCAGAATAACTGAAACACACTGTGCAGGGCAGCTGCAGACTGCAGAATTTGACTGTGCACAGCTGGGCTATGAAAGTGCTGCCAGTTCCAGAAGTCTAGTGAGGCCCTAGCAGTGGTGAATACTTCTGCCTGTGGTGAATTTGACAAGTGGAATGCCATAAGGCATGGTTCACAGGTAAAGAGGCAAGCCTGGAAGGACAGCATGAGAAATCTCAGTACGGCTCACAGAGAGAAACCTTCCATAAAACTCGTCAACAATGACACTTAGCCGATCTCTGGTAACATTCAGGCCAATGGGACATTAATCAAGAGAAATGTAATCAGATGATTCAGGTGAGGGTGTAAAGCAAAGAATATGGTAAATTGATTCTATTTATATTAATTCTTGGAAAATGACTGATGTTGGCAAGTCCAGCACATAGTGAATTTTGCTCATTTGTGGAACTTTCTCCACCAATTATTTGTTTACTTGCCTGTTTCCATTCACAGTGAATTGATCTAACCTGCTGGTTGTGGGATCACTTAACTCTACCCGGTGTAAGTTACTTTCACTGTTCTCATGCTTGGAGTCCTGTATTGTACCTTACCAGGCCAGAATTCCAATTTTTATTGTACCTCGTGCTGCCCCCCCTTCCTGTTTCCCACATTGAAATTCTTGTTGAAGCAGAACTGATTTCTGAATTGATGGCAATGGAAGAGTGCGATTAAAAGCAGGGTGTGAGATTACAGATTGTGGTGGAGTACAATTCCATTGACGTTAACAGCCCAATTACTCCCTGGTCACCCAGTTTTGAGCTGTGATATTTATCATAGCACTTGAACGCCAAAACACAATGGAGCTTATTCTCAATGTGAAGACAGGACTTGGCTTTCAGAAGATATATTTGTGACCAGTGGATTGGTGACAAAAGTTGGGCCTTTCACTACTTAGCGCAGGCCTGGTCTGACAGATTTTCAGACTAATAAGTATCAGAATTGGGACATCATTTTGTGGTTGTACAGGATGTTGATGAGGCCACTTTTGGAGTATTGTGTACAGTTATGATTGCCCTGCTGTAAGAAGGATGTTATTGAACTAGAAAGGATGCAGAAATGATTTACAAAGGTGTTACTAGACTGGAGGGTTTGAGTTATAAGGAGAGGCTGAAGAGGCTGGGGCTTTTTGTACTGGAGCATAGGAAGTTGAGGGGTAACTTTATAGAGGTTTATGAAATCATGAGGGGCACAGATAAGATGAATACCAAAGTTTTTTCTTCCCCCAGGGTTGGGGAGTTCAAAAGTAGAGGGTATAATTTTAAGGTGAGGGAAGAAAGATTTCAAAAGGACCTAAGGGGCAACTTTTTCACACAGAGTGCGGTTCGTACATGAAGAGAACTGCCACAGGAAATGGTGGGTGCAAATACAGTTACAATATTTAAAAGACATTTGGACAGATACATGAATAGGAAAGGTTTAGAGGAATATGGGCCAAATGCAGGCAAATGGGGCTAGTTTCATCGAATCGTAGAATCCCTACAGTGCGAAAACAGGCCCTTCGGCCCAACAAGCCCACACTGACCCTCAGAGCAATCTCACCAAGACCCAACCCCCTATAACCTACTTAATCTACGCATCCTTAAACACCAAGGGCAATTTAGCATGGCACAGGGAGAATGTGCAAACTCCACAGTCACCCAAGAGTGGAATCGAACCTGGGTTCCTGGCACTGTGATGCAGCTAACCACAGAGCCACCGTTGGGAAAATCTTGGCCAGCATTGAGGAGTTGGACCGAAGGGTTTGTTTCCATGCTGTACAATTCAATGACTCTATAACCTGACCACCTTGCTCCGGAGTAGCCCAACTCAGCTATCCTTGGTGATAGACATTGATGTTTCCAAGCTAGAATACATTCTGTGTCCATTCAAACCTTTGTGTTCTTCCAAGTGTTCACAATGGAGGAGTACTGGCTCATCTGTTGAGCAATTTGAACTTATGTTTCTGGAGCCTTAAATAGAGCTCCTGGCTTACCAGGCTGTAGCATTACCTTCACATACTCTTTCACTCAACTGGAAGGATGTGGTGAGATGAGCTGCTGTTTCTGCTTCGTCTTAACCATAAACATAAACAGCTTTGATTTATGAATTGAGGGAGCAAGACTGAAATTTGCTGATATCACCAAATTGAGGGTTATCTATCAAAGTGTGAAGAGATTTGTGAAAAAACTGCAAACTACAATGCATAGATAAATGCCAGGAGCCGCACAAAGTGAAAAGGAAGTGTGAAATGATACATTTTCAAAGTAAGGGCATGTAGGAAAATGAAATAACTGAGAATGCTGTTTTTATGCCAATGAAAAGGGGGACAGTAGTGTGTGCTGATGTCATTTGTGCTATCCTCCATGCTAGGTGACTCCAAACCTAACTCACCTGAAAGAATCTGTCAGAATCGCATTGGGTGTCTCTTTGAATATCCCACAATTTTACTTTACATTTGTTCATCAGCATTTTGATTCAATTCTGTCAGTTTCCTATAAGTGAGGTTCAATTTGAGTTTGTGTTAAAAAACATTGCTATGTTTGCAGAACTTTCAAATCCCTGTAGGCCTGGGGAAGGTTAACAAGTGATTTCTTTCACAGGAACATGTAAGCTGTTTGTCAGCATTAGCAAGTGATCACTTCGTAACTTCGATCACTTCTGTAACCAGAGATAGATTTCCTTTAATTAAAATGCAGCTGATTAGTAATATTGAGTCAGTTGGCATGCTCCTTGCACCATCCTGTTCCTGCATACCCATATAAGGCTGTAAAATAATCAGTTGTGACCTGGTTAAAAAAACTCTCTGCTACTACCTTCCCACTGGATTCTGATCATGGTGACTCATACTGAAATACTATCATTCCTTCAAGGGCACTTCCCATATATTAACTTCAACAATAAAGGCTTTATCGTTGCAACACTTCTTCACACACAGCAATGACAAAATGTATTCATTGTCCTAAGGACTCCGGCATAAAATCCTACTGTACTACAAAACCAAGCATTCTTTGTTGGCTGTTCTGAATACAAACCCTTGACTGACCCTTCAGTCACTAGCCATTCCATTTCACTGAATTCAGTATGAGCCATTACTACCCCAACCAAGAGGAAATTGCTCAATTACTTTCAAAACAAAGCTATGTAAGAATCTTTACAATTATATAATGCAATGACGTGGAAGAAAAATTCAGCTCCAATGTGACATATGTGGAGGTGAAAATACCCATCATAATTAAGTAAAGGCAAAATAATAATAATGTAACTTGAGATAGCAAGAACTGCAGATGCTGGAGTCAGAGACGATACAGTGTGGATCTGAAGGGAAACAGCAGGCCAGGCAGTATCAGAAGAATAGGAACGCTGACATTCCTTCCTCAGAAACTGGGGAGGGGGAGGAGGGTTAGGAAATAAATAGAGGGAGGAGCGATGGGTCTGGCTTAGGTAGGTGGAATGGTGACAGGTGAGTGCAGGTAGGGAGTGGTGGGAATTGGTCAGTGGGATGGGTGAGGTGGGTGGGTGGGAGAGAAGATGAATAGGTTATGTCAGGTCAAGGAGGTGAATCTGAGACATGGGATGAGGCCGGGGGTAGGGAGAATTTAAAACTGATGAATTCTATATTTAGGCCATTGGGCTGTAGGATCTCAAGGTAAAATATGAGGCGTTGCTCCTCCCATTTGTGGGTGGTATCATTGTGACACTGAAGGAGGCCCAGGATGGACATGTTGCCTAGAGAACGGGAGGGGGAATTGAAATGGTTGGCGAATGGAAGATGTAGTCACTTGTCATGTACAGAGCTCGGATGCTCTACGAAATGGTCCTCGAGTCTACGCTTGGTCTCATCGTTGTAGGAGAGGCCACATCGGGAGCATTGGATACAGTAGACTTAATTGGCGGATGTGCAGGTGAACCTCTATCTGATGTGGAAGGCTTTTTTGGTTCCTTGGAAGGAGATGAGGGGAGAGGTGTAGGGGCAGGTGTAGCGCTTCCTGTGGTTGTGGGAAAGGTGCCGGGGTGGTGGGGTTAGTTGGGAGTGTGGAGCGGACGAGGGAGTCGCAGAGAGAGCAGTCCCCATGGAATGCAGATAGGGGTGGGGAGGGAAATATCTCTTTGGTTGCGGGGTTGGATTGTAGGTGGCGGAAATGGCGGAGAATGATACGTTGGGTGCGGAGGTTAGTGGAGTGGGATGCGAGGACAAGGGAGATTTTGTCTTTGTTTTTGCTGGGGAAGGGGATGTAAGGGCAGAGGTGTGAAATCACAAGAGACGCGGTTGAGGGAATATTCGGTCACTTGAGGGGGAAAATTATGGTGCTTGAAATAAGAGGCCATCTGGGATGTGCAGGAGTGGAATACTCGATCTTGGGAGAGGACGCAGTGGAGGTGGAGGAATTGGGAGTGTGGAATCACATTCTTGCAGGAAGGTGGGTGAGAGGAGGTGAAGTCCAGGTTGCTGTAGGAGTCAGTGGGCTTGAAATAGACATTAGTTTCGAAGCGGTCATCAGAGATAGAGATGGAGAGGTCCAGGAAGGGGAGGAAGGTATCTGAGATGTGAATTTGTGGTTGGAGTGAAAGGTGTCAGTGAAGGTCAAACTCCTTGTGCGAATACGAGGCAGCATCATTATAGTCATCATTGTAGCAGAGGATGAGTTGTGTAACAGTGCCAGTGTAACAGCGGAAGAGGGACTGTTCCACCTATCCTGTGAAGGGGCAGGCATAGCTGGGGCCCATACGAGTACCCATGGCCATCCGCTTAGTCTGTAGGAAGTGGGAGGAGTTAAAGGAGAAGTTGATGAGGGTAAGGACGAGTTCAGTTAAGCAGATAAGGGTGTCACTGGGGGGATTCTGGTTGGGCCTGCAGGAGAGGAAGAAGCGGAGGGCTTTTCAGCTTGAATTGATACAGCGCCTTTAATATAATAAAATTTCCAAAATGTTTAAAGGAGTGTTATAACCCCTTTGAAAGCACCTTCTCGACCTGCAATCTCCATCACCTGAACAGATGCATGGGAGCACTACTTCCATGCCACCCCACCATCCTGAATTAGAAATACATTCAGAGATAATGGGAACTGCAGATGCTGGAGAATTCCAAGATAATAAAATGTGAGGCTGGATGAACACAGCAGGCCAAGCAGCATCTCAGGAGCACAAAAGCTGACGTTTCGGGCCTAGACCCTTCATCAGAGAGGGGGATGGGGAGAGGGAACTGGAATAAATAGGGAGAGAGGGGGAAGCGGACCGAAGATGGAGAGTAAAGAAGATAGGTGGAGAGAGTATAGGTGGGGAGGTAGGGAGGGGATAGGTCAGTCCAGGGAAGACAGACAGGTCAAGGAGGTGGGATGAGGTTAGTAGGTAGATGGGGGTGCGGCTTGGGGTGGGAGGAAGGGATGGGTGAGAGGAAGAACCGGTTAGGGAGGCAGAGACAGGTTGGACTGGTTTTGGGATGCAGTGGGTGGAGGGGAAGAGCTGGGCTGGTTGTGTGGTGCAGTGGGGGGAGGGGACGAACTGGGCTGGTTTAGGGATGCAGTAGGGGAAGGGGAGATTTTGAAACTGGTGAAGTCCACATTGATACCATATGGCTGCAGGGTTCCCAGGCGGAATATGAGTTGCTGTTCCTGCAATCTTCGGGTGGCATCATTGTGGCAGTGCAGGAGGCCCATGATGGACATGTCATCTAGAGAATGGGAGGGGGAGTGGAAATGGTTTGCGACTGGGAGGTGCAGTTGTTTGTTGCGAACTGAGCGGAGGTGTTCTGCAAAGCGGTCCCCAAGCCTCCGCTTGGTTTCCCCAATGTAGAGGAAGCCACACCGGGTACAGTGGATGCAGTATACCACATTGGCAGATGTGCAGGTGAACCTCTGCTTAATGTGGAACCCACTGCATCCCAAAACCAGTCCAACCTGTCTCTGCCTCCCTAACCGGTTCTTCCTCTCACCCATCCCTTCCTCCCACCCCAAGCCGCACCCCCATCTACCTACTAACCTCATCCCACCTCCTTGACCTGTCCGTCTTCCCTGGACTGACCTATCCCCTCCCTACCTCCCCACCTATACTCTCTCCACCTATCTTCTTTACTCTCCATCTTCGGTCCGCCTCCCCCTCTCTCCCTATTTATTCCAGAACCCTCACCCCATCCCCCTCTCTGATGAAGGGTCTAGGCCCGAAACGTCAGCTTTTGTGCTCCTGAGATGCTGCTTGGCCTGCTGTGTTCATCCAGCCTCACATTTTATTATCTTAGAAATACATTGATGTTTCTTCACTGTCACTGGATAGAAATCCTGAAAATCCCTTTCTAACATCACTGTGATAGATTGACCTTGCTGGAACTTAGCAGTTTAAGAAGGAAGCCTATCACTGTCTCCTCAAGGGCAATTAGCTGTAGGCAATGAATTCTGGCCTCACCAACAATGCCCACATCCTGTGAATGAATAAAAATAAAGTCAGACAATACTACAATGTTGGACATTGAGAGTCTTAGTAATGGCCCAGGATTTGCTCATCTCAGGGTCAGATATCACACTAATGTCTGATTCAGCCCGATACAGTTGCCAGATAGAGTCAGTGCACGGTCTGCAAAATCTCTGTAGCTTGTTTTCTAGAACCATATGACACTGCAATTTTCTTGCTTGTGAGACAAATTTTAAAAGTTGAAAACACTAGAAATTCTTTATTCTCTCCACATACCAAAAGCCATAAGCAAAAACCAATTCAGCCCTCAGGGGAGGTATTCAGGATGTTAGCTGTTTTAACAACACATTGCATCATTCCTTCTTTTAAGCTTTTCCCTTTCCCACAGTCTGTACAGCGCCCCCATGCAATTTCACATTTGTTTCCTTTCTCACTTTTTTTACATTTTTGAAACAATTCTGATCAGCATTAAACATGCAATGCTTCATCCATTTGCATGCCATCCTCGTGCAGGGGCCATGCTAATATTTTCTGCATTGTTCCAATTTCAATATAAGTGCAACTGAAGTAATGTAAAGACAGTAAATAATGAGTGAGTAACTCATTCAAACCTCTATTTTCTGCAGTATCCTGTCCTATATACAAATTTAACTAACGGGCACATTTCAGTGTTAAAAGTTATCAAAGTAGCTAATATAGGGGTGGCACTATGGCTCAGTGGTTAGCACTGCTGCCTCACAACACCAGGGGCACAAGTTCAATCCCGCCCTTGGGCAACTATCTATGTGGAGTTTGCATATTCTTCCCCGTGTTTGCTCCAGTTTCCTCCCACAGCCCAAAGGTGTGCAGGCTAGGTCGAGTGGCCACGCTAAATTGTCCATACCGTTCAGGGATGTGTAGATTAGCTGGGTTATAGGGGAATGAGTTTGGGTGGGATGCTCTGAGGGTCAGTGTGGACTTGTTGGGCCAAAGGGCCTGTTTCCATGCTGTAGGGATTCTATGGGGGAAAAACAACTGTACAAAATACTTCAGATATTGAAGATGATTGTCTTCATTTTGAAGAATGAACAGAAGACGCAAAAGAGAGACAGACTCTAAAATTTCATCCTAGTCCATAATTTATTCTAATATTTGTTAAATACCTTAAATCATATTACCTCATAAGGGGATTTTACAAAATCTCATGGAAGAGAAGTTTACCCATTTCTGTGCATTTCAAGAATTTCCATTTCTGTTGCCCAAGATTTTCCAATCATTATCTTAATGCTTCCTATCCAATAAAATTAACACATTTACATCGAGAATGTTTTATCAGCAACAAATCACATGCGGGCCACATCCCACAAAAATGTCCTCGCTGTAGAGTAAAGGATTAATTATACCTTTTGAATAAGGAAAGCTACTTACCTTGTGCAAAAATAGCTATGCCATAGTGACATCAAATCACATGGAATTGAAACTGTGTCTGTAAGGCTTCAGTAATATGTCTCCTCTACTGTGCCTTGTAAGATTTTTCTTATTCACTCATTCACAAGATGATGGCATTGCTGGCTAGACCAGCAATAATTGTCTATCCCTTATTGTCCAAAGGGCAGTTAAGAATCAACCACATTGCTGTGGGTCTGGAGTCACATGTAGGCCCAGCCAGGTAAAGATGGCAGTTTCCTTCCCGACAGAACATTAGTGAACCAGATGGCTTTTCTGACATCCAATTTGTGGTCATCCTTAGACCCTTAATTCCAGATTTTTTAAAAAAAATTGAATTTGAATTCCACCATTTGCAGTGGTGGGATTCAAACCCAGGTTCCCACTTCCCCTTATAATTCTGATTAGTAAATTTTGTTGGTGTTCACTCTCAAGACGGCAGATATCTCACTTTCACATACTTCCCTCTCATGGAATTTGCCAGATCAAGGCTACATTTTTGCTTATAACACGGAACTCCGAGCTGTCTTTAATAGGAGAATTGAGCACAGAACCAGGCCCAAAGCTTTTTTACACGGAGGGTAGTTTGTGTGTCGAATTAACTTCCAGAAGAAGTGGTGGATGTGGGTACAATTACAATGTTTAAAAGGCATTTGATAAGTACATGAATAGGAAAGTTTTGGAGAGATGTGGCCCAGGAGCGGGCAGTGGTACTAGTTTAGTCTACGATCATGATCAGCATGAATTAGTTGGACCGAAGTGCCTGTTACCTTGTTGTATGACTCTACAACTCTATGAATCCACCTAATTTGCCGCGTTGATATTTTGAAATCAGGAGTGCCGTAAATTGGATGAGTTAACCACCAAGATTCTAAAGACAATAGCTTAAACTTGTCTCACATATGCACTCAGAAATAATTGTCAAATATTACTGAAAGGGGACATGTTTGCAAAAGTTTTCATCTTGCCCTTGTTAGAACAAATGCAACAAGGCCAAATTTCAAACTTATAACAACAATTTATCTTACAGAAGATAAATGTTTCAATTTTTTGACAAGTTGACAATGATTGGCTGCGTCATTGCCGTGAGAAGGCAACACATGATTATAGATTCACCAGGCTTCTGGGGATTTCTGATTATTGAAAATCATTGCCTGTCATTTCTATAAAGTATAAATGAACTTAGCTGAAAACTGTAAATTTTTTGTGGAGTAAGCATTGAAAATGGAGGAGTTGAGTTTGGTGTGAACCCTGTTAGCTGCCAATGAGGAACAACCAAACATTGTTTTAGTTAATCAGCCAATTACTGGACTTACGGCTTACATACCTCAAGTTGTTCTGGTTATTCTGCAGGACAACAGCTAACCTTTTCAGAACATTCAGTGCCACATATTGTGAAACGTCACAAATGGGTCAAAAGGCCACACTTTAGGACCTGAAAAAGTTCTCAATATGCCTCAAATTACGCTGGAAAGTCGAAGTATCCCAAAAACTTGAACAGTAGTTTAAGCAAACCATTTTAAACTGCTACCATGCATGGCCATATGTCTGGTATTTTATTCTAATAAGATGTTTTCTACCCAAAAAGATAGCCTTTCCGCCACACAATTGAACAAATTCATGTAATTTCACTGCCAATACTTCTCCATGAGGCATCATTCTACAACATGATCTTCAGGGAAGCGTCGGACAACTGCGGTGCAGGGGAAGTGGAGCCATCCCAATCCCATATCTATTCTTCTGGGGTTGCTGCATCTTCACTGGTAAATCTGCAACAGAGTTCACCTGACTTTTAATGGGAATCCTTCTAAATTAAAATCTTTCCACGGTCGGTTGCAGATCGCTATCACATCCACACTTGTAATTGGTCTCTGAAAGATGCTAAATGGGCTGACAACAAGCAATAATCAAATCTCATACTTAGTTCCAGCAGATGGGATCCACTAAAAGTCAGCTCATTTGGTGGAAATATGAACACTGACATTCATAACACATTGTTGCTCGTCATCCTGCACTGCCACATGCTTGTCACCTGGTGGCACTGCAATGGGTCATTGAACCTATTGCATAATATCATTTTGTAAATCCGGTTTGCCACATCAGAAAGCTAAGACATGCAGGATAAAGCAATGTAATTTTCCATTAAAAAGATAGTGTTTCCCTGTAAAAAAACAAAAGTTGTTGGAAAAACTCAGCAAGTCTGGCAGCATCTGTGAAGGAAAAAATACGAGTTAATGTTTTGTGTTTAGTGACCCTTTCTCAGACCCTTCCCCAGTTCTGAGGAAAGGTCACTGAACACAAAACATTAACTCTATTTCTTTCTTCTCAGATGCTGCCAGGCCTGCTGAGCTTTTCCAGCAACTTCTGCTTTTGTTCCTGATTTACAGCATCCACAGTCCTTTCAGTTTTTATTTAATATTTCCCTGTACTCTTTCTCTCATCATTTCAAACCGTAAACTGTTTAAGAGGTTAAGAAACCCAACCAATCTTTCGCTAACCAAGAAGAAATCCATGCACAAAGCAGAAATATTGACTAAACACTGTGTGGGCTCTCAAGGTCAAAATTGAAGTCCACTGCAAATCTCCCAGCATCACCTTCCATGTACCATGTACTGCTTCCCACTGTATCTCAAGATCACTCATTTCAAGTCTGAGTGAATGCAGCTGGAGATACTTCCTATAAAGCTGTTTGTTCAGATGCTGCAGCTATTGAGGAACTCCTACATGCCACTAGGTTCCCACAAAGGGATTGCATTTATCTTGCCATTGTAAAGCTCTTCAATTTTTTCTTCTCATATACGTTCTGGAAAATATATAAAATAATTACATTACAGCACTTGGTATAAAATCCAGATTCTAATTATTGACAATCATGCAGCTGACCCAGAATAAAATAAATCCACTTTACAATGTTTCTTCTGCTTCCCTCTTGAGCAGCTGTTTTGCACATTCATAAAGGTCAAGTTTATACACAACACTGTACTACATATACTAATGCTAATTATGGAAAAAATATCTTTATCTTTCTTGGCCATTGTCAGCTCTCTTCTCGCAATTAAATGCTCATTTCCCATCCACCCCACTCCTTCTTTGTCACCTTTCCATATCCTGATCATTCCATATTGTTCTGATTATTTCTTCTTCTCTAATGATAATTTCCTTCGCAATTCCTTCAATGGACCTCCTAGGATTTAGCTAAGCATCACTGGATCTGTATTGTGCAGGTAAAATAACCCTCTTGGCGGAAGTGTGTCCCAAGAAACAGCCATCAGTTTTGAAGATAGCGATGTCAAAATTGGTTTGTGGGTCAGCTACAAAAAGACCAGAACAATGATTTATGAATAGCAACTGGTCCTCCAGGACACCCAACTCCCACCCCATCACAACTGCACAATAGATCATTGAGGATATCAACCACTTCACCTAGGAAGCAAATGCCCAGGGTGATTGGCATAAAATGCACTGCCCACACAGGAAAAAATAACAATCTTCATTGACTCAACCTGATCTAGGCATGCAACACAAACATGACCATGCATCTTTGACTCTACATGTTGGTAGCAACTGTAATCTTTGCCAGTGAGACATGGAAAAGAACAGTGACGGTTTAATGTAAGTTTGACATTTTTCATCAACTCTGCTGACATAAGACCCTAGGCATCAGTTGGTGAGACAGCATCAACAGTGAGAAAGCGTGACACACTATTGGCCAGAGGCGCCTGTGATAAACTGTGATGGAGAGATGACTGATGCTGGCAGGACATTTCCTGGATGCATACTCCCCTAGAGAGGTCATAGAGTTAACATCACTAGGTAGAAGAAGATGGGGAGCGTGGGGGTGTGCGTGGGGAGCGAAATTAGGCAAAGAAGATCTGGCAAAAAACATTTAAAGATGACTGCCAAGAGCATGGTGATTGAGGCAAAAAGAGATGGTGATGGGCCAGGCCTAGTGATGGAGCCTTGCTACTTATTGTCCTGCACTGGATGATATAGGTCAAAGTCCAAATTAGCAACAGCTATATTGGAGTCAATCTTCACATAGTTCGATAAACTTTTATTGGCAGTGTCACACATCCTAAAATCATTGTTCTAGCCTGTGCCTATTTCTTCTCTTCTTAATAAATCTATTAAAACATTAAGCCTGCATTAATCCAAATGGAAACAAGTTATACTAAATTGGGCCAAATTAAGCAGGTGATAGCCCCTTAAAGTGTACTCTCAGTCAGGACAAAATCTCAAAGGAGACTTAGTATTTTAAATTAGAGGTTTTGGGAGGAGATAGCACATTTTGTGCTTATTGAGATATTTTTAATCAACTTATTCAGCGATGTCATGCCAGACCTCCCAGGACAGGTGAAATGTGAACTTGGACCTTCGAGCTCAGAGTTACGGTCACTGTGCCTATTTATTTACTTAACTTATCTTTTGAAAAATCCTCCATTAGTTGCACCATCAATGAAATTGCAAACTCTCCCCACTGGGGCAGTGTAACAATAACACAAAACAAAATGGCAAGGAAAACGGGGGAGAGGCTAAATCAAAATAATATTAATGGTTTAAATAGTGCACCCCATCCCCATGATGTCCACCTCTGTCTGAATTCTGTGCCTATTTATCTTTTAGATGTCCTGAAGTGTTCTTACATAACTGAGCGTCGTTTTGACCACCACACAATCACCTACGATATTCTCCTAATGTTCTCAACATAGATTTCTGATTGGGTACTTGTTGACTTCAGCTCACTACTGGCTGCGAAGAGCCACAGTGTTGCTCAGCACCAAACTGTATCTCGGGATATCCTTCACAAGCACCAAACACAAGCACCCCTTATCCAATGGCATTGCCACCTGCCATTTGTTATTACATCCGATCCACTTGCAGGACATTTAGGAAGCAAAAATTGCCACTACAGGGTGCATCAGCAGCTATCATTGAAAGGCCTCTGTGCAGACACAATGCACACAGGAACAGGCACCTAGCTCACAGTGTGGACCAGGCTGCATCTCAGGGCTGCTCGCTTTGTCTCCTGCAGGGGACCAAGAACCTCTCCTTGTAGGGACAGATGAGCTGAATATCAGGCCCCCTTCCTCCTGTCTGGTCCTTCCTGCTTTGTGGGCTGTCTTTTCCTGTAATGTGAGAAGGGGAGGGACTGAGTCAGATGGAAATGCATGGCACAGCTGTTAGCGCCAGTGCAGATGGGGAAAAGGTGCCCCGAGGGATTGAGGCTGCTGAGGCCATGCAAGGATAATGCTGTGGGAAAGCAGGTGAAGGAAAATAGTACACTTGATAAAGTATGAGCTTTGGTGGGAGATGGTTGCAGGAGATAGAGTGAATGTGAGGTAGTTGAGAGAAGATTGTGGTAATTAATGTGGTGAAAAGTCATTAACCTTTGCTTAGAAATGTTGCCTGTTTCTCTACACTGTAGAGATTGCACTGACCCAGGTGGTAATTTCACATCAAGCTGGCAGGGTCTGGTGCCATGGTCTCTTCTGCCCATCCTCCGGGAAGAGAACTCCTCAATTTGCACCACCCTTAACCATAACCTCCAGGCCCATGTCGGAGAAATGTGACGCCATCTTCCACCTCACCAACACGTTCCACTTCTGTCCATTAATGAGCAGGGAACCTTCAGCATGCTGTGCTCATCCACAAGCGCAGCCAACTTTTAAAGATGCCCTGGGCACCAGGATGCTTGCCTTTCAGCAGCTATGCAGTGAGTGGCAACTTGGTTCAGGAAATGGTGAGTGGAAAGATGGGAATAGAATCAGATGTGAATGCCAGCCTGGTGGAGGTTAACTAATTAATGAGGTTGCTTCAGTCAGATGTTGCAAAAATCTCATTTGATCTCATGGCAAGAATCCCTGCAAACAACTTGGTGCGGCTCGCATTTAGCCAAGCAAAATATAAGGTTCAGCCCTTTGTTTCTCCCCATAAATACTGATTGACCTACTTAACATTTCCAGCCTTTTCTGCTTTTATTTAACATTTCCGGCAAGTGCAGAATTTTGCCTTTGCTTGAACAAAACATCTGAGTTGATGCTACAGTACTAAGTACTGGAGCACACTTTCAAAAGTAATTCATTGGCTTCAAAGCACTTTGAGATGGCTGATGGTCATGTAAAAGAAAGTCTTTCTCTAACTTAGAGATAGTAGGAAGAACGTCTTCATTTCTGAAGAAGGGTCTAGGCCTGAAACGTCAGCCTTCCTGCCCCTCTGATGCAGCTTGGCCTGCTGTGTTCATCCAGCTCTACACTTTGTTATATCTTTCTCTAATTTTCTTTTGTTCTCCCTCTTGTATTCATGTAACTTCCCCATAATTACACTAATGTAATTCACCTCAACTTCTTCCCATGTTAGCCAGTTTCATATTCTAACCAGGCCTTGATCTCTATTTATGGCTTTGAGACTTGGAATCCCTCCAAGTTGACATATTTTCTCTATCAAACTATTTTTAATATTTCAAATTATTTCATATTCCAACTCAGCCTCTAATAGGTTATCTCTCTGTTCCTTTTTTTCCAGAAAAGGCCACTTCTTGACATGCCTTCTCATTTGATTTCCATTCCAGAGAACATAGAGTCATATAATCATACTACATGGAAACAGACCCTTCGGTCCAAACAGTACATGCTGAACATAACCCCAAACTAAACAAATCCCACCTGCCTGTTCCTAGCCCATATCCCTACAGATCTTTTCTATTTATGTAATTATCTACATGTCTTTTAATCTTTGTGTCATTGTATCCACATTCACCACTTCCTCAGGAAGTTCACGCCACATGTGATTCACTCTCTGTCTAAAATGGGCTGAATTCTCTGATAAAGAGAAGAAGGGTCCAGACCCGAAACGTCAGCCTTCCTGCTCCTTTGATGCTGTTTGGCCTGCTGCGTTCCTCTAGATCTACACCTTGTTATCTCAGATTCTCCAGCATCTGCTGTTCCTACTATCTCTGAATTCCATGATATCTTGTCTGGGAGTATTTTTTTGTTAATTCTAGGATGCATTGCATTGATTCTGTATGTTGTAACCCATTGGCTCCTCTTTTAAGTTTGCTTATAAGCACTTCACAGGGTATGTATCTGCCATTTGCTGAGGAACCAAGGCAGAATATGGCAGATATTCAGGGAGGCGTTAAGTAAATATGCATTGAGAGAGCAGCTAGGCAGCCCTGGGATGCAGCCTGGACCAATCTGTCAGCTTTATGTCCATCCCTGCTTGCAAAGAGTCCTTGCGCAGCATTCCAATGAAAGCTTGTGGTGCACCTTGGTGTGTACCATTACATTTCTGAAGTAGACAATGAATGCATTGGAGGCGTGCTGTGACGATGCAGAGAGTTGGCAAGTGTTGGGTGCCAGCATCCATGGATATGGTGTGTTTGCTGTCACAGCTCACAGAGCAGAGATATTGTCGGTGGGTGCCCAAGATGGCAGACCAGAAGACTGAGCGATGAGCTGATATCACCAGGTGCCCATTCGATTTTGTGTCGGGAATTCTCAGTGTTTACTTTCTATCTGATGCCTAGTAGAATAGAAAGCTGGATATTAATAAAGTGAGATTCAGGGTTACTGAGGGTGAGAAAGAGCAATAATCTCCGTTAATAGGTATCTTAATGCTCCCTAGTGAGAAGTTGTCTCGCCACACTTGAAAATAGGACCTGTCACTCATACTATCCAGAAAGGGCTGACTTGAGTTCCCATGTAGCTTCCCAAATTTCTCTCTGTGGTTCACATCATTCAGGGACATTTGAAATGGTTTCAATCTATCCTTCATGACAACTTTTGTTGCTAAAAGCTTACAGGATGAAACCAAACATCTTGACAAGCAACCTAACGCCATCAGAGAGAAAATAGGAACGGCAGATGCTAGAGAATCTGAGATAACAAGGTGTGGGGCTGGATGAACACTTGTTCCTAAGATGCTGCTTGGCCTGCTGTGTTCGTCCAGCTCCACACCTTGTTACCATCAGAGAAAATCCTTCTTCTTGTCAACCTGCTTTCTCACAGGTTTACAAATCCGACAGAGATCAGGCCCAACATGAGTGAGCTGAAAGACACGACGTGAATATTCTTGCTGCCCATGACAGTGACAGTGAGCCAACATCAATGTCACCAAAGGAGGAAACTTCCAGTCTGGGGAAGCACTGGATAGTCAGGTAGTGAAAGAAAGTCTGGTCTTTGAAAACCGATGTGTTTTTATTTTACAAATAAAGGTGCCATAGTTCTGTCAGACCATAGAGCCACTCTGTCATTAGACAGAGCCAACTAGTGGTTGTTTCACCTGAGGGTCACCACACCTCAGGCGGGGGAGAGTTGAGAAGGACAGTCCTTCATGGTGACCTCAGTTTGTGGAGGAATTGAAACCACACTTTTGGTATCACTCTTGCAGACAGGCACATGTCACAAACATGTGCCTCGAAACTCAATCAGCTTGCTACTTCACATATGCATCTTCCACTGAATTCATAATCAAAATGTCCAATTAACAACTAAATGTGCCATTTGAAAGGGCACTATTACCTTCCCACGACAAAAAAATACTTAGAAAAGAAACTTACCAACTTAAAATAATATGGTTGGGGCTAGGTGCACAAGTGAATCCTCAGTTACTACCTGCCATCTGACTCTCATTAAACACTGGAAGTGTAGCTTTTTCTTTAAAGAGAGGAAAATTCAGATTCTTTCATTAACCTAAAGTCTGCATTTAATGTTGAGGATAACAATGAAAACGATTGAGTGCCAAAGTGCTACTTGTTATCTTTTAGCCAGATCTGGGAAAGACACACAGGTTAAATGAAGGATAGGGCAGATAGATAAAAAATATTTGAAATTCTTTTCTTATTTACATTTTTTGATGTGTTTACTTTAATTATACTATTATGAGAAAAGTAAAGTTTCTTCAGTAACTACTGCCAGTGCTTCTTCCAGCATCCAGCTTGTGAGCTAAAAGCTAAATAGAAAATGCAGTCTAAGTTAACTTGTGCCGGAAATTAGATTCTTCTTCATCTGGCCTTTGTAAAGCCAAGAAATTGTGGGTTGAATCACTGTGTTTTTTTATGACCTAACTTTAAAAATGAGGTAACACAATATGATAAAAGCCTGCTGTCAACTTTGCATGAATCCTAGTTATTTAAATACGCATTCCATCATCGTTGCATGGTTCTCCATTTAACGTTATCTCTCTTATAAGGCAACCAGACAGTGATTGCCAGGAGTTTCATATTACATTATGGACGAGGACTTTCTCTGGATCATGCACCTTTTTATAGCATGTGAATTGCTTTGCTCTCATGGATGGTATTACAATAAGGGTAAAGGTTAACTTCTGTCAAACTAGAAAAATCTTGTTTAAAATACCATGGTATTACCATTATTTTTGTATAATAACCTCATTATTAAGTCTGTAAATACCATTCATCCCTGGAGCACAAGATAATTTAATGTTGGTATAAAAACTTACATTTCGTCCAGAGAGTTCAATGCTACAGAGGAGCATTAACATTAAGAGTTCATCTTCTATATTTTTAACTGTTCAAAAATAGCCTCGCCAGTGATCAAGACAGTAGAAATTAATGAAACCCATGGCCTGACACCAATAAATTGTGTGTTTCTTTTTTTGCAGAACAAAGAGGTCCACAACAGAAATTGAAAACAAAAAAATTCCCCAATTTTTTTCCCATCTGTTTTTCTGGGAATGCTGAGGGCATGGTTTTATGTAAGGATTATGGTTTCAGGAAGCCATACCTCACTCAGAAATTAGTATCCCTGTGTTGACCTTCAGCAGACTATTCAGTAATAAAAGAGAGCAAAACCAAAACCAATGCTTTATTTGTCAAATACAGAGACACACTGACTGAGACACAGTGCTGAATTTGTCTTGAAAGTAGTGGGCCGGTTTTAAGATAGGGATTGAAATAACTTCACAAAGACTGGTATCCTATCACATTGTCACCCTTTATTGCACTCCAATACAGCTACAATCCAATATTTCTTCAGCCCCAGGCAAAGCTTCTAGCCGGCCCCGACCCGGGCACTTTGCCCGGCCTAGAGTGCCACCCCACCGGCGTGACCTCTCAGCTTCGCTCCCTTACTCGGAAAACCAACTTCCCATGGTCCCTGAGCTTTCAGACTCAGTCAGGTGAAGGCAGCCCGCATCTGAGACTTGGGAACAAAGTTTGAAGCCCGCAACAACCTTCCTTCAGCCCCAGGCAAAGCTTCTAGCCGGCACTGACCGAATCTGGGCGCCTTGCCCGGCCTGAAGTGCCTCCCCTTCGGTGTGACCCATCAGATCCGCTCCTTTACTCAGAAAATCAACTTGCCATGGTCCCAGAGTTTTCATACCCGATCAGGTGATGGCAGACTGCCTCCGAGATTTGGGAGCAAAGTATGAAGCCACAACAAAATTTCTTCAGCCGCAGGCACATGATACTGACCCCAGCGACATGATACTGACTCCAGTGAGCTCAGAGCCAATTCATAGAACAAGCAGAATCCCTTACACATCTGCTTTTATCTATCAGCCAGGGATCCCTAATGGGACCACATTAACAGCCTCAAACAGGGAACTCATATTCTATGAAGTCCACTTGGCCAACCTCATTCCAATCACTGCATGGGATAATGGATCAAATACACAAAAATATGATTCCCAATCCAAATCCACCTCACTCTGACCATATCTAGCTTTAAATGCAACTGGAAAATAAACACGAAACCAATGTGATTAAAGGCACTGGGTTGCAAATTCAAATATGATTACAAAACTGCACGCCACAGTACCATTTTACTTTTGAACTTAAACAACCATTAGCTGGTTCTCTGAAAGTCAGAATGCCCAAAAGCTTCCACAGAGAAAATACTTCTTTTTTCCTTTGTTCATTAGCAGGTCGACGGCATCACTGGCCGGCCAGGCAGCATTTATTGACCATCCCTAATTGCCCAGAGGACAGTTCAGAGTCAACCACATTGTTGTGTCTGGAGTGACATGTAGGCCAGACCAGGTAATGATGGCAGTTTCCTTCCATATAGGACTTTAGTGAACCAGATGGGTTTTTCCGACAATTGACAATGGATTCATGGTCATCCGTAGACTCTTAATTCCAGATTTTTTATTGAATTCAAATTCCATGATCTACCACGGTGTGATTCGAATGCAGGTCCCCAGAACATTGTGTGTGTTTCTGGATTAACAATCCAGCGATAATACCTCTAGGCCAAAACCTGCACAGTGCTGGAAAGAGAAGGTATGTGATTCGATACCCACTCCATGGATCCAGGTTCCTACCTGATGAACTTCTGTGATTGGAACCTGTCACAACAACTTAACCTTTCAGGCCTCACTGTGCCCCTTACCCAATAAAGCCCTGATACCTTCAACTTTCCCATCATCCCAAGACTAGATTTCCCAGGCAATCACGAGGTCCCACAATGTGTGAGGCTCTCCCCAGTTACAGGCGAGCGAGGGAGAGTATCTCACCCTATTACAGGCCTCAAAAACTGGTAATTGGTTGTTGCCCAATCCGCCAATCAAAGCTACTCCCTGGAACATCCAAATGTGAGTCGGTTCATCAGTTATTTTGGTGCACAGAAAAGGAAGTCAGAGAGTTGTGTTTTGTTGGTGCTGGAAGGAAAAGCAAGGGTATGGTTTTTATTGTCTACCGCCTCACTCCCACTGCCCATGCATGCCTCTGAATACCCAGATAGCACATTTGGAGGCATCTTCCAAAATCCTGTAGGCAGGTTACCATGGTTTCCCAGTTGGGAAAACAGCCACCAAGGCAGTCAGTATGTTGAGGCCCTTAAACAGCCATTAATTGGTCACTTAGGGCACTTAATCATTGGTGAGTTGAGAAAATTCCCACTAGAACTTCTCATCTAACAGATCATTACTGTTTAGTAAGAGGTGATTCTCCTTCTGACAAAGCCAAGTCAACCAATTATTTCCTCCTCTTGTCACCTCTCTCACCACCTCCAGGGAATGAAAAATCAAGCCAATACACAAATTCATATCCATAGAGAGATACAAAGTAATTCAAACAGAGGCATGCCCAATCATTCACAAAGGATATATACACCAACATAGGTAATAGGAACTGCAGATGCTGGAGAATCCAAGATAACAAGGTCTAGAGCTGGATAAAAACAGCATCAAAATGCGGAGGAATGGAATTGTGGGAGATATAGCAGTTTGGATCGGAAATTGGCTTGCTGAAAGAAGACAGAGGGTGGTAGTTGATGGGAAACTTTCATCCTGGAGACCAGTTACTAGTGGTGTACCGCAAGGGTCGGTGTTGGGTCCACTGCTGTTTATCATTTTTATAAATGACCTGGATGAGGGCATAGAAGGATGGGTTAGTAAATTTGCAGACAACACTAAGGTCGGTGGAGTTGTGGATAGTGACGAAGGATGCTGTAGGTTGCTGAAAGACATAGATAAGCTGCAGAGCTGGGCTGAGAGGTGGCAAATGGAGTTTAATGCAGACAAGTGTGAGGTGATGCACTTTGGTAGGAGTAACAAGAAGGCAAAGTACAGGGCTAATGGTAAGATTCTTAGGAGTGTAGATGGGCAGAGAGATCTCAGTGTCCATGTATACAAATCCTTGAAAGTTGCCACCCAGGTTGACAGGGCTGTTAAGAAAGCATACAGTGTTTTAGCTTTTATTAATAGAGGGATCGAGCTCCGGAACCAAGAGGTTATGCTGCAGCTGTTCAAAACTCTGGTGCGGCCGCACTTGGAGTATTGCATACAGTTCTGGTCACTGCATTATAAGAAGAATGTGGAAGCTTTGGAAAGGGTGCAGAGGAGATTTACTAGGACGTAGCTTGGTATGGAGGGAAGGTCTTATGAGGAAAGGCTGAGGGACTTGAGGCTGTTTTCATTACAGAGAAGAAAGTTGAGAGGTGACTTAATTGAAACATATAAAATAATCAGAGGGTTAGATAGGGTGGATAGGGAGAGCCTTTTTCCTAGGATGGTGACGGCGAGCACAAGGGGGCATAGCTTTAAATTGAGGGGTGAAAGATATAGGACAGATGTCAGAGGTAGTTTCTTTACTCAGAGAGTAATAAGGGAATGGAATGCTTTGCCTGCAACGGTAGTAGATTCACCAACTTTAGGTACACTTAAGTCATCACTGGATAAGCATATGGATGTACATGGAATAGTGTAGGTTAGATGGGCTTGAGATCGGTCTGACAGGTCGGTACAACATCGAGGGCCGAAGGGCCTGTACTGTGCTGTAATGTTGTATGTTCTATGTTCTATGTAGGAGCAGGAAGGCCGACATTTCAGTGGCATTTGGCCAGTCCAAACAATAAGAGGAAGCCAATAGATTTTATAGATTTAGATGTCAAAAAGCCTTTGATAATGTCCTATACAGGTTAGTATACAAAATTAGAGCTTTTAGGATTAGGGGAAATATAGTGATATAATAGTGAGTAATATAGTGAGTTGAAAACTGGTTAACAGATAGAAAACAGAGTAGTAATTAATTGGTTATTTTAAAATTGGCAGGTCATAACTAGTGGAGTGCTGCAAGGATCAATGCTTGGGACCCAGCTAATCGAAACCATAATGATTATTACCATCTGGGGATAAAATGTAATATTTCCAAATCTGTAGAAGGCACAAAATGAAGTGTAAGTAAGAGCTGTGAGTAGAATGCCAAGAGATTTTAAGGGCATTTGGAGAGGCTAAGTGAGTGGGGAAACATTTTTGAGGTGGAAAACCATGTGTAGGAATTTGAGATAATTAACTGTGGCAGGAACAAACTGAGTATTTCTTGAATGGACAGAGGCTGGGAAATGTTAAACTTCAAAGTGATTTGGGTGTCTCTGTTGATGAGTCACTGAAGATGCCGTGTCAATGAATACAGCCCAACACATTACAGCTTGCCTTATTTAAAAATGCGAGATAACGAGGTGTAGAGCTGAATGACCATAGCAGGCCAAGCAGCATCAGAGAAGCAGAAAGGCTGGCGTTTCAGGCCTCGACCCTTCTTCAGAAATGGGGGAGGGGATGTTCTGAAATAAATAGAGAGAGAAGGGGAGGTGAATTGAAGATGGATAGAAAAGAAGATAGGTGGAGAGGAGACAGACAGGTAAAAGAAGTGTGCTGGAGTCAGTAAAGGTGAGTGTAGGTGGGCAATTAGGAAGAGGATAGGCCAGTACAGGAAGGACGGACAGGCCAAGGGGGTGGGATTTAGCTGGCAGGCAGGAGATGGGGTCCAGCTTGAGGTGAGAGTAGGGAATAGGTGAGAGGAAGAACATGTTAAGGAGGCGGGGACAAGCTGGGCTGGTTTTGGGATGCGGTAGGAGGAGGGGAGATTTTGAAGCTTGTGAAGTCCACATTGATGTCATTGGGCTGCAGAGTTCCCAAGCGGAATATGAGTTGCTGTTCCTGCAACCTTTGGGTGGCATCATTGTGGCACTGCAGCATGCCCAGGATAGACATGTCGTCTGAGGAATGGGAGGGGAAGTTGAAATGGTTTGCAACTGGGTGGTGCAGTTGTTTATTGCGTACCAAGTGTAGGTGTTCTGCAAAGTGGTCCCCAAGCCTCCGCTTGTTTTCCCTGATGTAGTGGACGCTACAACGGGTACAGCAGATGCAAATTCCACTTGGAAAAGTTGCAGGAACAGCAACTCATATTCCACTTGGGAACGTCGCAGGAACAGCAACTCATATTCCGCTTGGAACCCTGCAGCCCAATGGTATCAATGTGCACTTCACAAGCTTCAAAATCTCCCCTCCACCTACCGCATGCCAAAACAAGACCAGCTCGTCCCCTACTCCCTAACCTGTTCTTCTTCTCATCTATCCCCTCCTCCCATTTCAAGCCACACCCCCACTTGCAAACTACTAACCTCATCCTGCCCCCTTGACCTGTCCGTCCTCCATGGACTGACCTATCCCTTCCCTACCTCCCGACCTACACTCACCTTTACTGGCTCCAACTCCACCTCGTTGACTTATCTGTCTACTATATTCTCCTCTATCCATCTTCGAATTGCATCCTCCTCTCTCCCTATTTATTTCAGAACACCCTTCCCCTCCCCACTTCTGAAGAAGGGTCTCGGTCCGAAATGTCAGCCGTCCTGCTCTTATGATGCTGCTTGGCCTGCTGTGTTCATCCACCTCTACACCTTACTTTCTCCTAAACAGCAGCATGCCCAGAGACACTGCAAAGAAACATCCAGTCATAAACACAGATATACATTGACCGAGTCATATACACAAGGACATGTACAAAAGAATACATGCACACATTCTGCAAGGGCATGCTGGACAACAATTTGAACAAGAGCCCTGCTTAACGTAGGATTCCTTGAAGTGGGATCAACATAAATTATATCAGTGATAATGGGAACTGCAGATGCTGGAGAATCCAAGATAATGAAGTGTGAAGCTGGATGAACACAGCAGGCCAAGCAGCATCTCAGGAGCACAAAAGCTGACGTTTCGGGCCTAGGCCCTTCATCCTACGTCCTGCTCTTATGATGCTGCTCGGCCTGCTGTGTTCATCCAGCTCCACACTTTGTTATCTCAACATAAATTATTTCTGGTTTTCAATTTGAACTTTTAGGCATGCTGACTGGAGCCTGAAACAGTTTCTGTACGTGGGAGGGAAATTACTCATAGAATACCCAACGTCCTGCAACAGGTGCTTGAACAATAGTTCCTTAAGAGCAGAATGTGTGACTTTAATGAAAGAAGAATTCAGTCATGCTTTACAGTTCAGAAGTAAGTCTTGAAAACTCAGAGAAAGTCAAAAATAAGATGATGTAAAATTTGAGCAACAAGTCAGTCATAACAAGTAACATGGATCATTTCCATATGAAGCTGTTCTAAATGCAACTGAATGAAGACTGATCCTTTTTGGTTGGTTTCATTTACCCAAGGCTTGGATCTTCAAAATCACTTTGTTCAGTTCAAAACACTGAGAAAGCTGAGCCAAATTTTGATTAAACCATGAAACCAGAGGGGGAAGTAATCTTCCTGGTTCAAAACAGTTCACATTCCATCAGTTTTGCCAAACCAAGAAATGAATTTGATCTTTTCACTCATCAGGTTTCATACCAGTTTGTGTAATTCGACTATTGATCAAATAAAATGACCTAAAGCAAAAGTATATTACTAGATTCATTGGCAAGAGTGGAGAATTTAGTAATAGGTGCAAATTTGATGTTATTGACATTGGCAAATATACTATAACTGATTCTACTTTAAAAATTATAACTGTGATCAATTTTGGAAATTTGAGCCATACTCATGTGTTGTCAAGAAAAAAAAACACTTAAAAATAAGTAAAACACAATGGGGCTATGTTTTTCAGAAATGGGAGGGGGAGGGGGCTCAGAAATAAATGGAGTGTAGGGGTGAGGCAAGGGAAGGTAGGTAGGATGGTGACAGCTGAGTGCAGGTAAAGAGTGGTGGGGATTGGTCAGTGGGAGGGGCAGTTAGGTGGTTCAGAAGATGGACAAGTTGTGTCAGGTCAAGGAGGCGGGGATGAAAGGGAAGGTTGGTCATGGGATGAGGCTGGGGATGGGGAGATTTTGAAACTGGTAAAATCCACATTGAGGCCATTGGGTTGTAGGCTGCCAAGGCGAAATATGAGGTGCTGTTCCTCCAGTTTGCAGGTGGTGTCATTGTGATACTGGAGGAGGCCCAGGATGGACATGTCACCCAGTGAGTGGGAGGGGCATTTGAAATGGTTTGCGACTGGAAAGTGTTGCCGTTTGTCGCGAACAGATTGCAGGTGCTCTACAAAGCGGCCTCCGAGCCTCTGCTTGGTCTTGCCGATATACAGGAGGCCACATTGGGAGCAGCAGATGAAATAGACCATATTGATGGATGTGCAGGTGAGCATCTGTCTAATGTGGAAGGTTTGTTTGATGCCTTGGGAGGAGGTGTGGGGTAGATGTAGCACCCTCTCTATTTATTGATGAGCTCCCTTCCCCACTCCTATTTCTAAAAGAGGTTTCCCGACCTGAAACGTCAAATTTCCCGCTCCTCTGATGTTGCCTGGCCTGCTGTGTTCCTCCAGCTCCACACTGTGTTATGTCTGATTCCAACATCGGCAGTTCTTACTGTCTCTGGGGAAACGTTTTGGTGGCCAAAAGAAGCAGGAGCTTTTACACCAGGCGTTCTTATGGTCAGAGATTTCACTGAGGTGGCCGGAAGCTTTTAGAAATAATGATTTGAGACAAATTTAACAGGCTTTTGTTAAAGTATACAGGTTAATTAAGGTAAGCCAACATGGGTTTGCTTAGGGCAGGTTTAAATAAGTTGCTGCAGTTTTGGTTTTGATGAGGTAAAGATATTGAGGCATTAGAGGGAGTACAAAACAATTTTTAAAAATGGGTCCAGTGATGAAGAACTTCAATTATGGATATAGATCAGCAAAGTTGCGAAAAGAAAGTTGACAATAAAAAAATAAATTTTTTGAAAATTGTGAGTAGGCTGGCCAGAGTGGGTGGGTAAAATTTATTTCTGATAGTGGAATAGTTGAGAACCAAAGGGATCAAGTTTATTGTGGTTGGCAAAAGAAGAAATGGGGACATGATGCAAACATTTTTCACACCGCGAGTGGTTAGTTTCTGCAATGCACTGCATAAGGGTGCGTTGGAGGTGGGTTCAATCCAAATATTGGATTGTTATTCTGAAAAACAAGGAAGCCCAGGAACTATGAGGAAAAGCTGGGGATTTGTCACCAGCTAAATTGCTCCTACAATGTTTTGGCGCAGAGATGATGGAACAGATAGCTTTCTGCACAGTAACACATTCCATGATTCTGTGATAGCATGAAAATTGACAGACGGCTTAACAAAAATTAAAATCACAATTCTTCTAAAAGCACATAAGGAGAAAAACAGCGGTAAAAGCAGAGGTGGTCTGATTCAAGGTAAAAACAGGATTTATGTTTGGCACAAACAAACCTAGTTGAAGTGTTAAATGATTGCTTTGCATCTGTCATTAAAATGAGAAAAGATGCTAAAAGGTTATGGTGAAAATGGGAGTAACTGAGAATGAATGGGCTAAAACTTGATAAAGCTGGGGTATTATAAAGGCTGGATATACTTAAAGTTAATAAGCCAACAGGGCTGGATGATAAGTATCTGAGGGTTCAGAGGAGAAGAAAGGAAATTGCAGGAGCACTGACAATAGTCATCCAATATTATTCAGATAAAGAGGTGGTGCCAGAGGACTGGAGAATTTGAAGTGGCACAATGGTTAGCACTGCTGCTTCACAGCACAAGGAACCAGGGTTCAATTCCAGCCTTGGCGAGTGTCTTTCTAGAGTTTGGATGCTCCCCCTGTGACTGCATGGGTTTCCTTCTGGTGCTCCAGTTTCTTTCCACAGTATAAATATATACAGGTTAGGTGGGTTGGCCATGGAAAATGAAGGGTTACAGGGATGGGCTGGGTGGGTCCAGGTAGGATCCCCTTTGGAGGGTTGATATGGCCTGCTTACACACTGTATGGATTCTATGATGACTCTAATTGCAAGTGTAAGAATACAAGCATATAAGAATGAGTCCAGGGGTCCTTGTGGTACAGTGGTAGGGTTCCATCTTTTGACCAGGAGGCTTAGGTTTAAGTCCCACCTGCTCCAGAAGTGTAAAACTGTATCTCTGAATGGATTGATTAGAAAATATCTGTCAGAATAAGCCTAACAAACATGAGCAAGTCTGTTTAAACTTGGCAGTGAGAAAACTTGCAGAAATTCCAGGACAAAATTAACTGATTGTCAACTACTGCATAGATATGTATTTGGCTCAGCGACAAAAATCAGTATAGTAGTGATCATTGTTTTTCAGGGGGGAGGGAAGGTAGGTTTTCCCAAGATCAACATGAGGCACCCCTGCTTTTCTTGATCTATGTTCATGACCTTGACTTGGGGGTACAGTTTTGAAATGTGTGAAATACACAAATCCTAGAAACATTGTGAACTGGCAGATTCAAAGTGACTGATGTTAAACAGACGTACATTAGCTAGTGGTACAGCTGGAGAGGTGGCAGCTTTAATAAAAGGTTGTGTGAAGTGATACATTTTGGTAGGAAGAATAAGAGGCTGAAGAGGCAGTATCAAACAAATTCCATGTATTTCTAAACAAACAGAAGGATCTCTGGGGAGTAGATAAATGCATCAAGTAGTTAGGCCCTGGAATGCACTGTTTGAAAGTGTGGTGAAGGCAGCTTCACTTGAAGCATTCAGCAGGACAATGGATGATTTTTTTTTTCAAAAGTCAGATTAAGCTGAGCTACGGGGAAAAGGCAGGAGAGTGGCACCTCAGAGAGGCAGAGCCAAATGCCTCCCTCCGCACCATAACAATTCTAAGATTCATTAAATGTGGTGGGTCGAAGAAGAGATTAATAGGACATACATCTGCACACAATTGCCCCAACAGTTGGTCCTCAGACCTGAAGGCATGGTGACAGGGTGTTTGGATCCTTCCTAGTTCAGATGCCCCTCTGCTCAAGGCACAAGGGCAGTACCAGAAGGCACTTGCCAGAAGTTCCTATGCACTTTTCCCCTCAGGAGACAACAGAGGTGAGTGGGCCCTTCATCTCCACTCTGCCAGCACCTTCTGACCCTTGGAGTTCGAAGCTAAGAAACATCACCTTGCTTCTGGTCCATTTTGACACAAACACCATTGGGGATGGGAATCAATCGGTTTAACAGCCAAACAAGCTTCCTCCACCATAGCTGCAGAACCAGGGATTGCACTAACATGTAGTGAGAGGGAGATGAAGGAAAAAATAACTTGATGTACTTTGGTGGCGCAAGTGAAAACAGTTTGTGTGACACTCTCACTTTATGCATAAATGTTCATGTTTTCAAGTGACTGTGAATCTTTCTATACAGGCACCAAATGCATTTTCACACCATCAGAGAACTATTCATGGCCGCAAATAAGACTTAATGGGTGGAGATCTGTGCTGAAAGCCAACTGTACTGTCTGGAATCAGGACTTCTAACCCTCCTTGTTCATCATCCCAAACAGCTCCCTCTGTACATAAAGGTGCAACTGTTAAAGAGTTGACCACTGGTGACTGTGTCAGGGAGATGTAACACATAGTCAATGCTGTAGGATGGTCTGGGATTAGGCAGCCTCCATGCCTATGTGCTTTACATGACATGGGCTTATAGCCCACATTCTTCCTTTTTAAAAGGCACATGCTTCGTCGTTGTTGCAGCCTCCTCCCTCACAGTTGAGTCACTTACCATACCCTACTGCAAGCATGTCTACAACCATTTTCTTCCTCATTACACTGTTTCAATTTACATCATGAACAACCCCAGGCAAGAGATGCCCAGAACGCAGGCTGAAACCTATACGTTTATCCGACTGCAGTTTCCTTATCCCCTCTATGCTGTCTGTAATGGACCTAATGGACTGGTCACGACTCGATTCTTGGTTTGCAGGGTGCAGAGCCTCAGTAAACACCCTGACTGGATGCCTCTCCATGGCTATGTGCTTGACAATTTGTGTTAGGATCCTCTCACTGGTGTGCACTTCCATGAACTTCATTGAGGACTATTCCTGTAGGAATTGGATGCACCTCTGGCTTTCTTGCTGCACATGCAGTGTGTTTGCTGTGTAAGCTGCTGGCATAAGGAGCAGATGTGAAATTGATATAGCAGTGCCACACAGCATGATATGTGCTCTCTTGACTGAACACTGCTGACCCACAGGGCAAAGACTGGCTGTTTTTGTGACTGTGCTAATTGGCACAGCAAGGCAGACATGATGGGGGCATGCATGAGGCAGGCACTGATTGAGCTAGCCCTAAGAGAGCGAACAAGCAGCTCTGAGATGACCCGAGAAGAAACTGTGAGCTGGGTGCCTGTGCCTCTGTGCAATGTATCCCTGCCACAGCCTGTTGTTACTGACAGCTGGTACACTCTGAAATGAAAGCCTGTGATTCTAGAACGCGCTGTCAGTTCAGCAGAGAAGTGCCAGGATGGTGGTGACGAGTTGGTAGGTAGAATCATAGGTTCATAGAATTGTACAGCACAGAATCAGACTGTCTGATCCAAATCATCTATGCTGACCAGATATCCGTAATTAAGGTTGTCCCATTTGCCAGCAGATGGATCACATCCCTCATTACCCTTCCTATTTATCAACCCATCCAGATTGTAATCATACCAGCCTCTGCCACTTCCTGTGGCAGTTCATACCATACATGCCCCTTAGGTTCCTTTTAAATCTTTCCCCTTTCACCTTTAACCTATGCTTTCTGGTTGTAGACTCTACTACCCTGGGGAAAAGGCCTTGTCTGTTTACCCTATCCATGTCCCGTCATGCTTTTAAGAACCTCCAAAAGGTCACCGCTCAGCCTCCGACGCTCCAAGGAAAATAGCCTCCGCCTGTTCAGCTTCTCTCTATAGCTCAAACCTTCCAACCCCAGCAACATCCTTGTCATTTTTTTCTGAACCATTTGAAGTTTCACAATATCTTTGCTATAGCAGGGAGACCATAACTGAATGCAGCATTCTAAAAGTGGCCAAATCAACGTCCTGTACAGTCACAACATGACCTCCCAACTGCTATACTTAATGCACTGACCAATAAAGGCAAGCATACCAAATACTTTCTTCACTATCATGTCTAACTGCAACTCCACTTTCAATGAACTATGAACCTGTATTCCAAGGTCTCTTTAGTTGGCAACATTTCCCAGGAAACTATCATTAAGCGTATATGCCCTGCCCTGATTTGCTTGACCAAAATAAATTAAACTCCATCTAGTACTCATCAGCTCATTAGCCCATCTGATCAAGGTCCCATAACCTTACTGGCTGTCCAGTACACCACCAATTTTTGTGTCATCCGCAAATGTATTAACCATACCTCCTCGTATATTCATATCCATACATTTTTATAAATGACAAAAAGCAGTGAACCAAGCACCTATCCTTGGGGCACAGCACAGGCCATAGGCCTCCACTGTGAAAAGCAACCCTCCACCACCACCCTTTGTCTTCTGCCTTTGAGCAAATTCTGTACCCAAATAGCTAGTTGTTCCCATATTCCATGTGATCTAACCTTGCTAAACAGTCTACCATGAGGAACCTTGCTGAACGCCTTACTGAAGCCCATATATATCACATCCACCACTTTACACGTCAATCCTCTTTGTTACTTTTCAAAAAACTCAATCAAGTCAGTGAGACAAGATTTCCCATGCACAAAGCCATGTTGATTATCCCTAATCAATCCTTGACTTTCCAAATACACATAAATCCTGTCCCTTGGGATTCCTCCAATAACCAATCTCAGGCTTACTGGTTTGTAGTTCCCTGGCTTTTCCTTCCCATCTTTCTTAAATAGTGGCACCACTTTAGCCAACCTCCAGTCCTCTGATGATACAAATATCTCAGCAAAGGGCCCAGTAATCTCTTTCCTCACTTCCCACAGAGTTCTAGGTACATCTGGTCAGGTCCTGGAGATTTACCCACCTTTATGCATTTTAACAAGTCCCGCACCTCCTCCCCTGTAATATGGACACTTTTCAAGATATTGTTATTAATTCCCCCACGTTCTCTATCTTTCACATTCTTCTCCATAATAAGACAAAATACTCGCTTGGTATCTCGCGCGTCTCCTGCAAATCCACACATAGGCGGCCTTGTTGATCTTTTAGAGTCCTTATTCTCTCCGTTGTTACTCTTTTGTCCTTCATGTATTTGTAGAATCCCTTTGGATTCTCCTTAATCCTGATTGCTGAAGCTATCTCATGCCAGATGTCAATATCTGTGGGCAACAGATATGAAGGGCTGTGTCCATTAATCCTGTCCTGGATTGTGATTTGATTGGAAGCAAAGTGGATGTTATTCAGAGCATGCAGCAAGCTGAACTTGCTCTAGTTTTCCTAGTTGAGTTGTCCTCATGTTCAGCTTGTTTGGTAAGTTTAATAACACAAAATATAAGTACTACTGAGGTAAGTTGTGCCATTAATAAGGTATTTAATAAGTGCTAATTCCTGTGAATTGGCATCTCATTTAAGCTTAGCAAGAATTTCACCACATCACTCATAAATCATAAAAGATATCACAAGTTGCTCCTAAAGTCAAGATGTGCCTTACTGCATTGGCCAGCCAATTTTACCACACATTGTCCCACAGCCCACATCATTCAGATCTCTGTAAGATTCCACCCACAGTTTTCTACTCCAGGACTCTCCGTATCTCCTGTGCTCCGGTTCTATTCTCATTATCTCTCCTGTTTCCCATTCCCCTGTTGAACAAATTCTCCCCAATGGTACTAGCAAACTGCTCTGGGAAGAACTCAGTTCTGGATCAGTTCAGATGCAAACTGTCTATGATATATGGCAGCCATTTCCCCTAGAACTTGTCTCAGTATTCAGGAATCTCAGACTCTCCTTCTTGTGTCATGTTTCCTGCCTCAGATTCATCCTTCTTATCTTCCTGTTTCTGTACTTGCACATGGCACTGGGTTTACTCCAGAAATTCTTATTATTCTGGACATCCTTTTGGCTAATTTTCTACCTAGCTCCATAAACACTGATTGCAGGACCCCCTTTTCTACCAATGTGAACCACAACCTCTCACTGTTCACCTTTTCATGAAAGAATATCCTACAGATGTTCAGTTACATCTTTAACTCAGACCCAAGGAGACAACATGCTGTCTCTCTTCCACAGCTTCCAAGGCATGCTTTCTTTCCCACACAATCTGTTCCTCTTGCTGCCTCTTACACTCACTCTCTTCATCTCAATGCTGTTTCTCTTCCTCATTTCCACCTGATGGTTTCAAGAGAGAAAGAACTCTGATTGGAGGACCATTGCCTTGCAGAATCCTCCAGATGACGTACTTCCCAGTACTAGGAATCTGATGATGGGCCACATTTTTTTCTATGAGCCAGCTTTTGGACAAGCCTTGTCGACAGTTCATTGTTCATAAATATTTTAATACTAATGTTTGATGAAGGTGTTTTTCAGGTTTCTGGATGAACCTCACGCTCAAAAGTCTTCAACTTTTCCCTAAAAATAACTCAAGATCGTAGGAGCAGAAGTAAGTCATTTGGCAGATCAAGCTGCTCTGCCATTCAATTAGACTGTGGCTGACCTGATCATCCTTAACCCATTTTCATCCTATTCCCCATCGCCCTTTATTCCCCTGCTGATTAAAATGCTGTTTAATTTCGCCTTGAGTACACTTAATGATACAACCTCAACATTCTTCTGTAGTAAAAAGTTTCACAGATTCACTACCCTCTAATGAAGAAATTCCTCCTCATTTCAATGTTCAAATGAGTGATCCCTTAGTCTGTGATTATGGGCTCTGATCCAGACTGTCCCACAAGGAGAAACGACTTTTCCCCATCTACCCTCTTAAACTAAGCCCCCTAATAATCTGATATGTTTCATTAATGTCTCCTGTCACTTACAGCATCCCATAAAACATGTTTAGGGGAGCTGCTCATTTATTTAAATCTTCTCTCGGTAGTGACGGAGGATCTCATAGAGGCTTATAAAATTCTAACTGGACTGGGTAGATGTAGGGAGAATGATCCTGATGGTGGGTGTGTCCAGAACCAGGGGTCATAGTATGAGGACTCGGGGTAGACAATTTAGTACAGGGATGAGGAGACATTTCTTCACCCAAAGAGTAGTGAGCCTGAAGAATTTATTACCACAGATAGAAGTTGATGCCAAAACATTAAATGTATTAAAGAAGTGACTATATCTAGCACTTGGTGCCAATAGGATCAAGATTATGGGGAGAAAGCAGGATTCGGCTATTGAGTTGAACAATCAGCCATGATCATGAAGAATGCAGGAGCAGGCTCGAAGGGCTGAATGGCCTCTTCCTGTTCCTATGTTTCTAATGGTATGCACAGCACAATGAAACGTGAAGGCAGATATTACAACAGAGCTATTGAACAGAGAATCTTTATTTGAATCTTTGTGAAATGTTGACCAGGTTTTGCTTTTGTGCTCGAGAATGACTGTGAAAGTCCCTTTGACAGCATTGTCTAGTACATGGCCCGTGCCATGTCGGAGAATAAGGGCAGCAGATGTATGGAAAGATTATGACCTTTGAAATTTCTTTCCAGGACATGCACCGTAGTGACCTTACAGAATTGCAAATGGAACCGTATTGACTTTCCTTTGCTGTTACTAAGGCAAAATCTTGGACCTCTCATCCTAATAGAACTGTGGGTGAACCTGAGCTGTATGGATTAACAACAGTTCAAGTAGGCTGTTCACCACTACCTTCTCAAGGACAATTTTAGACAGGTAATATGCCATAGTCTAATTGTGATGCCTGCATCCTGTGAATGAAAGAATTTTAAAAATCGTCATTGTCATTAAAGTGAGTACCAGATAATGTTATTTATACACTGTTGTAATTGGTAAATTTGATTTGTGATGTGCAAAAAAATTCAAAACATTTGATTTATTTTACTTGTGTGCATTTGAGATGATTACAGTTGTGGTTTAAGCACAGAGGGGAAACCTCACATGGAGCTGAACGGGAAGGCAAAGGCATATAGCTCCTGCACCATACCTGACTAATCAGGACCAGTTTCCTATCTGAAACCAGGAAGTGTAATTCCAGAGCTGGAAGGAATTGGAAACCCAGAGATAGTGGGGAGCATCCAAAACAATTCCCAGCATAGAATTAGGAATGAGCGAGAGATTTGGGATCCAATCCCAAAATTGATATCAGAATGATAACAATAAGAATAAAAATGGAAGAAACCCCAGTTACCATGCTGCATGATGCACATGATCCAAAGAAGTCAAAACATTTGGGCTTTGGTCATATTTCGAATTGCTCATTTAATTGGATCTGAAAATTGTTAATGTGCTTGTATCATCTTCTCCAGTTCTACTTCCTCTTACCTTTATTTTTTGTTTGGTCAAATTTATTTTAGAATCAGTGAGTGCATTTGATTACTAATTTAATTTGTGAGCGTGTATCTCAACCTATATATACACAAGCAAACAGAGACCATTCATAATGTCCATAAGATTTTAAGTATTATTTGTAGCTGCTCTGTATCAATTTGAGAAAATAAACAGGCAATGCACTGTAAATGGACGTATAAAAGTATATTATAGCAAATGCAATTTTCAATTTTTCCCGTCTTATTTACAAGGTTGTAAGTAATGTTAATGGAATGTCACAGGAAGGAAGTGATAGCAAATATGTTGGCCCAGATATTGCTGTGAAAGTGATGATGAGGCAACACTGCTCACTGGTAAGCATTATGACACAGAAAGTTCCAACTGGAGAAGCAGGCAACAGCATTACTAATTTGTTATGGTGTAGAAGCAGGCCATGTGGCCCATTGTGTCTGCAGCATATCCATCACTTGTTGTCGATCTCCTGCCTTTTCCCTTTTTCTCTGCTTGCTATTTCTGTCCAAATAATCATCCAATGCACTCTTCAATTGAACCTGCCTCCACCACGTTAGAAAATAGAATCTGTATCCTATCTACTCACTGTGTGATTTTTTTTTCCTTACATCGCCTTTGTTTCATTTGTGCATCACATTAAATCTGCGCCTTCTTGTTCTTGTTCCTTTTATGAACAGGAACAGCTTCTCCTCGGCTCTATTCAGTCCACTCACAATTTTCCTTAAGGAGAATGATATCAATCTATCTTCATAACTGTAGTCTCTCATTCTTGGAACCACTCATCTAAATCACTTCTCTACTCTCTCCAAAGCATTCACTTTTTCTTATCAACTGCCCAGTTGTGCAGTTAAATGTAAGTCCAAAACTTGCTGTTTGGGATGCATTGCTCCTCCATAAATTTGTGACAATGAAGTTTGTCAAAGTAACTTCCTATTCAAATTCAATAAATACAACCTTATTTTTATTGATAGCTACAGACTGGGAACAGGGTCTGATGGACAATGGTAACACCCACACCATAAGCTCCAGATTTGAGTTCGACACTAGATCATGTTGGCCAAAGAAGGTGTGCTTGTAATGTGCCCAAAGAAGTTGATTGCAAGCCTATAAATATTTCCAAAGTAGCTGATAATAGGCACTAAGGGCTGGAGAGTCTCCTTTTCAGCTATTTTGTAGAAAGTACATAAAATTGGAGCAGAAGCATAAAGAGTCTTTTAAACCAGTTCCACCATGCAGTAAGGCTAATCTGTTTCAAATCTCATATTCCCATATAATCCTGATATCTTGGTTCAACAAGAATATATCCACCTCCATCTTAAAAGTATTGAATGACTCCACCTCCAACACCTTCTGAAGCAAGTATTCCCAAGTTGCACAACCCTCAGCAAGAAAAAACATTCCCACATTTCTGTCCTGAAAGGGAAATGCCTCATTTTAAAATAGTGTGCCCTAGTTCTGGAGCAACACACAAGAGGGAATTCCATGCACCACCCCAAGACCATTCAGGATCTAACATATTTCAATCAAGTCACCCCCTCACTATTTTTAATCGTAGTTCAAACCAAGCCCAGCTGTCCAATCTAACCCCTTAAGACAATCCTCTCAGTCCTTGTATCGATTGAGTAGACTTACTCAGAATTATCGCTTGCATACTTGCTTAAATAAAGAAACAAAAATTGCACGCAGTATTTGAGATCTGGTCTCAGCAATGTCCTGTATAACAGAAGCATAAAATCCTTAATTTCCTGTTCATTACCTTTCACAGTAAAGGATAAATCAAACTCAGAATTCTGCAATTATTTCTCAAATATTTTATTCATTTATGAGATCTAGCTATCGTTGTTTCGACCAGCCTTTCTTGTCCATTCCTGGTTGTTCTTGAGAAGGTATTGGTGAGCTGTCTTCTTAAACTGCTGCAGTCAATTTGGTGTTGGTGAATCCATAATAGTGTAATTAAAGATCTTTAAAATAAATATTACATCATTTAAGTGACCAATGAATATTCTGTTTTTTTAAATTTTCCTTGCCAAAGTAAAGAGCTTCACATTTTCCCATATTAGATTTAACCCTTACATGCAAGCTATCTAAATTTTTCTGCAATTTCCTTGTGTTGTCTTCCCAACATTCTTTGCTACCTATCTTGACGTCGGCTGTGAATTTATCTAGCACCCTTTGGTTCCCCTCACCTAAATATTGCACTCCAGACATCAGTCCGCAGGACGGAAGTTAGAGTGAGAAAGAGGTGGGTGAACCTGGGCCACAGCCTGGGTACCCCATTCTCACATGAAGACAAGGTGGTACCAGAAGGCACCCAGCTGAAGGAGGAGTCACACACAGCTCCCTTGGTAGTGAATACTCAGCCGACTGCAGAGGTTGCTGGGCCTTCCAGCCGTCAATTTGCCTGCCCCCACCCCCCACCACTTCCAATCCTTGAAAGCTCATACTGCAAATTGTCGCCTTGCCTCAGACAAGACAACCCTTAGCAGGATTGACACATCCATAAGACCATAAAACATAGGAGCAGAAATTAGGCCATTCAGCTCATTGAGTCTGCTCCACCATTTTCCTGCTTTTTCCGTGTAACCCCTGATCCTCTTGAAAATCAAGAAGCTATCTATCTCGGTCTTAATTATACTCAGTGACTTGGCTTCCAAAGCTTTCTGTGGCAGTGAATTCCATAGATTCACCACTCTCCAGCTAAAGAAGTTTCTCCTTATTTCTGTACTTAAAACGTCTTCACTTTACACTAAGACTGTGCCCTTGGGTCCCATTCTCTCCTACCCATGGAAACGTCTTCCCAGCATCCACTCTATCCCGGCCATTCAGTATTCTGTAAGTTTCAATTAAGCCCTCCCTCATCCTTCTAAACTCCATTGAATTCAGGCCCAGAGTCCTCAAACGTTCCTCATATGATAAACTTTTCATTCCTGGGACCATTATCTTGAATCTCCTCTGAATCCACTCCATAGCCAGTCCATTTTTCCTGAGATATGGGGGCCAAAACTGTGCACATTACTCGAAATGTGGCCTGACCAGAGCCTTTAGACCCTCAGAAGTACTGATTTACATTCAACTCCTCTCAAAATAAATGCCAACATTACATTTGCCTTCCCGACTACTAACTCAACCTGCAAGTTTACCTTGAGAGACCCCTGGAGTAGAGCTCCCAAGTCTCTTTGCACTTCAGACTTCTGAATTTTCTCCCCATTGAGAAAGTAATCCATGCTTTTATTCTTCTGACCAAAGTGCGTGAGTTCACACTTTTCCATATTGTACTCCATCTGCCACTTCTTTGCCCACTCTCCCAACCTGTCCAAAATCTTCTGCAGCCTCCCCACCTCCTCAATACTACCTGCCCCACTATCTATCTATATATCATCTGAAAACTTAGCCAGAGAGCCCACAGTACCTTCATCTAGATTATTAATGTACAAAGTGAAAAGTTGTGGTCCCAACACTGGCCCTTGTGGAACAGCGCTTGTCATTGGCTGCCATCCTGAGAAAGGCCTTTTATCTCCACTCTCTGCATCCTGCCAGACAGCCAATCTTCTATCCAAGCTAGTACCTTGCCTCTAACACCATGGGCTCTTATCTTACTCAGCAGCCTCCAATGCTGCACCTTGTCAAAGGCCTTCTGGACATCCAAGTAGATAAACATCCATTGGCTTTCCTTGGTCTACCCTGCTCACTACTTCCTCAAAGAATTCTAACAGATTTGTTGGGCATGACCTCCCCTTGATGAAACCATGCTGATTTTGCCCTATTTCACCATGCTGTTCCAAGTATTCAGAAATCTCCTCCTTCACAGTGGACTCCAAAATCTTACCCGGGATTAGATTAATCGGCCTGCAATTTTCTGTCTTTTGTTTTACTCCCTTTTTAAAACAGGGTTACCATTTTAGCGATTTTCCAGTCCTCTGTTACCCTCGTTGACTCTAGCAATTCCTGAAAGATCACCATTAACACTTCCATTATCTCTTCAGCTATCTCATTTAGAACTCTGGGGTGTAGTCCATCTGGTTAAGGTGATTAATCCACCTTTAGGCCGTTCAGTTTTTCGAGCACCCTTTCCTTAGTGATGGCCTCCATACTCAGCTCTGTCTCCTGACTCCCTTGAATATTTGGGATATTACTCATGTCTTCCACTGTGAAGACTGACGTGAAGTAATTATTCAGTTCCTCAGCCATTTCCTTGTTCTGCACTATTATCTCTCTAGGGTCATTTTCCAGTAGTCCAATGTCCACTTCTGCCTCTCTTTTGCCGTTTATATATCTAAATACACTCTTACTGTCCTCCTTTATATTACTGGTTAGCTTACCATCATATTTAATCTTCTCCTGCCTTGTTTTTTTTTGTTGCCTTCTGTTGGTCTTTGTAAGCTTCCAAGTCCTCTGGTTTCCCACTGTTCTTTGCCGCATTCATCTCTTTTGCTTTTATGTTACGCCTGACTTTCCAAGTCAGCTATAGTTGTCTCATCATCTCTGTGCCTTGCTTGTTTGTCCTCAGGATGAATTTTTGCTGTGTCTCCTGAATTACCCTAGAAACTCCTGCCATTGCTGTTCCACTGTCCTTCCTGCTGGGCTCCTCTCCCAGCTACTTTTGCCCAGCTCCTCCCTCATACCCCTGTAGTTGCTTTCATTCAGCTGCGATATCATTACCTTTGGTTCTTTCTTTTCCGTCTCAAATTGCAGAATAAATCCTATCATATTTTGGTCACTTCCTCCTAAGGATTCCTTCACTTTAGGCTCCCTTATCAAGTCTGCCTTATTGTATAACACAAAATCCAGTATTGCCTATTCCCGAGTGGGCTCCACCATAAGCTGCTGCAAAAAAATCTCATAGACAGTCCACAGATTCCTCTTCTTGCAATCCACAACCAACCTGATTTTCCCCGTTCACCTACATATAGTCACAGTAAGTTTGGCTTTCTTACATGCCTTTTCTATCTCCTGGTGTATCGTGCATCCCAGCTCCTGACTCCTGGCTCCTGTTTGAAGGCCTGTACATAATTCCAACTACGTCTTTCTTTTACCTCTGTGATTCCTCAGATCTACCCACACAGATTCTATACCACCTGACCCTATTTCATTTCTTACTATTGATTTAATTTCAGTTCTTACTGATAAGGCAACCTGAACCCCACTGCCAACCTGCTTATCTTTTTGATAGGATGTATATCTTGAATATTCAGCTCCCAATCCTGATCCCCTTGCAGCCAAGTCTCTGTGATGTCCACCACGTCATACCTGTCAATTTCAATCTGCACCACAAGCTCATTTACCTTATTCCTTATACTGTATGCTTTCAGGTATAACACCTTCAGTCCTGTATTGTTCATCCTTCTTCTCATTGTCATTTATCTATCCAGTGTGCTTGAAGTTTGACCCCTAACCCTTTCTAAACTCTCCGTCCTATTTGTGTCTGTGCTGGAGATTTTAAAAACCTCTCCTGAGTTCTCCTTTCCTGTCATTTTTTAAAAATATATTTTTCCACACAGTTGAATCCACCCCTACAGATGTTGTTAGCCTGTTACTTTGTTCCCCACTGGGGAAGTTTTACCCCTGCGTTCCCTCCCCAATTTCTAGTTGAAAGTCCTGTTGACCAGCCTATTTACCCTTTTCACTAGATCATTGGTTCCAGCTTGGTTCAGGTGGAGACCATGCCAATGGTACATATCTCTCCTGTTCCAACATTGATGCTGGTACACCATGAATAGGAGCCCTTCTTTCCCGCACCACTCTTTTAGCCACGTGTTCACTTCCCTTATTCTCATGTCCCTATGGCAATTTGCATGAGGCTCAGGCAGTAATCTGGAGATTGTAATCCTTGAGGACTGGTCCTTTAATTTCGTTCCTAGTTCCTGATAATCCCTGAACAGGTCCTCTTTCCTAGTCTTGCCTATGTTGTTTGGTCCAACATGGACCAGAAAAACTGGATCCTCCCCCCACCTCTCCATTATGCTTTGAAGCCAGTCAGAGATATCCCTTACCTTGACACCGGGCAGGCAACACACTCTCAATCCTGCTTACAAAGAATACTATCTATCCCCTGATTATGGAATCCCCTACAACTATTACTTGTCTTTTTGCTCCACCCTCTTGAATGGCTTCGCATACCATGGTGCGGTGGTCAGTTGGCTCAAACTCCCTGCAGCCCTTTTCCTCATCCACATAGGGAGCAAGTACCTTATACCTGTTGGGCAAGGTCTAGAGCTGAAGCCCCTCTGTTCCTGACTGCAGGATCCCTCGACGTGCCTCACCTGCCAATCGCCACCTGCTATCCCTGGACACTGACCAAATTTGAAGTACTTAATCCAGACAAAATGGCATTGGGATTGCCTGGAAAAATCATCAGGACCAATGAGGTCTGCACAACAGAGCAGGCTCCCTCCGCCCCATCAGCACAAAAGATGAGCTCAGTGAGGTGCAGCAGGAGGGAGAGGAGAAACAAAAAGTTTTGTGAGGGCACTTGGGGCCCACAGCTGACACTTGCACAAATAGTCTGACTGTGAGAAAAGTTTGTTTTTCAACCTTCATGTGGTTAGTTGTGTCTCTGTGTGGTGCCTTTATGCTTTGTTGTGCCCTGCAGCATCCTCTAACAACTCAAACTCTTCCACCCTTGAACCCTGCCATAGTTCAGTTGTCTTTGTGCACCAGAGTGTCTATCTCAGGCTATTGGACAGCGGTAATGGTGCTGGGAGGATGCAACACACAGTGGGGGTCAATGCTGCACCAGTAATCAAGAGCTAGAGTGCACCATGGCCATGGTATGCACAAACTACATGCCTATGTCATCAACATTGCAATTGTGTAGTCATGTTCTTCCCTGTGAATGCCCAGTGACCAGTTTTGGATGGAACGTTTCCCCTCCACCCCAAAAACACACCTTGGCTCACATAACCCTCTAATTATGAGTGTATTTCTGGTGGTTTTCTTGGACACTGTGCCATGTCCATTTGCTTCACGATGGAAATGACACCAGGTTATCCCACACTACTGACTTACAGCCTCAGAGTAATATATCGTTGGGATCTCCAACACCATTCCCTTCCACTAGGTGCATATTTCATGAATACCACAGGCCTCGTAGTTCCCCAATTCATCACACAAACCAAGTAACAGTGACAACACCTACGTCATTTCCCTGCCCAACTGACTTTCATTCCCACTTCCTCCTTAAGGACTGTGACCCATTCCCTTGGACAAATCATCTGGTGAGCCCTGGCTAATAGCTGCAAAGACCCCTGTCTGGTAGCTACACATAGCCCTGACTGCAGTTGGTCTTGCCCCCATCATGGCCCTGAAAGAGACAAAGGATTGACTGTGATCTGGTCCTTAAAACACAAATGCATAGATCTGCTGAGCAAAGCTTCCCAATCAGATGCCTGTCTGAGGCCAGTGCCCAGGTTTGGTATGAGAGGTTCTTGACTAACTGCTCTAGATTCCCCTGATGGATGGGTGTCCATGTGGATTGGATGCAAACCAATTCCTGAAGACTTTCAGTCCTATCCCACTACTTGCTGTTGATGTTCTAAGTTTGGCACGAGTTTCTAAGTTGGTATGTGGTACAGGTGATAGCTTGATTGACTTGAAAGAAGACATAGACACCCTCAGCTGAGCACTTCTGCACTGCACAGTCATCTGTCTGGTTGTGTGATATTGCCAGTTACTAGGACAAAGCATGGCATGGCAAGGTTGCATGTTGCAGGCATGGCAGTGTGCACGAAGGGAATACACAGAAAGAGAGCAGTCTGACCAAACTGCAGACTGGTGATTTCATCTGAGATAATGGGAACTGCAGATGCTGGAGAATCCAAGATAATAAAGTGTGAAACTGGATGAACACAGCAGGCCAAGCAGCATCTCAGGAGCACAAAAGCTGACATTTCGGGCCTAGACCCTTCATCAGAGTTTCATCTGGTTGTTTTGCCTGGGTGCCTACTGTATTCACTACAGTCATATATTGGTGGCTTTCACTGTGCCCTGTTTCACAAGTGCAGGATTGGAGGGCACATGCAGGGCATTACATAGTTGCCAGGATGGTGGCAATAGTTTCCAGAAAGTCGAGTGCCAGTGTGCATGGTGAAGAGGATGCATTTGTCTGGTGCTTATGGGTCATGCCCTGCTCTTCTGTTTGGTTGTGGGCAACACCAGGATCATTTGGAGCAAGTGGCAAGGTGAACCTCATGTTCCTGCTATGGTTTCCATGTCGAGTTTTCCCAATGACTAGTTTTTATGGCACTTTTAATGAAGGTCAACCCTCTCGGGAGTTGGGCTGTTAACAAATGATTTAACACACAGTCAAGATGACCAGTTGGGAACTCACCACTTAACTAACAAGAATCTTGCCATGTCATTTGAGCAAATGGGGAGAGGTTGTGATGAAATCATGTTAACGTCAAGATGACCATGTTTCCTATTTCCATCATGTCTTGCCATGGCTCATGTCATTCGGTTTTAAGATTCTGTGCACCATCTGAGATGTATGATGGTCCCTTATCAGATATCAGGCTCAGCTTAAGATTAAGTCCACATTGATGTTTAGCTACATTGATTTAAGTATAGGATAATAACTTAGAGATCTTGAGAATACTGGTAAAGATACCCTCTTGTAACTGGTTTGGTCCTCTCAGGAACAGTCCTCCAAATGGGTGGAGTCTAATGCCATCAGCAAAGGGTATCGACGTAGATAAACAGGCTTACAATTTGTTAGTGCTTAAGTGGATGAATATATTACAGTGTCTAAGATATCATCCCCCATATGAAATATTAAATCAAGGACTTATTTGTGCCCCAAAAAACTCATGAAAAATCTTATAGTAGAACCACTCTCCTACTGTCCTGGAGTTGTTTGTTTCTCAACCAATAACAGCAAAAAATGTCACACATCTTCTTGTAAGGTCTTATACAAACACAATAGGTACATGATTTCAAAAATATTTAATTAAAATGCATGATACTTTGTGGTATTGGCAGAAAAAAAAACTTAATAAGACATTATAAACCATTATCCAAATTAAAGTATTTTTAAAGTATGCTCATAATAGTCTATTTTCAGGATACATTTTCCAAGTATGTGCCAGGAACAGGTTCCTTGATTTCAGAAAATCACGAATACATTCTCAACAATTTTCCAATTTGACTTGAGAGCATAGTTTTGTGTTGTTAGCACGTACTCAGAAAGCTTAAGCTGTCAAATATTTTATATAAAATTGCCAACGAGTTCAAAGAGGCAACCAATTCAAAGGTCTAGCAGCATCTCAGGAGCACAAAAGCTGACGTTTCGGGCCTAGACCCTTCATCAGAGAGGGGGATGGGGTGAGGGTTCTGGAATAAATAGGGAGAGAGGGGGAGGCGGACCGAAGATGGAGAGAAAAGAAGATAGGTGGAGAGGAGAGTATAGGTGGGGAGGTGAAGAGGGGATAGGTCAGTCCAGGGAAGACGGACAGGTCAAGGAGGTGGGATGAGGTTAGTAGGTAGGAGATGGAGGTGCGGCTTGGGGTGGGAGGAAGGGATGGGTGAGAGGAAGAACAGGTTAGGGAGGCAGAGACAGGTTGGACTGGTTTTGGGATGCAGTGGGTGGAGGGGAAGAGCTGCGCTGGTTGTGTGGTGCAGTGGGGGGAGGGGACGAACTGGGCTAGTTTTGGGATGCGGTGGGGGAAGGGGAGATTTTGAAGCTGAAGTCCGCATTGATACCATTGGGCTGCAGGGTTCCCAAGCGGAATATGAGTTGCTGTTCCTGCAACCTTCGGGTGGCATCATTGTGGCACTACAGGAGGCCCATGATGGACATGTCATCTAAAGAATGGGAGGGGGAGTGGAAATGGTTTGCGACTGGGAGGTGCAGTTGTTTATTGCGAACCGAGCGGAGGTGTTCTGCAAAGCGGTCCCCAAGCCTCCGCTTGGTTTCCCCAATGTAGAGGAAGACACACCGGGCACAGTGGATGCAGTATACCACATTGGCAGATGTGCAGGTGAACCTCTGCTTAATGTGGAAAGTCATCTTGGGGCCTGGGATAGGGGTGAGGGAGGAGGTGTGGGGGCATGTTTAGCATTTCCTGCGGTTGCAGGGGAAGGTGCCGGGTGTAGTGGTGTTGGAGGGCAGTGCGGAGCGAACAAGGGAGTCACGGAGAGAGTGGTCTCTCCGGAAAGCAGACAGGGGTGGGGATGGAAAAATGTCTTGAGTGGTGGGGTCGGATTGTAGATGGCGGAAGTGTCGGAGGATGATGCTTTTGTGCTCCTGAGATGCTGCTGGGCCTGCTGTGTTCATCCAGCCTCACATTTTATTATCTTGGATTCTCCAGCATCTGCAGTTCCCATTATCACCAATTCAAAGGTCTGCCATTCACAAACTATTTCAGCTGCATTCTCACATTATCCAACTGCAAAGGAATCTCACAGCTGGAATACAACCTTCTAATTCTTCCCCAGATCACTCACTGTCTATACTTGACTTGTGCAGAAAATAGATAGTACATTTTTAAAATTTAGAGATCTTTTAATCAAGCTTCATAATGTTACTCCTCCAGGCCATGTGATTATTTTCCACTTTATCTCCATTACAACGTTATGTGTTAATGCGTTTCCATCTGTGACTCATCTAGGTGCACTACTCACATTTTCTTGTTACTGCAAAGTCTGTACACACTTTGTGGCTCAGCTACATTTAAACAGTGGGTGCTGTGGTTCAGTGACACTCATTCTTAGCCAATGCATTGGGGTTATGACATCAGAGTCCTTCCGCTCAAATGCTAATTTGATGACTTATTTAGATAGTGGTATTGCTAAAGTTATACAGTGTTTTGTTGAACACCTGTACAACTTCAATAATTTACTTTCCCCCTAGATCTAATTTACGTCAGATCTATTAAAATCAGAACATGAGTAACTTCCAGAAGACAAATTAAACTGATGAACTACAGCATAGCAGAAGTATTTTAATATAGGTGACAATAAAGTGCCACAAATTGGAACAGGAAATAGTAAATATATGAACAATGAATGGATCTATTACCAAATGTGGAAGAGGAAAATTGAATCAATATTGATGTTAAATATTCATCAGTATTCTCGCATCAGTGTGAAATTCTTTGCAACAAAGTCAACCAAATACTAGGACTGTTTGAGTAATTGATGACATCTCTACAAATAGGCCACTGTTTCCTTTGGGACGAGTTGGAGCTGGTGTATCATTTTGAGTGCCTATGTGCCTTGACTTGAGTCATCTCAGGTTCCTGTTTTTATTTTCAATTTCCAGTGTCTACAATATTTTCCTTTCAATTTTATGGCTAACATTTTTTTTCAATTCTTTCACGAGATATGTGCCACTAGAGTTTCTTGCTTTTCCACAATTGTCCTTGAGAGTTGGTGTCAAATTGCTTTCTTGATTGACTAAAGCCCATGAGGTGGTAGGTACTCTACAGATTTATTAAAGTGGGAGATCGTGGATTTCAAAACAGTGAAAGTGATGGAGCGAAGATAAAGCTATAAGTGGGATGGAATGTACCTTGAAGATGAACTTTCAGATGGTGGTGTTCCCATCCTTATGCTCCAATTATTTTCCCATGTATTTCAGATTGCACATTTAGAAGGTGCTATTAGGGAAGTCCTAGTGAGTTGTTGCCATGTGTCCTGTACATGGCACATGCTGATGCCACTGGGCACTAGCGCTAGAGGGAAGAAACTTGTAAGGTGGCTGATGGGGTGAAAATTATGCGGGCTGTTTTTAGCATTTTAACCAGGGAGGAGGGGGTTTATTTGGGAAGGCAGAGCCAATCAAAGGAGGAGCAAAACAAAGAGCACGTAGATTGGCATCATTGATCGGAGGAAGTGACCAGGAAATCAAGTTTACCGAAACTGAAGTAGCAAAACAGATCAGCAATGGGGATTGCAGCATTGTTATCATATTTAAAATGGCTGCCCACCTCCTGGTTGATTACCCCTCCACCCCGGCCAACGTCTCAGCCACAACTAAAGCCACGGTCGGTCAGGAAACAGATTTTATAGTCTTTGAAGTCGCACCTCCCCACCATATGACCAAAGCTCAGTTGTTCTTTCAATTAAAATTATTCACCGCTCACCTCCAACCATCATCCCCACCCCGTTTCAAAGAAAACTGTTCCATAACAAATGGGCTCACCATTGGGGCTCCTCTCCAGAATCAAAAAGTTTAAAATATCCCTGATTAAAACGTCATTATTCTTGCTCATCTCTGTTGTATTTTGGAACCTTTTACACATTTCAGTTGCAATATTACTAGTGTATTGATGTAATAGGAAGCTAAATTAACACGCTTAAATTTGTTCTGTGCTGCTATATCCAGCTATTGCCAGGAAGTGCACTAAAAATAAACAACAAAGCAATACAGTGCTGTGGCTCTTCTCCACTTAAGCATATATTTTGCTGCATATGATTGAGACAAGGACATATTGCTGTTGAATCACCACTACTTAATGTTCAATAAAAGGAGGAGAAGTTGGAAATACTCTGCTATTTGGGTAGAATCTATGGACAGAAATAAACATTTTAATGGTGCAGGAAGATGAGATGTTTGCGTTCAATGAGTGTCACACTAGCATCTGAAGTTGCAAGGAGCTGATTTCTGCTGAAACTCGATTCCATGGGAGCGTATGAAGATTTGATCCCAGGACCTGTCTGCAAGTGAACTCGGGCTGCTTTCCCAGGACTTGCATACACTTTGACCCTGATTTTGGCGCTAGGAATGCCACCCTTTAAATTAAGTAAAGTGTCAAAGTGCCCTAGCAGGTCTGAAATACCTTTACCAAGGTATTAAACCTTTCCCAAGCTGTTAGCCCCTCTCGACACTGTTCACTCTCTCCTGACACTGCTCATGGAAGCTCTGCCTCCATCCTGCCTATCAACACTACTCACCCCTTCCAGACATTGTTGAGACCCTTCCAATGCTGCTCCCCCACCCACCGTCCCCAATGCAGATTAACACTCCTGCACGCCCTCTCCTGACACTAGGAACTGGGGGACAACAAGCTGTGTGTATGAGCGCATGCGAGTCACTGAGCTGTGTCAGGAACATGTTGAGGATGTGAGCAGTATCAGGAGGGGTTTGAGCAGAGTTCTGAGCATCAAGGTTGGTGGGAGGAACTTTTTTTTAAAAGTTCGCAAGTACATTTAAATGCAGTGAAATTCAAAGGTACACCTCAATGAGTGCGTCTCAAAGAGATATGGCATCATGGTAATTTTGACTCACCAATGGCCTCTGATCCACTGCACTGAAGTGTTGCCAAAACAGGGAGGTCTTAAGCCTCTGGTTTAAATTGACAAGATAAAAGTTCCAAAGACAGTCAGCAGCATGTGTTCCCACTGTTAGAAATGTGATTGACTTTGAGCAAGTAGTGAGTTTGGGGAAAGTGGTAAAAGGCTTGGGAAAGGAATGAAAGGCATCATGTGAGGGGCAGAGGAGATTAAAAATGAAGCGATTCCATAATGCAAAGCCTCAGAAAAAGGTAGTGCAACAGATAAAGAAACAATGTGTCCAGAGGAGGTGTGACTCACACTCAAAGGCTTATGAATCTTTAGAATTCTTTACCCGAGGGGTTTGTAATGCTCCATCACTGACTATATTTATGCCTAAGACAGAGAGAATGTTGGTGTACCAGGGAATGAATGGACAAGGGAGTGGAATGGAAGTCAAAAATCAACCAAGATAGTATTGAACGGTGGAGCAGGATCAATGGGTTGATTATTTGCTGTTCTTTTTTTTATTATTCTGAAGTACGGCTTTTCTAAGATTGTCTGGCTGACCCCTGTAGAATTAGCATTACATGGTGATTCACCATGCTTGAAATTTGAAACAATATGCTTTAGCACAGATCTTCTGAAGATTAAGTCAGTATAAGCTTGCAATGCCATGTATGTATCAAATATTCTTTATCTAATGATAAAGAGCATTATTAACTGATCAGTAGCTGTTTGATGTGGCAATGCTTTCTGGAAAGCATTTGGTCACCTCTACAAAATATCCAGAATAAAATATGGTGCATGACATACAATTGTGAAATACTGCAATTTTTCACTCCACTATATAATTCAACTTCTTCTGATAATGAGCAGAAAACGTCCAAAATATCTAACAGAATGCATTTAGCTTCCCCAAAGCCTTTCACGTTCCCCTAAAAAGCCAGCTTTTGAATGCTGCATCTAATATCAGAACAAACCAGGACACAAAGATAGCTTCCTGCTAAGTTGGAGCTCAAAATTTCTGTTTAAATTTGCTGACTAGGACTTTTGAGAAAAGCTGGTTTAGGTACCCAATCTATAGAGACAGAAAGAAAAAGGAGACAACGTAATTTAGATTAGATTACCTACAGTGTGGAAACAGGCCCTTCGACCCAACAAGTCCACACCACCCCTTGAAGCATCTCACCCAGACCCGTCCCCTTATAACCCACACAGCCTTGAACACTACGGGCAATTTAGCATGGCTGATGCACCTAGCCTGCACATCTTTGGACTGTGGGAGGAAACCGGAGCACCCGGAGGAAACCCACGCAGACACGGTGAGAATGTGCAAACTCCACACAGACTGGAATCCAACCCGGGTCCCTGGCGCTGTGAGGCTGCAGTGCTAACCACTGAGCCACCGTGTCGCCCCTAATTTACTCAAACAGTCATAAAGTCATAGAGTCATACAGCATGGAAACATACTTTGGTCCAACTCACCCATGCTGGCCAGACATCCTTATCTGACCTAGTCCTATTTGCCAGCATTTGGCCCATATCCCTTTAAAATTTCCTGCTCATATATGCATGTAGATGCCTTTTAAATGTTGCAAATGTACCTGTCTCCATCACCTCCACTGGCTGCTCAATTCATATAAACACCACCCCTCTGAATGATAAAATTATCCCTCGGGTCCTTTTTAAATCTTTTCCCTCAGACCTTATACCTATACCCTCTAGATTTGGACTCTCCCACCCCGGGGAAAAACATACTGAAGAAAACAGATTAATGAAAAAGAAAATCAGACAGAAATGGGACAGAAGTTCTCATGTGTAACATTGTGATGGCTAAATCTCTGCTGGTGAAATTGTTGTGGATGACAGCAAACATGCAGAGCAATACAGCCTCCAAAAAACTCAATGTCCGCCAGCCCAGGAACCATATTTTTATCATGTTAGTATAAACCAGAGACTTTATTGGTGTTCACCAAGGAGTATATTAAAGCAGCCTGGTCAAAAATTTTAATGATTACTTTGCAAGTGTAGATTTCATCACCTGTATCACCTGGCATACGGACTTTTTTAGCCTTTGAGAACACACACTCCATCTATGTCATTATAATAACAAAGCCATCTTATACTCTACAATTTTAAACCCAAGGAAATTAAGTCTTACTCACCAACATCCAAAAGGCAGTTAACTGTTAGCTTTAACAGAGAACCATTTATTAATTGGTGAACATAATTGATTTTACTTTAATTTCAAGAAGTTTTCAGGCAGTTCAATGAAAGATTCAAAAATTGGTTTTGCGTCGAGATGTAATTACGCTGCAGCCAATGAAATAATCAAAACACCAGGTGATCAAATGTGTTAAAAAGAATTGCTACCTATGGCGTTATACACAATTAGTATCTACAGCAACATTAAGTCTCTTCAGTCACTCAGTAGCTTCTGAAAACTAATTCCCATCGTGGTCATTGTTTATATGAAAGCAATTTTTTTAATCAAATAAATAAACAAAAACAGTTGCAGCAAATTACTGCAGATGTTGGAATCTGTAATGAATGCAATGCTGGAAATTACAGTGGGCCCGGTAGCATCCATGGAGAGACAGCAAGGTAACATTTTGAGACTAGATGACTCGTCATCAGAAATGACGTGAAGTGTGGAGGGGGCAACATTTATGCGATCATGAGATTTGGAGTGCTGGGGGAGAAAGGGTGTTGATATAGCAGATTATGTGATCAGTATGTGAGAATGGCAGAACAAGGGTCTATCTAACTGTCAAAGTGGAAAAAACAGATTATCCCACTGGAGTTGGAGAGAGGGGAGAGAGGACATGGTGACAGAGGATGCAACAAGTAAAGCTAAAAAAAGGGGGAAGTAATGGGAGTGAGTTCACAATCTGAAGGTGTTTAACTCAATATTAATTCCAGAAAGTTGTGAATGAGAGAATGTAAACCACATTGTGGGTTGCCATCACCTCCTTCCAGCCATATTGCTGTGAGCTCTTCTGTAGACAATGTCTTGGTATGTCAAACTGAGCAATTATTCTCAGATCCACCAGCAGATCCATCAAAGTGTTTGTGTGCTTCAGCCATTCATCAATTGACCAAAAGTCTACTCGTAGCCTCTGTCAACTTTGATAGGTGATGTTTTGCTCCACACTACCTTATCAAGGCAATTTAAAAATTAGCCAGTTAAGACATTAATACAGGCTTCCTAAAGCCTACACAAATTTCTGTTCCCATATATACTGTCATATATTTGGATGGTGAAGCCTATTTCCCATCATAACACCACCTTAAGGAATTTTGACCTGTCATTATCTTCCCTTCTTCCAGCTCCTAGTGACAGGCCTGCTAAATTTAAATAACTTTGTAGTTGGGTGGTCAGGAGAAACCACTGATGTCAGACTGTACACAGAGTAATGAGTGCAATGAGGGAGTCATGGAGAGAGTGTCTCGGTCGAAAGCAGACAGGGGTGGGGAAAAAAAAATCCTTTGTAGTGGGGTCAGATTGCAGGTGATGGAAATGGCAGAGAATGATACGTTGAATCCAGAGATTAGTGGGGTGATACGTGAAAGCAAGGGACATTCTGTCTTTGTTTTTGTTGTGGGGATGGAATGTGATGGCAGAGGTGTGGGAAGCACAAGAGATGTGGTCAAGAGCATTTTTGACCACTGAGTGGGGCCAGTTGCAATCTTTGAAATACGAGGACATCTGGGATGTGTGGGAGTGGAATACCCGATCTTGGGAGCAGATGCTGCAGAGGAGGAGGAATCGAGAGTAGGGGATCACATTTTTGCAGGAAGGTAGGCAAGATGAGGTGTAGCCCAGGTAGCTGTGGGAATCTGTGGGCTTGAAATAAATATCAGTTTCCAGCTAGTCACCAGAGATGGAGACAGAGAGGTCCTGGAAGGAGACAGATGGTCCAGGTGAGCTTGAGGTTGGGGTGAAAGGTTGAAGAACTGTTTAAGCTATTTATGAGAGCACGAGGCAGCGCCGATACAGTCATTGATGCAGTGGAGGAAGAGGTGGGGCATAGTGCCAGCGTAGCAGCGGACAATGGGCTGTTTCATGTATCCAATGAAGAGGCAGGCAGAGCTCGGGTCCATGTGGGTCCCCATAGCCCCTCCTTTAGTCTGTAGGACCACAATATCCACCCTGGAGATTGAGTTGCCTTAACAGACTGTTCTATGTCTTCCTCATATTATTTCTTATGCAGGGACAGCTGTCTTGAGCTGGCCTTCTGGTCAGCTCTTGTTCTGATACACAGATTCACTTCTATTCAACCAAAAGTGAAAAGATGGTTATTTGAAAAGGGGCAATGTGCAGGGTTACTGGGAGAAGCCGGAAAATGAAATGAGGTGAGATGCTCATTTGGGGAGGTGGCACAGACACAAAAAGCAGAATGGCTTTCTTCTGTCCTATAAACAATGCTGAGATTTTATGTTTTTGGTTTGATGCTTGAGCTCCATTTTTGAAAGATTGTGTTCTGGTGAAGTGACTACTAGCTGAAAATCCTCTGATTATTCATCTGGCATTTTCTCAGCTAGATGTATGGTTTCAAAGCCAGACAATTGAGGATGGCAACAATATTTAATTTACGAGAGATACTCACATTTCAAGTTTCAATAACATACAAAAATGAAAATACTACCATCCAGAATGGATCTTTTGTAATGAGTCATTTCCTGAGCATACCCAAAGGAAGCTTTGTGAATTATGATGCCATGTCACATGCTGATGGTGAGTCTCTGAAGAGAGAGGCAATAGCTTTGACATCATGCCGAGTTAGAATGTATGGCGTTTGGATAATGAATTTCTTTGAGAAGGATTTGAGTCATACCTCTGCCTCTGTCATTGCATGCTGCACAACAAAAATCCAACAACACACAACACGACAACAGACTCACCAGTACTTTGTATAATCAAATTCCTTTATTTTTATATTAAATAAGGTAGTACCTATCTAAAATAAAATTGTTCATTCTTCTGTTTAAATATGCAATGAAAACTGATGCAAATATTCACTCAAAGTATGGCACACCAGTAATTCTAGATTTAGGTTAAGATCTATATTTATGATGATATATTCACCATTTTATGAGAATTGACTATCTATGGTATGTGCCATGGATTACATGGGAACATAGACTACACTTAGGTGATTTACTCGTATTAATTTGGTCGATCCTACTAAGCTTACGACTCAGAGATTGTCTGTGGGAAAATGGTCCAAGTGGATCCAACATTCAATGGCGAGCAAATTCTTTCTGTTGTTCAGTTTTTTTTCCCCCACAAGTAACAAGCAGTGAACTCAAATAGCTACGTCTATAACTCCTCTAGATTATTTTAAAGATAAAAACTGGTATGATTTATCTTTTCTTTTTCAATGTCCATTTATGATTGTTGGCATAAAATTTACAAATGGATTGTGGTGGGTGCTTTCAAAATTCTCATGCTGAGTCAGCAGATACAGTGCTTCATAATAGAAGTGTATTTATCCTTTGCAGTCAAAGAAGACTATGAGATCACCTAGAAATCATTGAATTAAATTTCAGGTGAAATGTGTTCAAAGGTGTCTAAGTATTGTGATTTGACCATGAAAAGATATGTTGCGTTTTGAACAGAGAGAGAGAGGTACTTACAGCTCTGGACTTGGAAAGTTCACATTTTCCTTTGGTCAATGTGACTTCTGTTTGCAGGAGGTGACTTTGCTGCTAAGACTGCAATATATAATAGTGTCATCCCATGTGGGTCTCAGGAACAATGCTGAAACTCTCAGTAAGGACTAATTCTTAATGAGCTCATTTCTGTCCTCCATGTGAACACTTTAATTAGCTCACTTTTGGCAAGTGCTCATTAAACATTAATGCAAAGCATCTTTCCCATCTCATGTGCTATTGTCAGCAAAGTGTGGTTGCTAGGTATTGCAATCAGGGGCAGAATTTCAATAGAATAAACCTGATACTTCCATCTGACCTTGAGTCATCTCCGCAATCAGTACATGCAAAAGTGGAATCTGAGGGAAAACTCTCCTCTGGCTTGGTGTGCTTGCCTTTATTGGCCAATTTTGGAGTTGGGAGGTCATGTTGTGGCTGTACATGAAATGGGTTAGGCCACTTTTGAAATGCTGTGCACAATTCTGATCTCTTCACTATAGGAAGGATGTTGTGAAATTTGAATGGACTCAGAAAAGATGTACAAAGACGCTGCTAGGGTTGGAGGACAGCAGAATATAGATAGACTGGAGAGTTGGGCAGATAAATGGCAAATGGAGTTCAATCTGGGCAAATGTGAGGTGATGCATTTTGGAAGATCAAATTCAAGGGCAAACTATACAGTAAATGGAAGAGTCCTAGGGAAAATTGATGAACAGAGAGATCTGGGTGGTCAGGTCCATTGTTCCCTGAGGGTGACAACGCAGGTCAATAGGGTGGTCAAGGCGGCATATGGCATGCTTTCCTTCATTGGGCGGGGTATCGAGTTCAAGAGTTGGCAGGTCATGTTGCAGTTGTATAGGACTTTGGTTCGGCCACATTTGGAGTAGTGTGTGCAGTTCTGGTCGCCACATTACCAAAAGGATGTGGATGCTTTGGAGAGGGTGCAGAGGAGGTTCACCTGGATGTTGTATGGTATTGAGGGTGCTAGCTATGAAGGGAGGTTGAATAGATTAGGATTATTTTCATTAGAAAGACAGAGATTGGGGGGGACCTGATTGAGGTCTACAAAATCATGAGGGGTATAGACAGGGTGGATAGCAAAAAGCTTTTTCCCAGAGTGGGGGACTCAATTACTAGGGGTCATGAGTTCAAAGTGAGAGGAGGAAAGTTTAAGGGAGATATGCGTGGAAAGTTCTTTACACAGAGGGTGGTGGGTGCCTGGAATGCGTTGCCAGCGGAGGTGGGAGACGCAGACACGTTAGGGTCTTTTAGGCTATATTTGGACAGGTACATGGATAGGCAGGGAGCAAATGGACACAGATCGTTAGAAAATAGATGACAGGTTAGACAGAGGATCTTGATCGGCGCAGGCTTGGAGGGCCGAAGGGCCTGTTCCTGTGCTGTAGGTTTCTTTGTTTCTTTGAGCTATAGAAAGGCTGAATAGTTGGGGGCTATTTTCAGAAAATAGGTGATCTTACAGAGGCTTATAAAACTATGAGGGACACAGATATGGAGAGTAGCCAAGTTCTGTTTTGTATATTTCAACTAATCCTGTCCGTCCAACTGTTCAGACTCCTCTCCCACTGCAATGTTGATTTGACTGCAGAAAGCAGTCAATCATTAATAATGACAATGCTTTGCCTTATGTCAACAGTCATTGAATCTGTTAGAAAAGATTTATTTTTCTGACTCAGATACAGGAATGCAATTGTCTTGCAATTTTTAAAAGCCAGGCTATTTAAAGACCTTGAGGAAAGGAGAAGTCAGCATTATGGGTATTATCCTTCTTCAAGCCTGGATGTGGGGTTAGGGGAAGCTGCAGATAAAGAATGGGGTGTAGTGGAATAGTGGTGGTAGGTGTACTCTGGTGGTAGGTATGACCTGGCTGGTTGATGGCAGGGATAAATCAGGTTGGTGGCTGCAAGGGAGGGTCTGAAGGTGGAATTTCAGGGAGGAGGTGGGGCTGGAAAGGGAGCCGGGGAATGGGTGGGAAGGTTATTTGAAATTGGAGGATATCCAGGCTATAGGAAGCCCAGGCCACTCATTTACCTCTGTCTGTCTCACACTCTTGCTCCCACTCTCCTACTCTCACCCTCTTTCTTTCACACCTTTTCTCACTCCCACTGTTTGCTCTCTTTTTACCTCTCATCATCCCTTCTTTCTCTTTTACTCTCCAGTCACCCAACCATTCTTACATATTCCCTCTCCCTCACAGTCTCAAACACATACTCTCACATTCTCAATCCCTCTTTTATTGCTCTCTTTCTCTCTCAGACAATCCCTGCCTCACACACTCACATTCCATCACTTGTATTCACAATCTCTCACTGTTTTATTCTCTTACTCTCACACACGTAGCTTTTGTCACACACTCCCACTCTCAGCTTCCCTCTCATGCCTACAGCCTCTCTCACAGTATCCATCCCTCTTAACTCAAACTCCCTCTCTCATACTGTCAGATACTTACCCTCATTCCGTCACTTGCTTTCTCTCATACACATAACCACGCTCATACTTTCTCTGCCACAGTCCATTGCTCTCTTATTCTCTCTCTCTCTCACACACACACACACACCGATCTCTACATCTTTCACATATTCTGTCTCACAAAAAAACAATCTCTCCAGCGTGATCTCCCTCTCAAACAAAACATCTTTCATGGTATATCTCTTACACTCTCACCTTCATTGAGACACACTTTCACTATTCCTCATATTTTATTTCTCTCTCACACTCCTACTCCCTCTCTCTTACACATGCTCTCTCATATTCTCTTTCATACTCTCTCACTCTCAATCCTTTGACACAGTCTCCCTCTTCATCCGCTGTCACTATTCTTTAATCTCACTCCCTCCATCTCTCTGTTCCCCTGCCACTAACTCAACCTCTCTGTCTCACCTCCCCCCACCCCCACCCCCATTCCCATCACAATCCCTTTCATGGGCACTCCATTTCTCTCACACTCACACTTGTACTTGCTATTTCCTTTGCATTCTTTCTGCCTCAGGTTTCTCTCATGAACCCTTGTAGACTTCCTCTCGCACAATCTCTCTCAAAAAAGCAGGTGAGCAAGAGCAGGCCATTGGAATCCCTCAAGTCTACTCCACCATTCTATATGATTCCCCACAATATCCATTAATCCCTTTAGCCCCAAGAGCTATATCTATCTCCTTCTTGAAAGCACATGATGTTTTGGCCTCGACCACTTTCTGTGGTAGTGAGCTCCACAAGTTCACCACTCTCTGAATGAAGAAATTTCCCCTTATCCTTAAATTATAACCCCTAGTTCTAGACTTGCTGCATTTATCAGGTCGAACTCTGTTAGAATTTTATAGGTTTCGATGAGATCCCCCCATTTCCTTCTAAACTTCAGTGAATGTAATCCTACCCAACCTAATCTCTCCTCATACTTCAGTCCTGCCTGCTCAGGAATCAATTTGGTAAACCTTTGCTGCACTTCTTCCAAAGCAAGAACATCCCTGCCCAGATAAGGAGACTAAAGCTGCAATATTCAATGTGTTATCTTGCCAAAGCCCTGTACAACTGCAGCAAGTCATCCCTTTTCCTGTACGTGACCCCTCTTGCTACAAATGTCGATGTACAGTTTGTCTTTGACTCTTGCATCTTTTCGTCCTCCTCCCACATGTACTCCCTTACAATCACTCTTCCACAAGTCCTGTTTCCCTTACATCCATTCTCTCTCCTTCACATTCACGTTCTCCAACACTTTCTCTCTCCCCCTTCTTCACATTCTATATTTCACGCCACGTTTTGCTCACATTTTCACCCACACATTCTATCATAATTCTGTCTTTGTTACACTGTCTCTTACATTCACCTACTCACCTGCTCTCTTTTTAAAGTTTCACACAAACACCCAATCTCCTCCATACTTTCACTCTCACAAAGTCTCTATCTCCCACTCTCCCTCTCCCGCTCTTACACTTTTCATCTCTCTTCTACATTGTTGCTCACTCACACACATTGTCGCACATTCCCATTCTCACATTTCCTTTCCCACTCCGACTGTCTCACACATTATCTCAGACTCTCTCAGCATTTTCTCTGTCACTCACATTTTGCCTATCCCATACACAGTCTCACACACACTCTCTCTCTAAGTTTCCGCTGTCACACACTATCTCTGTCTGCCTCACATCCACAAAATCTCCATCACGCTTTCTGTTTCACCCTTGCCACACCCTGTCCTTCACTTCCCCATAATTTCTTTTCACACAATTCTTTTTATTCCCTCACTTAATTCCCATTTCCTTCTCTCACTCATTTTCTCTCTCACACTCACACTCTCATAAGCACTCTCTCACATGTACTGTCTCACAAACACTAGACAACCCATTAATTCTAGTTTCATAGAATCCTGACAGTGTGAGGGCAGGCCATTCAGCCCATCAGATCCACACCAACTCTCCAAACAACATCCCACCCAGACTCACCCCCTACCGTATCCCTGCATTTCCCACCCTAGATAATACGGGCAATTTAGCATGGCCAAACCACCTAACCTGCACATCTTTGGACTGTGGGAGGAAACCGGAGCATCCAGAAGAAACTCTTTCAACAGAGGCAGAAGTATCACAGTTCTCACCTGGAATTACTGAGGGCCGGTATCATTTTTAAAACCCGGCTATGTCCCATGTTGAGTGCTGACAGTCAGGAGTTGCCCTTCATAGAATGAGGGAGAGGAACCAAAGGAGACACTTCTCAGGGCACACTGCTGGCACGGCTGACACTTCCTTGCAAATGCACTGCATGAAGGTATTGTGATTTGGGAACTAAGGTTAACCATTCTGAGCCTCATCCCATCTTAGAATCCTCTCTGAGGGAGAGCTAGTCTTTCCCCAATGACCAGAGCAACCTACAGCTTAGTCATATAACCAACACGCTGCATCATTTCCTCCATCAAAGTCAGGGTTTTTGTGACCATCAATGAGGAATTCATGTCCTCTGATGTACTATCATGTCCATGCCTTATACCATGTCCCCTCTTCATAATTATTGCTCCCTCTGCATCCCAGCATGCTGCCTCCAATTCCCAGAAGTTTGTATCTCCAACTTCTCTCCCAAACCAGTGGGCCCAGATAACACCAACCATCACACACCACTCCCCTGCCCCTTTCACCGCTTAATGTACATTGAGCAGACATTAGAACTGACCATTACCCACCCTCTGACAGACTTGAATGGATGACCCTGGCTGATGTGTGACCAGACCCCAAAGGGATCTCTGTGCACCCTCCCAACTGACTTACTATGACCTCCAGACTGGTTGCACTGGACCAGCAGAACTGACCAGGCCCAATCACTCGTGTAGAGTAGCTCTCAACCTGTCTGCCGCAAGCAGCCAGGTAACCCCCTGGACAGATATCGATGATGCCTTTGATTTACCCTTGCTGTGACCCCCTGCCAGAAGGCTGTCTCCCTGGCCGGACTGAAGACTGCTCCCTAAAACTTTTGGTTGATGTTTCTTGTGTTCACTACTGGCACATGGTGTAGGTGTACAATAAACATAGCACAGTGCCCTCCAGCAACATCCCCACATACCCTCTTTTCTCAGAACGTCTATCATACTCTTGCTCACACTTATTAAGACTGAATGTGGCAAGGCAGTCAATCAAACCTCATTATTCCTGGAGTCACACAAATGTGAAAAGTTTAGTCAAACTGTCCACAGTCTGCCATACCTTCCCCCTCTCTCTCTTATACTATCTCTCTCACACATTCTCTCTTTCAAACTGCTCCACACACTCACTCCCTCTTTATTAAACTGATACATAGGCTTCCTAACTCACATTCTCTCATGCAAAATCTCTTTATCAGGCACATATTCTTCTTGTCTGAAACACTTGCCCCCTCTCTCTCACACAGACACACACACACACACACACACACACACTCATATTTTCTCTTACACAGTTTTCCACTCATGTACTCTTCTCCCTACATCACACACTTATTCACTTTCTCTGTCTTCATCTCTCTTATCCTCTCTCACAGTTTCTTTATATATTTCTCCTGCACACTCATTCTCTTGTACACAGATTCTCTCCCTCTCTCACACCCACTTTCGCTGTCTCACATACATACATACATTCTCTCCTACACACAGTCCCTTTCTCACACACTCTCCATCTCTTTACTCTTTCCTCTCTCATAATTTCTCTCTGTCTACCCCTCCCCCAACTCTTTTGCATTCTGCTTTCCACTCTCTCCCTCCCTCAGACTGTCCTCTTTTCTGACTTGCTTCCTACTCTTCACTCATGCTCTCCCGCCCTCCCAATGTTAGGTGTGGGCTTTGTGACCTCATATCGTTACCTATATGAGCAGATGATCATTCATAAGGTATTTGTAACAGTCAAGAAGATGCACAAGAAAGACAACGTTCCAAAGAGTCCTCAGCTGCAGAACTGGTGAAGAAGGCAGTGAATCTCATTGGCTGTGATGGTGGAAGAAGAAGCAAGAAAAATGCCAGTCATTGTGGTTTAATGTTTTTCGGAAAGTTGATCAGAAATCCATCAAGGTTGCATAGGCAATGGTTCCCTCAGTTTCCAGGTTAAATAAAGCATATGTATCAGGGTCCATCTACCAATGCACATGGAGAAGGAGGATTGGTGAGGCAGACAAGGCTTTGAAACATTGAATTGCTTGTCAAAAACATTCTCCGAACCACAAATACATAAATGTTACTGTGTTGATACAGAGGTGTACAGCCAGAATTCCCAAATTGTATAAATGAAAGACACATGAAATTTCACCTACAGCTCAGCCATAACCAATATGCCAGCATCACCAACCCTTTGTGTTTCTTTCCTTCCTGGGATGTGAGCGTCATTGGTAAGACCAGCATTTATTCTTCATCCCTAATTTCCCTTTAGAAAGGCCTTCTTCTGCAATTCTTTTAATAACTGTGTGATGGTGATTTGCCCTCTTGAACTGTCCATCCTTGTGGTGTAGGTACACTCAGTTGTTAGGAAGAAAGCAACACTGAAGGTATAGCGACGTACCTCCAAGTCAGGATAGTGTGAGATCTGGTGGGTGATCTTCTATGTTTCTATGTAGACAGTAGAGGTCTCAGGTTTGAAAGGTGCTGTCAAATGAGCCAAAGTGAGTTGCTGTAGTGCATACTTTGTTCTTCCTGCTAAAATGAACAGTTTCATATTTTTCCCATATTACAATCAATTTGCCACATCATTGCCCACTCGCCGACATTTTTTGTCTGCTGCTCTGCTTACTTCCCCACTTATCTCCGTGCCATCAGCAAATCTGGCAACAATACCCGCCTTCTGGTCATCCAAGTCTTTCTAAACATTATAAAGTGTGTGGTCCCAGAACTAAACCTCATGACACACCACTCATTACTCTTACAAATCCGAAAATGTCTATGTGTACTCTTTGATTGTTGTTATCTGTGCCAATGTGTTATTCCTACGCTATGAGCTTTCATTTTCTGCAATAATCTTTGATATGGCACTTTATCAGATGCTCCTGAAAATTGAAGTGCAGTCCATCCACAGGTTGCCTTTTACCTACAGGACATGTTACTTCTTGAAAGAACTCTAATGGGTTGGTCAAAATAATTTCCCCTTCCCATTTTGCCTTGATATTTTCATTTATTCAAATGAAGGACTGAAATAAAAATGTCATGAAGTCCACATAATTGAATTCTTGCTTTCTGCTCTAGATCAAGATGAGTCTGCTCCTTTTTGAATACTAACATATAAAAGGATCCCTTTATTACACTACTAGGTCCTTCAACTGTGTCCGATCACTTCCAGACTCAACTGCCTCAATGCTGTCCTTCCTGGTATCCAATTCTTTACTATCAGAAATGTATATGTACTACACACACCATTTTGCAAACGCAGACCTGCAAAACTATCACCATTTACTTGAGCTAGAGTGACTGTCTCATCGTGGTTTAAAGTCAAAGTTCTCATTCTTGTCCACCATGCCTTTTCCCATCATACCTCTTCTAGTTAAACACACTCTCCTGACAGCCTTCCATATATTTCTGTCTGGCTTATTAGTGACCCATCAGCACTGGGAGAAAATTTGTGCACTTTGGTTATATTCCTGTTTGACTGCGTCCTCAAGATCCATCTTTCATCTAAACACCCAACCACCTCTTGTAATGTTTTCCTTTCTGGTTTAGCATCAGTTCTTTTCTTGCCTTTTTGTGAAATGCTTTGAGATATTTCTGCACATTGAAAGGTCTACAGAAAATGCAAGTTATTGTAACCATTATAATTGACAGTCAAGAGCCTGCTATATTTAGCAGTACAATACAAAAATTGTGGCAGCAAAACTAACATTATGTCACTGTAAAACCTACACTATGTGACTTTGACGCTATGTCATCCAAGCCCATGAATGGTAGATTTCTGTAAAACAACAGGAAGAGATGTGAGATTTTAAAGGGATTTGAAAAGCATATGTTTCCAATCACAAACATGTTTCAGTTCCTGTAAAAGATTCCTTGTTACCCAGTAACTTGCATTTCATTTCTGCAGTGATTTCTTTTACTTCTTTATTGTTCATTAAAATTACTTGGCAATCATACATAACCTGGGCAATTTTCCTTTAATTCAGAAGGTTATCATTTATCTTACTGATGTGACCACATCTTTCAATAATTCCTATTGGTAGTAATTCATGATAAAAATCAGTGAGGCTGTACCTTTTCCAAGAAATCTCCAGTTAGTTCACGATCCCCGAAGGCCAAATAAGTAAAGTAACCACACTTTTAAGTTTTATCTCAACTGTTGCATATGGTTATATTTAAATTGTTTGTCATACTTTATATTTGCTGACAACAGCTTTTACATGAGTGCAAAGTGAAATAAATAGCCATGAATGCTAAACATTTCGGTCAGCCCCCTCCAGGAGAAAATAAATGTGCAAGTGATATCTTACCTCAAGTGGGAAGACTGTATCAAATTGAATCACGGGTAAAAGCAAACTATTTCTTGTTGCAAACTAAGACAAGATTGCACTGTGTTATTTTTTAAATCACAGCTGTCCATTTTTGGCACGAAGACAAACTGTTTCTGCAAAATAGAGAATTAAACTTTCAGTTTTTATCTATGATTGCAGAAGAATTGACTGCTGACTTGCCTCAAGCAAAACAGTCAAACACCAATTTTCCTCTTTCATAGTTGGTAAGGGGTGGCGGGGGGGGCATGTTTAACAATATTGCCCAGCACAAATGATAGAGGAAGCCATTGAAATGTCATGGATACTGGGATGACACCAGTTTATTAATGTCACACACTCAAATAGAAAGTAATGAGGCTCCACAAATGTCACATTTGTACTGCAGCACAGTCATTATGAAATTGACCCTAAGTTTCCTTTACACAGTGGAGAGTACAAGATTGCCTTCTCTCGAATATAGTGACATCTGTTGATTTTACAAGTTCCTGCATATGATGTGGTTCGACAGAAGGAAGATACATTCAGTTCCTCAGTGGTACTTTCTTCAGCTTCTTATTTTCAAAATGAAGTACTGGAAAATATGTTTGTTTCTTAGAAACTAAATGTCGGGCAGTTTTGGCAACTCAATTTTCGTGACAAAGGTTAAACAACATTCTGCCAAGTCACTGTTGATTCTCAGCAGACACAATATAGCATCGGCTGATATTCTGAGGTTTAGTTTTCTGGATTCAAACAGGTCAAAACCAATTAAATTCAATTCCAAAAACAGCATGCATTTATACAGCACTTCTGGTGCAGAGAAAGAAAATATGGCCTAAGGCACTGAAAGGAGCAAATTTTGAGCTTTGATAAAAGAGGGATAGCCAATGGATTAATGTTAAGAAACTAGATGATGTAAAAGGAAATTCTGTAGCAATAATATACTAGAAATATCAGGCAGGTCAGCAAGCATCTGCAGCAAGGGAAACTAAGTTTGCGCTTCAGGCAGATAACAGTTCATCAGAATGGAAGGAAGATACAAGTGTAAAAGCTTTTAAACCATAGAGGGGGTGGAGGGGGTCGGAAGAACAAAAGGGAAGGTCTGAGATTGGACAAAGGGCAGAAGAGATTAATCAATAACATTTAATGACAGAAAAATCAAAGAGAATGGTAATGAGAATAGTAAAGGAATAAGGCCGTATCCAGCTGAAGGATGAACAGGAATGAAACATGAGGGACTAGCAAATAAACAAGCCAGCAAGAAAAAAAATGAAGATAAAGAACATGTTTGAACCAGAAATTATGATCAAACTTTGCTGGACTCAATATTGAATACTGAATCTTGGAGAGGACAAAGATGAAAAATGAGATGCTCTTCTTTGAACTTACATTGAGATCATTGGATGACACACCATGGATAGAAAGTCAGAATGGAAGACAACTAAAATGATAAAGAACAAGATGGGGAAGTGATGGCCAGGCAATATTATCGCTAGACTATTAATCCAGAAACTCAGTTTAATGTTCTGGGACCTTGGGTTTGAATTTCAATTCAATTAAAAGTATCTGGAATCCAAAGAATCTACTCATGACCACTGTCAGAAAACCCGTCAGTCTCACTAATGCACTTCATTACAGGAAATCTGCCACCCACGCTTGGTCTGGCCTACATGTGACTCCAGGCCCACAGCAATGCGATTGACACTCGACTGCCCTCTGAAGTGGCCAAAGAAGCCACTCAACTGAATCAATTGCTACAAAGTCTCAACAAAGAAATTAAATTAGATGGACCTTCTAGTATTGACCTATGCACTGGAAAATACAAAGACAGAAACAGCCCTGTTGACTCTGCAAAGTCCTCCTTACTGATATCTGGGGTTAGAACCAAAATTGGGAGATACGTCTCACAGGCCAGTCAACTAACAGTTGACATGGTCATAATCATGGAATTCATATCCTCTCAACTTTGTACCATGTAACCTGCTATGCTGATGAATCAAGGCTCCTCCATGTGGAACAACATTTAGAGGCGTCAATAGGGGTGGCAAGGGTGCAACATGTTCTTTAGGTGGGACAATCGGCTCAGCAGCTGCAATACTGATCGAACCAGTCAGGTCCTAAAATACATAACTGCTAGATTGGGTCTGCAGTAAGTGGTGAGGAAACCAACAAATGGGAAAACATTCTTGACTTTAGCCTCACCAATCTGCTGGCTGCAAATGCATCTCTCCATGACAGTGTTGTTAAGACTGATGACCACGCTGTCCTTGTAGAGACGAAGTCCACATTGACAATACCCTCCGTTGCATTGAGCAGCACTATCACCGTATTAAATGGGACAGACTTTGAACATTTCTAGCAACTCAAGGCTGATAATCCATGAGGCACTGTGGGCCAGGAACAGCAGCACAATCTACAATTGCATGGCCCGGCTTATCCCCCACTCAATCACTACCATCAAGTCAGGAAATCAACTCTAATTTAAGATTATGTGGAGCAAGGATGTGGTGAAAAGAAAGCAGTGATTCCCCTTAGTTGAAGAATTAATAACAAGGAGGCATAATTTCAAGCTGAAAAGCAGGAGCTTTAGAGGGGGTATGAAGAAAATATTTTCCAGATTTTGGGGTCTGGAATGCACTATCTGGGTGGGTAGTTGAGATGGGAAACCTCATAATCTTTGAAAAATACATGAATGAACACTTGAAATGTCTTAACTTTCAAGGCTATGAGGCTTTTTTTGCTAGAAAGTGAGGCTAGTGTAGATTTTGGTGGTACAGTCTCGAATGGCCAAAAGGCCCATTCCGTACTGTATAATTCCAATATCTCAGGGCATCCTCCATGAGCACCAACTACCTGCTGCCCCTGTCTACAGAGACTGGCATTTGAAAGGAGAGAAAGGGACAGTATAGGCTTTCAGATTATCACCAGTACATACCTATAGTTAGATGCACATAACATTAGGAGATGTTTTACTATTAGGAGCTGTAAACATGTAATGTCATGATTGGAAAATATTATCATGTGTACTAGCTTGAAACAATTGGATGATATAGACATGTGTACTAACCTGGAATGTTGACTATATGAACATTGTTGGATAGAGATAGGGTGAATTTAATATGTAGCCTTTTGACTGGAAATTATTATCTGTAGAAATAGTTGATTGGGAGCTTGTTTTCTGTAAAAATAATTTAGAATCATTGCTATTGTAGTAAAGATTGTAGTTGTATGCCACCTTTGATGAGTACTTCTCCCATGTATGTATGAGTATTTGTTTAGACAAAGAAACCCGAGTCTTATCTAGTCTAAAGAGGGAATAAAAGGTTAACGCCACCCTTTCAACATCAAACATGCATCAGCCTCACTAGATCATCATGGCACATTTCAGGCAACCTGGAATACAGTTTACCAATTCAATGCTGTGGTTTGGAGCTCACCAACTCTTTCTTTGTAATGCTGCTGTCAGACCACCATGTGTGCAGGGACAGGCACCCAACTCATGCACTAGTTCAAGGTATATGTCAAAGTTTTTATCTTCCTTTATAGGTATATACTTACTCTACTAGGACTCTCACGTCTTTTTTGCATGGCTTTTATGCACAATACCACATCACTCAGAATGTACAGGCTCAATGTACATCTGGCTTGCTTTGCCTCTTATGTGAATTAGTAAACAGGTCAGCTATGTTTCTTTGTGGCACCATGCAATGTCAATATCGTGCTACAACATGCGCCAGCAATCTACATGGCAAACACACTGCATTTGCTTCAACCAAATTACTTAAAGTCTTTTAAATTTCAAAGGGAATTATCCTCAATCAAGTCAAAGCAGATTGACACCAGTTAGGGGCAATGATACACTAAGTCAAGGGGATTGTCTGATACCGCTCTAGAGGTTTGGACACGGTCAGCCAGATGCTCGGAGTAGTCAGGATCAGGGTTCTGTACAATTAGGTCATGGTCAATCTTGAAAGACCAGTGCAACCAGACTGGGAGTCAGTGGTAAGACAGTTAGGAGCTTCCCAGAGATCAGTCATGAGTCTGATCAGTGATTAAGCGAGATTTTGTAGCACTCAGTTGGACAGCATTCAAACATGTTATAGTGCTAAGGATGGGTAGCCTGATTCTTGCAGCTGCAGTTACACTCAGTCAGGTAACTGATGATGTAAAGTGGCTTTAAATTTAATATGAGAGCCTTTATTTGCAATGAAGTGTCACATATGACATCTGTGTGCCCTCAGAAGCTTTTCCTTCTTGTTTCCCTACTGGTATGAGCATTATGGATGTCTATATGTGGTGGGCAGCAATTAATACAGCTGGGCTCTAAATACGGTACTGTTGGTGAAAATCCTGGCATGCTCTGGCAGTGGTGAGTATTTTCACGACTGAGCAATGCAAGATCATGCAAGGGCAGTGCATGGAAGCATGATGCACACACAATAAGTTCAGCAACATAAAATTGTGAGAGAAAACTCATTCGAGCTCATGCAGAGAAACTTTCCATGAAACTTCCTGAAATTGACACTTAACAATTTTTGATAAAACCCAGCTTATTAACTTTGCTTCTTTCCACAAATGCACCCTAACCTGCAGAGTATTTCCGGCATTTTCTGTTTTTGTTTCATATTTCCAGCAATCAGTGTTTTGCTTTTGTAGTAATGACAAAGAACCTGCATATCTATGGTGCCTCCCATGTCTTTATAATGTTCTGAAGCAGCTCACATGTAAAATGTACAAAGCACGTGATGCAGACAATATTGAAATATAGGCAAAATGACAGCCAAAGTTCATTATTCTTTTAAAATACCACAGGTCATTCTTCTTCCCTACATGTCTGCCATTTTTCATATAGTGGGGTCCCCAAAATAATAATTAGATAAATGTCCAAACATTTTCAAAGGTGCTGCTTTAAGGATGCCTAAAGAAGTGTCTGGCATTTTTTGTGTTGACCAGAGAAGGCAGATCGAGCTCAGCTGGGAGATTACATTCTGACAACAAGGTATACTTCTGTTACTGCACTGTAGCATTGGCTTGTATTAAGGGAAGAACTAACAAGGCAATTTTCAAAAAGGGGGCAGCACAGTGGCTAGCACTGCTGCCACAGAGCACCAGGGACCCAGGTTCGATTCCAGCCTAGGTCTATGTGGAGTTTGCACATTCTCCCAGTGTCTGCGTGGGTTTCCCCCCGGGTGCTCTGGTCTCCTCCCACAGTCCAAAGATGTGCAGGATAGGTGGATTGGCCATGCTAAATTGCCCCTAAATTATCCAGGGATTAGCCATGAGGAAAAATGGAGGGTTACAGGTATTGGGTAGAGGTGTGGATGTGATGCTCTTCAGAGGGGTGGTCTGGATTTGGTGAGCCAAATGGCCTGCTTCCACACTGGAGGGGTTCTATAACAGATACTTCAAATAACAGGGACAATATGATTTATTATCTTTGCATGAATGATGGTGTGGAGGTAGATGGAAATTCATAAAGTCCACCATCAGAGGACTGAAGAGTTTGGGTAGAGGACATAAGGCTGGAGTTGCTGGCAGAGCAATGCAGGGTACATCTGTGAAGGGATTTGAATTCAATACATATTGTAAATAAATAAAATTGGACAGTGAGAACTAGTTTAAGCCAGGAAGGAAGAATGTGCTTGGGTGGACCAACAGTCAAGAGAAGAACACTTAAATTTTAGATTAACTGGAAATAATGGAAACTGGGAGATCAATGTAGAGAATGTTGGAGGAATTAGGGCCAGTTTCTGCTTAGGGTCCAAATGTATTTAAATTATCTCTTCCCTAAATCATTCAATGTCTTTAAGACAGAGTCATTTTCAGTAAGAGGTTCAAGGCTTATGGGGAGAATGTAGGAGATTAGGGTGGAGCCAAGCCAATGGGCCCAATGGCCTAATTTTGCTCCTATATCATATGGTAAAATGCAGCGAGTATTGAAAGTGCAAAAAAAATTCTGGAAAAAGCCAGCACCTGTGGGGAGACAATGCTCAGACCTACAGCATTTCTCCAGCACTTTGTGTTTTTATTTCAGATTTCCTGCATTCATAGTCCTTTTTAATATTTGAAAATTGGATGATCAAAGAACACCTGGCCAAATTCTCCTTATTGATTTAAAATGAATGAAATAAAAAGCAGCAAGGCTGACATAATAAGACCCAGTAACACAATTCCAAGAAATTCTCCCATTGTGAGAGAAGCGGTGATAAAGCTTGGGTAATCACAAGCAGATGTGGGTCAGTAGTCTTGGTTGTGCAACTATGATTATGGAAGCAGGAAATCCCAGCTGAGGAAGGACAGGAGTGAGGCCTACTCAGTGGGAGTTCCAAACTTTCCTCTTCGGTCCTTGAGCTGCAATGCTGATTTTCTTGGCCCAGAACATAACTTGTTTTTGGAAGTAAACATACTTCACATTCACCTATCCTTCTCTGCTCTGTGTCAGATTAGGTTTTGATAATTGGGTACCTGACCTGCATATTTGAAGAGGACGCTGTGAGCTTGGCTTTGGACTTCACCGAGGGAGGTGAGTTAAAAGTTGAAAATACAGTATTTCGTTTGTCTTCAGCCCATAGAGGAATAAATAAATTGGCTCTTTTCATGGACCACTCACATGTAAATAAATAAACCTCGCTATGAATCACAGAGAAGATGACACTCCATCCTACACCAGAGAAACCAGCTGTCTGGCTTTGTAAGGGGTTGGATTTTACTGTGGGGGTGGAGGCTGGTGGACTGCTAACCACCATTTCCAACCCAGGAAGGAAAGGCAGCTGAAAATGGACTCACTTCTCCAAACCTCCACCTCCCTGTTCCACTCCAATAAAAGTGCCACACTGCAGATCAGTTAAGTTGGTTAATTAGTTCATACTTCACTACCTCTCTGCTCCCTGCCAGCCCCCATGCACGCATCCCCACACGCAGCAGTGCCAGAGCTCAGTGGTGGACAGTGCCGGTAATGCAGGGAGAGACCCAGGAAGATAAAGGCCTCTCCAAGAAGGTAACTCCAGAGGATTTATGAGTGATAATGGGAACTGCAGATGCTGGAGAATCCAAGATAATGAAATGAGAGGCTGGATGAACACAGCAGGCCAAGCAGCATCTCAGGAGCACAAAAGCTGACGTTTCGGGCCTAGACCCTTCATCAGAGAGGGGGATGGGGTGAGTGTTCTGGAATAAATAGGAAGAGAGGGGGAGGCGGACCGAAGATGGAGAGAAAAGAAGATACGTGGAGAGGAGAGTATAGGTGGGGAGGTGGGGAGGGGACAGGTCAAGGAGGTGGGATGAGGTTAGTAGGTAGGAGATGGAGGTGCAGCTTGGGGTGGGAGGAAGGGATGGGTGAGAGGAAGAACAGGTTAGGGAGGCAGAGACAGGTTGGACTGGTTTTGGGATGCAGTGGGTGGAGGGGAAGAGCTGGGCTGGTTGTGTGATGCAGTGGGGGGAGGCGACGAACTGGGCTGGTTTTGGGATGCGGTGGGGGAAGGGGAGATTTTGAAGCTGGTGAAGTCCACATTGATACTATTGGGCTGCAGGGTTCCCAAGCGGAATAGGAGTTGCTGTTCCTGCAACCTTCGGGTGGCATCAATGTGGCACTGCAGGAGGCCCATGATGGACGTGTCATCTAAAGAATGGGAGGGGGAGTGGAAATGGTTTGCGACTGGGAGGTGCAGTTGTTTATTGCGAACCGAGCGGAGGTGTTCTGCAAAGTGGTCTCTCTATCCCAGGCCCCAAGATGAAAATGCTACACTTGCCCCCACACCTCCTCCCTCACCCCTATCCCAGGCCCCAAGATGAAAATGCTACACTTGCCCCCACACCTCCTCCCTCACCCCTATCCCAGGCCCCAAGATAACTTTCCACATTAAGCAGAGGTTCACCTGCACATCTGCCAATGTGGTATATTGTATCCATTGTACCCGCTGTGGCTTCCTCTACATTGGGGAAACCAAGCAGAGGCTTGGGGACCGCTTTGCAGAACACCTTCGCTCGGTTCGCAATAAACAACTGCACCTCCCAGTCGCAAACCATTTCCACTCCCCCCTCCCATTCTTTAGATGACATGTCCATCATGGGCCTCCTGCAGTGCCACAATGATGCCACCCGAAGGTTGCAGGAACAGCAACTCATATTCCGCTTGGGAACCCTGCAGCCCAATGGTATCAATGCGGACTTCACCAGCTTCAAAATCTCCCCTTCCCCCACCGCATCCCAAAACCAGCCCAGTTCGTCCCCTCCCCACACTGCACCACACAACCAGCCCAGCTCTTCCCCTCCACCCACTGCATCCCAAAACCAGTCCAACCTGTCTCTGCCTCCCTAACCTGTTCTTCCTCTCACCCATCCCTTCCTCCCACCCCAAGCCGCACCTCCATCTCCTACTTACTAACCTCATCCCACCTCCTTGACCTGTCCATCTTCCCTGGACTGATCTATCCCCTCCCTACCTCCCCACCTATACTCTCCTTTCCACCTATCTTCTTTTCTCTCCATCTTCGGTCCACCTCCCCCTCTCTCCCTATTTATTCCAGAACCCTCACTCCATCCCCCTCTCTGATGAAGGGTCTAGGCCCGAAATGTCAGCTTTTGTGCTCCTGAGATGCTGCTGGGCCTGCTGTGTTCATCCAGCCTCACATTTCATTATCCAGAGGATTTATGCCCAGGAGGCTGTGTTAAGCAGGTGATGCAAGACAAATGGGTGAGTGTCTCAGTGTGACGCTCCTGATGGCACCCTCCCCTGATTAAGGTATTCCTGCTTACTTGCCCCCATTCTTTTTGTGGACCTTTAAAAACAAGTTGTGGGTGGGTGTTGGTTCGTCAAACGACCATGTTTACATGCACTGCCTGTCGTAAACAAGCCAGGAGGCACTTGTTTTGTCTTCTGTAGCATTTATTGTGCATATGGCCTGCCTCTCACATATATCATGCAAGCATTCAGAAGATAATGGGAACTGCAGATGCTGGAGAATCTGAGATAACAATGTGTGGAGCTGGATGAACACAGCAGGCCAGAGATTTCCAAGGATGTTGCCAGGATTGCAGCGTTTCAGCTATCTGGAGAGGCTGAATATGCTGGTTCCACCCCCCCCCCCCCCCCCCCACACCTCGGTGTATCAGAGGTTGAAGGGTGACCTAATAGATATGTATAAAATCATGAGGGATTATAGATAGTGTGACTAACCAAGGATTTTTTTCACAGGGTAGGGGAGTCCAAAACTAGAGGGTTTGAGGTGAGGTGGTTTAAGGTGAGAGGGGAAGATTTAAAGGGATCTGAAGGGCAGAGGGTGGTGCATGTATGGAATGAGCTACCAAAGCAGGTAGTAGAGGTGAGTGCAGTTACAACATTTAAAATGCATCTAGAACAGGTACACGAATAGGAATGGTTGAGAGGGGTATGGGTAAAATGCTGGCAAATGGGAATAAATCGTTTAGGATATCTTGTCAGCATTGATAAGTTGGCCCAAAGGTCTGTTTCTGTGCTGTATAACTGTATAACATTATGACTGCATGATATCTCTATAATAGTGATGAAAATCAGTTGGGTGTGAATGAAAGGACTTTTAAATAGTCAGACGAATGGTTTCATATAAACCTGCAACCGTATGTTGCATACTACAATATTGCAAGATTACAATAACTTATGATATACTTCAGCACTTCAAAACTGTACTTTAGAGCTCACATTGCAGGGATACTGTCAGAGTACCTTGCATTCAAAAACATAAACCTATCTCATGAATTGTTACTTGATATATCTTAGGGTTCTTTACTTACTTTCAGAGAACTCTCATTTCGTATCACCTGGACACTGCCAGCATTTCTGCCTTGCTTTGCCTTTTTATGTATTGCTACTTTATTCAGAATTTACAGGCTCACAATTCTGTCATTGCTTTCTTTTAGTGCAGGAAGAAATCCAGACAGCTTGTCATGGGTGTCAACACTGAGTAGTGAAGGAGGTGAACATATTGTTGTATGGTGTTATGCTACATTAATATCACACCCACAGTAAGTGCCAGCAGCTCACATGGCAAACAAATCTGCATGTGCTTCAAACATATGGCAACGTCTGTAAGTCTGAGAGGAATGAGCCTTAGTTATGTCAACAGAACAGCAATCAGTCCATTGCACTCAGTCAGGGGTATCATCTGATCTCAGTTCAGAAGGATTAGTGACAGTCAGTCAGGTGTTTGTACATGTTAATATCGCTGTCACTGCAACATAAAGACTGTGTAGCGAAACCAAGAAGGCATCAGCAAGCCCAGGGCCAACAGGAAATTCCAGCAGCTGCTGAACAACCTTCTCATGGAGAACCTGCAGTAGAAGGCCCTTTAGGGTGTGGAAGAGGTTCAGGAAGCCGAGGGTGTACCAACCTCAAAGCTATTTCCTCCAGGTGAGTGAAGTGCTGTGCTGCCACAGAGTGTCCCTGTACACTGTGGCAGAAATGTGTCACCTGCTGGAGCAGCACTTGTGAACTGAAGGAGTGATGGCCATCCTAACTGTGGCCAACAAGGTAACAGCGGTACTTAATTTTTATGTGACTGGCTATTTCCAAGGATCTTCTGGGGGCCTATGTGAAATCTCACAATCCTCAACCAACATGTTTACCCAGGCTGTGACCAATGCAACTTGTGCCAGGTCACGCCATTTCATCGCATTTTTCTGTGCTGAGATCACTGGTACAACTTGAGCAGTAGATTTTGCCAACACTACTGGCTTTTCCCAGTTGCAGAGCACTCTATACAGTACATCCATGAGCTCAAGAAATTTAATGTCATACAGGCTGTGGAGTTAAATGGCTCCCTTCCACCTCTCTTTGCCATCTCAGTCCTGTTGGTCATTTTCTCCTGCAATCAGACTAAGGGAAAGATTGAGTGAGATGAGAGTACTGATACTGTTACTAGTGATGGTACAGATATAAGGAAGATGGCAAGAGAGTAGTACAGTGGACTTAGGAGAATAAGGTCAGTGAGAATGATGATGCTGTATGCAATCATCAGAGCAACAGAACCTTGCTGACGGATGGGTGCAGTACCAAAGAGAGTGAGTGTGAGGTAGCAGAGAGAAAATGTTGGCACTTAGCCTCGTGGAGTGAAGCAGATCATTAACCTTTTGGCTCTGTTGGATGTTCTTTCAGACGGTAGACACCACACGACTTTACCGTAATCATTCTTGGTATTGTCTGATTTTTGTTTCCAACATTATATGAAAGTTTGCTCTCCTGCCTGACTCAACTCCTTGATCTCTACATCTATACAAGTTTGATTTCCTACCCTCACTGTTCAGTTTAAAGCCGTCTCTACATCTTTAGTTTTGCAGTTCGCTGGAACACTGGTCCAAGCACAGTTCAGGTTCAGACCATTCCAGTGATACATATCTTACTTTCTCCAGTATTGATGTCTGTGCTCCATAGACTGGAACTCATATGTCCCTCATTAGTCTTTGAGCCATGTATTCATTTCAGTAATCTGATGGGCTGTCTATTAATTGGCACATGACTCAGGTAATAATTCTAAATTATAACCTTGGAAAATCTGCTATTCAATTTGGTGCCTATCTTCTTATAGTGTCAAAATAGAACCTTTCACCTTGTCGTACCTATAATTAACATCAATGGACCATGACAACTCAATCCTTTCACTCTCACTTCAGGTTCCTGTCTAGCCCTGAGCAGATGTACCAAGCCCTGGCACTGGGTAAGCAACATACTTCTCAACTCATGCTCTTGGCTGCAAAGTACAGTGTCTTCCACCCTCACTATACCATCCTCTACAACCACCACATTTCTTTCTGCTCTCTCTACTTGAATGACTTCCTGTACTATGGAATTAGCTTATCCATTCTGAAGGCCTCACTCACTCTTATCCAAACATGCAGAAAGAACTCAAGTCTCTTTGTTTTCCAGTGTTTTGCACCAAAAACAGAAGATCCCCACATTCTTGCCACTAAAATAGAAGATTTCTGTCATCTCATCGCTTGACTCTCAATGATATTATTCAAAACTTTAACAAATGCTTTCCACTTTGATAACAGTTTTACTGAAAGATTCTTGCTCCTCACAGGAGCTCTTATGCACAACATTTTGTACACATGAGGTATATTTCTGGCAAACTCGGGCATTAATTTCACAGACTCACATATTCAGGATGGTTTTATAGTATTTATGTTGGGCTTGTGTCTATCTTAAAGAAACTTCATGTAAATGGCACAGTTGTCAAACGCCCAATTGTACGTAGCAGAAAGAAGATTAATTCTTCTTATTTATGGCCAATGTTTTATTTTATCAGGTAACCTTGGTGCCAATTGATTTAGGTTTTGTTTTGCTGCCAGCAACACTACAGGCAGAATGGATTTTTCAATTTAAATTTCTCTTTGATGCACTTGAAGCAGAAAAGAAGGATGTTGGCCACTTCAGCTACATGTAGCTTCCTTGGGCCTCCCACTAGGCTCTTTGTTGATCCCCAATGCCTTGAGCTGCATTAATATTCTTTGGGCCTCCCACAGTGCTTTCATTCAACAATAGTTGCATTGAAGTTACAATGACACTAGTTTTAATCTAACAAACAATATGTATCTGATTCTTAGATAATAAAATGTGAGGCTGGATGAACACAGCAGGCAAAGCAGCATCTCAGGAGCACAAAAGCTGACGTTTCGGGCCTAGACCCTTCATCAGAGAGGGGGATGGGGGGAGGGAACTGGAATAAATAGGGAGAGAGGGGGAGGCGGACCGAAGATGGAGAGTAAAGAAGATAGGTGGAGAGAGTGTAGGTGGGGAGGTAGGGAGGGGATAGGTCAGTCCAGGGAAGACGGACAGGTCAAGGAGGTGGGATGAGGTTAGTAGGTAGCGGGGGGTGCGGCTTGGGGGGGAGGAAGGGATGGGTGAGAGGAAGTTCTTCCTCTCACCCATCCCTTCCTCCCACCCCAAGCCGCACCCCCCGCTACCTACTAACCTCATCCCACCTCCTTGACCTGTCCGTCTTCCCTGGACTGACCTATCCCCTCCCTACCTCCCCACCTACACTCTCTCCACCTATCTTCTTTACTCTCCATCTTCGGTCCGCCTCCCCCTCTCTCCCTATTTATTCCAGTTCCCTCCCCCCATCCCCCTCTCTGATGAAGGGTCTAGGCCCGAAACGTCAGCTTTTGTGCTCCTGAGATGCTGCTTTGCCTGCTGTGTTCATCCAGCCTCACATTTTATTATCTTGGAATCTCCAGCATCTGCAGTTCCCATTATCTCTGTATCTGATTCTTGGTGGTTTTGGTCATGTTTGTTTCCAAATTCACGAGGGTCAACAGTGTTTATTTTAAGACCGTAAATTGGACTTATTATTCAGGCATTGGTTTAGAAGACCAGGATCTGAATTTGAATGCAAAATTCAAGTATATGTTTCTACACAGTGCCAAATATCAAATATGCAATTTGTTCTCAAATAAATGTCACTTGACTATAATGAAATGCTTCGACTATGATATATGAAGATTTACCAACATTTCAATAATATAAATAATCAATTGTTTGATTGAAATTGGACACTGTAATTCTGGAATGCAGGTTTTGAAACCTTAGGTTGCCACCTTGAGATTTCCATAAAACTCAGATCAGAACTGAAAAGTTATTTTTCACCACTTTTTTTAAAATGTAAATAAATATGCATGAACTTGCTAGTATGAAATTGTCCCCACTTCATAATAAAAGCTATCAGAGATAATGGGAACTGCAGATGCTGGAGATTCCAAGATAATAAAATGTGAGGCTGGATGAACACAGCAGGCCAAGCAGCATCTCAGGAGCACAAAAGCTGACGTTTCGGGCCTAGACCCTTCATCAGAGAGGGGGATGGGGGGAGGGAACTGGAATAAATAGGGAGAGAGGGGGAGGCGGACCGAAGATGGAGAGCAAAGAAGATAGGTGGAGAGGGTGTAGGTGGGGAGGTAGGGAGGGGATAGGTCAGTCCAGGGAAGACGGACGGGTCAAGGAGGTGGGATGAGGTTAGTAGGTAGCTGGGGGTGCGGCTGGGGGTGGGAGGAAGGGATGGGTGAGAGGAAGAACCGGTTAGGGAGGCAGAGACAGGTTGGACTGGTTTTGGGATGCAGTGGGTGGGGGGGAAGAGCTGGGCTGGTTGTGTGGTGCAGTGGGGGGAGGGGATGAACTGGGCTGGTTTAGGGATGCAGTGGGGGAAGGGGAGATTTTGAAACTGGTGAAGTCCACATTGATACCATATGGCTGCAGGGTTCCCAGGCGGAATATGAGTTGCTGTTCCTGCAACCTTCGGGTGGCATCATTGTGGCAGTGCAGGAGGCCCATGATGGACATGTCATCAAGAGAATGGGTTGCAGGAACAGCAACTCATATTCCGCCTGGGAACCCTGCAGCCATATGGTATCAATGTGGACTTCACCAGTTTCAAAATCTCCCCTTCCCCCACTGCATCCCTAAACCAGCCCAGTTCATCCCCTCCCCCCACTGCACCACACAACCAGCCCAGCTCTTCCCCCCCACCCACTGCATCCCAAAACCAGTCCAACCTGTCTCTGCCTCCCTAACCGGTTCTTCCTCTCACCCATCCCTTCCTCCCACCCCCAGCCGCACCCCCAGCTACCTACTAACCTCATCCCACCTCCTTGACCCGTCCGTCTTCCCTGGACTGACCTATCCCCTCCCTACCTCCCCACCTACACCCTCTCCACCTATCTTCTTTGCTCTCCATCTTCGGTCCGCCTCCCCCTCTCTCCCTATTTATTCCAGTTCCCTCCCCCCATCCCCCTCTCTGATGAAGGGTCTAGGCCCGAAACGTCAGCTTTTGTGCTCCTGAGATGCTGCTTGGCCTGCTGTGTTCATCCAGCCTCACATTTTATTATCTCATAATAAAAGCTAACCTGTTTAAATAGAAGACTAGCATTTCCGTCATGAAATTCACCATTGTCCCAGAAAATAATAAGCTGCTTTCTCATTTGACAGAGATGACCAGCAGTGAATTTAACCTGATGGCTACCACGCCTCAGGCAAGGGGTGAGGTTGAGAAGGCGGGGCCTCCTGTAGACCTCAGATGGGGTGGGAATTGACCTTGCACTATCTGCTTAACAACCAGCCATCCAAGCTAACCAATCTCCAAGGAGTTTTTTTTTAATATTTTCAGGGGGCATTTTAAAGACTTTTATGGCCAATAGTGTACTTTTTGAAGTGTAATCATTGTTTACAAATGATTTTTGTGCTACTTGATCATTTGATACATATAACATTGGATATGTTATATTTGCTCATTACTTAGTCTTTAAGCTGTGGTACAATACTAGCAAATATGTGCCATTCTAAATATCTTGCGTGATGTTTTGCAACCAAAACTGAACAAATTTTTTCAGATGAGTTTTAACCAAATCATATGAAAATGTCACATGACTTTCTCATTCTTCAGCCCAGTGGTAACACTGATTCCTAAACTTCAAACAATGTCAGCAGTTAAACTCATGTTGTACCTCCCAATGTCCATTGTCAGAGCAATGTTTGAGAATTAAACATGTTATTAGTAACAAATATAAGTAACCTTACAATTGCACACCAGTATTGGTGGAACGTTCAGTGACAGAATTCAACCGCATGCAATTGGAAACTCCCCCGGTATATCTTATGCTATGTTTAATCTTCAGAATATTAGAAGCCATGAACTGGGAACATAAAATTGGAACTCAGTACCAACTTTTGTTCTGTTATGATCCCTCAGTGCAGTCATAAATTCTTGATGGGAAGCATTTGTTTCCAAGTAAATATTTATATGACCTTTAGGCTTTTGAGAACACCAAGGATATTCCCTCTTTTAATGGCCAGTAACTGTCAAATAGTGTCAAGTTGCTAACCAATGTTATATGTATCAAATGATCAAGTAGCACATAAATTTTTAATCAAACTGTTTAGAAATGTTATGGCATGCCTCTGGAGCAAATGGGACTTGAACCTAGACCTCCTAGCTCAGAGCTTAGGACAGTACCACTATGCAACAAGAACTCTGCTTTAACGAGCACAGACAAATATTGTATTTTCGTTTAAAACAGCTGCCAAAGCAGAATTCACAACTCAGAGAAGATTCATTTTACCTTCAGCTTCAGTATTAGGAAGCAATGGCTAGATAAATATTAAATAAAAATGGAGACACTATGTTATAATAGTCAAGCTATACTAGATTATATATAACAAAGTTGTACCTTTAAAGGAGATATATGTGCTATCAAGAGAAGTTAATGACAATTCTGTCTGTAAGATGGCGCTCCAGTGCAGAAAATAAATACAGTAGAATCATTAACACTGTTTTTCTAAATAAGGGAATAGAGTGAAAAGAAGTGTCCTCTTTGTTGTAAAGCATCATTAAATTCATTATTTGAATCTTTGAGCTTTGTTTCTTTTCATCCAAATTAGAGGAGGACCAAGTTAGGAGATATCTGCCTACTTCCCAACTGTGACTGCCAAATCTATACTTAATATCCTTGGGCTGAAGATCATAAATTATGCAGGGAATTATTCCTGAATGGGTTGCTGTAGTGAGGGAAGCTGTTGCTACCAATAATAACTTGTAGTTATAAAAGTGCCTTTAAAGTATTCAGCATCCCAAAGTACTTCAGGGGAACATTGCACTGCACGGTCTGGCGCAGGCTACAGAAAGAAGTTATTAGATCAGATGACGCAAAATGTTCTAAATAGGGTTTGTTTTAAGAAGAGTTTTAAAGGAAGCAGGTAAGGAAGAGAGATGTAGGGAGGGTATTCCAATAACTTGGGGCCAAGTTATTGAAGGCATTACAGCCAATGGTGCTGCAATTATGATTGGGAATGCAGAATAGGCCAAAATTAGAGGTGCACAGAAATCTCACAGGGTTGTGGGCTTGGAGAAGACGACAGACAGAGGAAGGAGCAAAACCGCATGGAGGAAACAAGCATGAAGATTTTGATGTCAATTGCTTGGGAGTCAATGTTAGTCAGCAAATTAAAAGGTGAACAGTAAAGGGACATCTTCGAGTTAAAGCAGCTAAGTTTTAGACAATCTCAAGTTTACTGAGGACAAAGTGCAAGTGTGTCAAGCAGCAAGATATGCAGTAAAATAGTTCATTAATGGGAAACAAAGATGTGAATGACGGTTTCAGCAGTGATGAGCCGAGACAGGAGCAAAGTCGAGTGGTGTTACAAAAGTGGAAAAAGACAATTTTCACGATAGCAGGAATTTGAAATTGGAACCTCGTCTTGGGTTCAAATGTGGCACAATGGTCATAAACAGGCAACATGAGGTTAATGCCGGAGAGAGGAATGGAGTTTGCAGCGAGTTAACACATTAAGAAGAAAATGAAAAATCAGCATTTTTGAGGTGCCACAAGTTATGCAAAGGGATTTCAACTTTCCCAACATAAACTGGGATAGTCATGGCGTTGCGGGTTTAACAGGAGTGGATTTCTTGAAAAGTATCCAAGGGAGTTTTTTTTGTATCAATATGTAGAAAGCTCAGTAAGGGATGGTGCAGTGTTCGATCTGGTTCTGTGGAAAGAAGCCAGACAAGTGTTTGATATGGCAATGGGGGAGCATTTTAGCAATAACTGTAGGATATTGGAAAAGTGTTAAATGAATACTTTACTTTGTTCTTCACTCTGGAAAAGGAGAACATAGGTACAGCGTTCAGGAAAATGGACTGTGAGGAACATGCACAGTTTGGACTCTTGTCGGGCTTATGGATGGACAAATCCCCTGCGCTGGATGAATTGCATCCCAGGCTGCTGTGGGAGATTAATCAGGAAATCGCAGGGGCTCTGATGTAAATGTCTAATTCCTCTCTGGCCACAGCGGAAATGCCATTGGATTGGAAGATGGCTAATGTGGTTCCACTTAGCAAGAACGTTGGTACAGATGAACAAAGAAATTATAGACCAGTGAGTCTCACATCAGTGATAGGGAAATTATTGAAGAAAATTCTGAAGGAACAATACCCTCTTGAAAAGACATGGATTAATTAGGGATAGTCAGCATGTCTTTGTCAGAGGAACGACATTCCTAACAAAGTTGTTGTAATGTTTTGAAATGTGATCAAGTGTGTGGATGAGGGTAGTTTGGTTGATGTTGTTTATTTGGATTTCAGCAAAGCTGTTGACAAGGTATCACATGGGAGACTGACCGAGAAGGTTAAAACACATAGAATTGAGGGAAACTTGGCAAGATGGATCAGAAACTGGCTTAATAACATGCCATAAAAAGTAGTGGTAGAAGGCTGTTTGAGTATCTGGAGACTGGTGTCCAATGGTGTACCACAAGGATCAATAATAGGACTTCTTATTTGTTATATACATAAATGATATAGATGAAAATGTGGGGGGGAATGTTAAGTAAATTGTAGATGACACCAAGGTTGGTAGAGTGGTCAATAGTGAAGAAAATAGTTGTATGTTACAGGAACACATTGATGGGTTGGTCAGATTGGCAGATGGTATTTAATTCTTCTAAGTGTGAGGTGATGCACTACGGAAGAAGAAACAAGATAAGAGAGTTTTTGATGAATGGCACGACAGTGGGTAGCTTAGAGGAACAGAGGGATCTTGGAGTAATTATTCACAGATCCCTGAAGTCAGCAGAGCATGTGAATAGGATAATTAAGAAGGCATGTGGGACACTTGCCTTCATTAGTTGTGGTAGAGTGTAAGAAAAAGGAGCTAATGTTGGACTTATACAGGATGTTGCTTAGGCCACAGCTTCAGTACTGCATGCAGTTCTGGTCATCTCACTACAGAAAGGATGTGATAGTACGAGAGGGGCTTTGGAGGAGGTTCTCCAGGATGTTGCCTGGGATGAAGAAATTGAACTATAAGAGGAGTCTAGAGTGGCTTGGATTGTTTTCTTTGGAGCAGAAAAGACTGAGGGGGAGACATGATTGAGGTGAATAAGATTATAAGGGGTACTGGCAGAATGGTTACAGATCAGCTATTCTCCTTGGTTGAGGGGGCAATCCAGAGAGGGCATAGTTTTAGGGTAAGGGGCAGGAGATTCGGGAAAAAAAATCTTTCACTCAGCAGATGGTGGGAATCTGGACTGCACTGTATGGGAAGGTAGCAGAGGTGGTAGCCTTACAATCTTTAAAAATATAGTTGAATGAGCAGAGATATGGGGTAATTGTAGGAAATTGGGATTAATGCCCTTTTAGTGGTCGCTACATCAGTGCAGACTCGATGGACTGAAGGGGGTTTTTTACATTGCATGAATCTATAACAAATGCCCCAAATCAATGAAAATTTATTTTATTTTACTTCATTCACTGGTTAAGAGATCTAAAAAAATTAATTATTAAATACTGAGAAGAAGACAAGGCACCCATGACTGAACCTTGTTGTTCCAAGGACAGCATCCTTGAGAGTATTGATCCAAAGCCTGACATTCTCCCTGGTCTGAGAGGTGCCTATGGTCAGTAGAACACGAGTTGAGCTGCCAAGCTCCCATAATTACTTGTACAAAACAAATCCGTATACGAAAATTTGAAGAGGTGAGCTAGTGACAAAACTGATGAAAATGGTAATATTTCACATTTACATCTGTGGTACGATATTAAATACAACAAAAAACTTCAGGAATGAAAAATTTTGTTTAATTTCCCTTCTATCCCTGATTATTAGTGGGAAGGGATAGCCTCAAAATAAAGTTAACAGTGGACGAGAGGCAAAACTTGAAACAGGCAGTTTGCTACATGCCTAAACGTTTTCTTAGTCAGCATTTTTTAAAAAATGCAAATCCTAGGTTTAGACAATAGACAATAGACAATGGGTGCGGGACTAGGCCATTCGGGCCTTCGAGCCAGCACCACCATTCATTATGATCATGGCTGATCATCCACAATCAGTATCCTGTTCCTGCCTTATTCCCATAACCCTTGATTCCACTATCTTTAAGAGCTCTATCCATCTCTTTCTTGAAAGTATCCAGAGACTTGGCCTCCACTGTCTTCTGGGGCAGAGCATTCCATATATATTCTATTGGCCATTTTAGACCACAGCTGGTCACAGCATGTACATTTCGACCTGTTCACCATCCTAGACTGAGGAGTTGAATAGAAGTAAAAAATCCTGAACATTTCAAAGTCTTCAGGTATGTCTATAAATATTACTACACGATAACAATAAACAAGATCAGAAATGTATACATGGACCACAATACCTTAAACAAGTGGTTAAACAATTATTATACCATATTTACACCATACATAACTGATGATTTCATTATAAATTCAATCCTCATTGCTCAAATTGACAGGAAATATCAAGCAATAAAAATACTGCTGACTATGAATGTTGACAAGCATTTCAATAGATGACAAATTGTACGCATTGCTGCAAACTTGTAGAGTTTTGCACGTTGGATGCATATTTTTCATGTACTCATTCGAAACTCAGTGCTATAATTCTGATTTTTCTTCCTACTGGATGGCAGATTTCCAAAATCTATCCTATTATGTTCTCTTCTGTTAAGCACAGAAGAAGACAGTCAAACCACAATGTTCACAAACAAGATTATACCAAGCTTGAAAAGACAAACACCTTAAAAAAAAAATCACCTCTGGACTTCAGTTTCTAGTACTGTGGAACATTTGGCTCTCTTTTGCGAGTAGTTCTAGACAATTCTTTTGCTCAGAATAGTCAATGACAGTAAGTCAGTGGATGTTGTTGACATGGACTTCAGTAAGGCCTTTGACAAGGTCCCTCATGTAGGCTGATACAGAAGGTAAAATCACATGGCGTCAGAGGTGAGCTTGTAAGATGAATAAAAATACTGGCTCAGTCGTAAAAAACAGAGGGTAGAAGTGGAAGGGTGCGTTTCTGAATAGAGGGCTGTGACTAATGGCGCTCCTCCTTTGCTACTTGTAATATATATAAATGACTTGGAGGAAAACGTAACTGGTTTGATTAGTAAGTTTGCGGATGACACAAAGATTGGTGGAATTGCGGATAGCGATGAGGACCGTCAGAGTATACAGCATGATATAGATCGGTTGGTGACTTGGGCAGAGAGATGACAGATGGAATTTAATCTGGAAAAATGTGAGGTAATGCATTTTGGAAGGTGTAATTCAATTGGAAAATATACAATAAATGTCAGAATCTTTAAGAATACCAATAGGCAGAGGAATCTGGGTGTACAGGTACACAGGTCTCTGAAAGTGGCAACGTAGGTGGAGAGGTGAGTTTAAAAATTGGCAGGTAATGTTGCAGCTTTATAGAAACTTAGGCTGCAAAAACAAAGTTGCTGGACAAGCTCTGTAGTCTGGCAGCATCTGTGAAGGAATAAAAAACAGAGTTCACGTTTTGGGTCCAGTGACCCTTCCTTAGAACAGAGTTAGGCTGCATTTGGAACATTGTGTTCAATTCTGGTCACCATACTACCAGAAGGATGTGGTGGCTTTGGAGAGGGTACATCTTCGGTCCGCCTTCCCCTCTCTCCCTATTTATTCCAGAATCCTCACTCCATCCCCCTCTCTGGTGAAGGGTCTAGGCCCGAAACATCAGCTTTTGTGCTGCTGAGATGCTGCTTGGCCTGTTGTGTTCATCCAGCTTCACACTTCATTATCTTACATTAGAGACCCATCTGGAAGATTTAAATCCACATTGTGCCCTGGGTATTCACTTCTGATTAAAGATCAGAGTCATGAAAGTTCACAACCTGACCCATGAGAGAATGCCTCAGATCTTCATATTTTCATTTGAGGATGACATTGGTTATAACAGGTGTCAGGCCTGCTGCCTTACAGAAATGGTGTGGAGGCAACCCTAGTGTATTTTTAAAGGGTTGCCTCAGTGCTCTGGGACTTCATTCTAGCTTATTTTAAAAGAGGCAACGCTCCATGCTGAGGCATGTCTCCCACTTATTAGCCACTAGCTTTACACCCTCTGTGCCAATTCTCACAGTATCCAAATATAAGGAAAATATGGAGGGTGCTGGAAATCTGAAACACACTCAGAAAATCCTGGAGAAACACAAGTCTGGCTGGCAGCATCCACAGAAGAGGGAATACAGTTAACATTTCCTGTCCACGATGACTTCTTCGGAACTGTAAATTGTGGTAAAATGGTCCTTTTTATACTTTTCACACAGGAGAAGCAAACAGAACAGATGATGGGGAGGCCCAGTGCAAAACACTTTACTCTCAGCAGACAAGGTCCAGTTCCTCCCTTTCACATCTTAATTTAATTCCATCTTATATCTCTATTTATGTTTCATCACAATGCTTCTGTCATTCTCTAATTTGTAAACAGTGAACCCTGGTTCCAGATTCTTACATAACAGTCAATATCCTCTCCATAACTACCCTCTCAAAATCCCTCAGAATCTTAAATGTTCCAATTTAGACATCTCTTACTCTCCTAATCTCCAGTGGATGTGAGCCTAGCCTGTCCAATAGACAAACATCTCATTTCAGAGATTAATCTGATGCGCCTTCTCTGAACAGTCCCTCCATATTTACATCTTTTCCCATTTTTGTGCACAATATCCAAAATATAGAATCAAATGTGCCCTTTATACTAAAACATAATCTCCTAACTTTTGTATTCAATTCTCCGGTGTTAAATATTAACATTCTATTAGCTCTCCTTCTTTCTCGCTATACTTGCATAATCTTTTGTAATTTATGCACGAGTTCACCCAGATGCCTCTACATCTCAGAGCTCTGCAAATTCTACCATATAAATAATACGCTTCCTTTTCACCCTCCTGCCAATAAGGATAATTTCTAATTTTTCCACAATATATTGCAATCGCCACATCTTTGCTCACTCATTTAAACCCATCTGTATCTGTTTGTAGACCCCTCATGTCCTCTTTACAACTACTTCCTTATCTATTTGTGTCATATTGGCCTGAAGAATGACAAGAGGCAATTTCAAACAGAGAGTATAGCAGTAGAGTCCTGATTGAGATGCATAACTCATTGAAGGTGGCAGGACAGATTGAGAGAGAGAGAGCAGTTGATAAAGCAGGCTGCACACTAGGTTTTATTCTTGGGGTCATGGACTCTAAAACCAGAAAGTTACAGAAAACCCGTACAGAATCTAATTTGTCCTCAACTGGAATCTACACCTAGTTCGGGGTGTCATGTTTTGATTTGTGCGCTGCTATCCGTATCTTCTAGCTGTGTGGGCCCTTGGGGGGCTTCATATTCTGGTGTGTGAGAGGGTAGCCTCCTCTTTTCTAACAAGACTCTCCTAGAGTGATAGTTCCCAACCTTTCTTGTATCAGTACACAGGCTGCAGATTTCCATTCTCCTGCATACGCACAGTGACAAATGTACATACATACTGCCCTCGGTAGTAGATACTGAGGCTCCACTGGAGGCCAGAAGTACAGATGGTAAAAAATGTGCAGCATACTTCTCACCTTGTCACAACATAGATCAAAAACCATTATTCTGGAGTCAATAACATTTATAGAGATGCAATAAACTTTAATAGGTTAGAAGAGTAAGTTCCACATTACTACAAAGACTGTTGGAGGACCTAACTTTTAGATTTTTCTCCAACAAGTTCCTACTTCAACCTCTGCTCAAATCCTCACATCATTAGACTGGGTGGTGCAATTGCACTCATTCAAGTTGTAACCCTTTCAAACCCTTCCTGATTCATTTCCAACACAACTGAGGAAAGTTGAGACACAGTACAGAAAGATTTATGAGAACGGACCAAGGAGAAACTACAGCCATGTAAACAGATTGGAGAAATTGAGATGGTTTATTTTCTTGGAGATGATTGAATATTTCAACCAAATGACCTCTCAAAGTTAAGAGAAGTCCAGGCTGATTCAGAAAGGAAACAGTATTCCCAGGGGTAGAAGAATCAAGAACAAGATGGCACAGAAGCAAAAGCAACGGAGGAAAAACATTCACACAGAGTGCTTCGTGTGTGGAATGCACTGTCTGAGAACATAATGGGGGAAGGTCCAATTGAAGCATTCAGCAGGGAATTGAACTGTCATCTAAAATGAAGATGGCCATGCCAGTCGGAAGAAAGGTGGAGTACCACTAAGTAAATATTTTTCTAGAGTACTGGCACAGACATGACAAGCTGACCGACCATCTTCTGTGATGTAGAAGCTCCATGATTCTGTGAAAATGGTTAAATTGAATAAAGACTCCAGCAATATTTTCTTCTACACAAATTTTGCATTTCATTTAATTTACTGATAAATGAATTTCCTGTTTATTGCTCATATTTTTCACTTGGCAAAATAACCATAACCTTATTTGGATTTTATGATGCTTTTCATAACAACATTTCTTACGCAAGAGAGCAACATCAATAGATCATCTGGTGCCTGAGTCGAGCTACATTTCTACAGATGTCCTACAGATCTAGTGGTTTTGTCCAACAACCTCAGAACTAAGATTTGGAGATTTTAATTAATTTATAAAGGCTAACTCTCTGATGTTGAAAGCACATCTTGATTCAATAGAACAAGTCCACAAATTACTGTAAAACTGACTGGAGTAACTCCCAAAAATATGCATAAACTTTCCTCAAGTGTATATTTTATGATGCAAATGTGATAAAAGTTTTTCAAAGCTTAGAATCTTGAAGGAAAGGCCCTGCTATAAATTGATAAAGCTCACTATTTTCATGTTTCATAACTCAGCTCTGTTGGGTAATTATGCCTTCAATCTTACAATTCCAGATTTTTGATGTCTAGCCACATTCGTGTAGATTTTAATTTTACTAATGGGAGATACACTCAACATTGATAATCAACTCCTGATATTTCTTTCTATTTAAGTCTGATTAATGGGTGAATAATGGACAGTTGATCCTCAATATTGAATTTATCTGCTGCAAGTTCAAATCTGCTTCTTCCCATCTAACTCTTCTCCACCCCTTCTGCACTCCTCTCACCAATTCTCCCCCCACCCCTTCTGCACTCCCTTATACTTTCTTATTTCAAACAGATTTTTATTTTTAAAAAGTCTGATATTTATGCTTTGTGTTCAGAATTGTAATTTTATAGAGAAACTAATTTGCCTCTACATTTGCAACATTGCTTCATCTCTAAAGCAGTCACTTCCTGATTATAACTTCACTGTTTATTTTTGTTAAATGAGGATTTTTGTACTTTTTTCCAATTACCAAATAGCAAGAAAAAGGTTCTTAAATTGATAAACTGGAATTTCTTTTAAAAAATGTCAATGATAAATCTAGTACAGGCATTTACTTGATTCTGAATGAGAATTTTCTTCTGCTAACAAACAGTGCAAAGTAGTAAAAAAGTGAACTGAAATACCTCAGTCATTATATATATCTAACTAGACAAGGTAAACAACTTGTTAGATTAATTTTGGATTAAATTTTGAACATCCAATCTAATACAGTTGAATAAAAAATCATCCAGGGTGTTTAGCATCATTGGCTAGGCCAACATTTATTACGATCCTATTTGTCTTAGAGAATGTTTTGACAGTTACCTTCACCTTAAACTGTGGCAGTCGTTGGAGTGTATAGACACCAACGGCACAATTAGGAAGCCAGTTCCAGGATTTTGACCCAGCAACAGTAAAGCCCTAACCCTAACCCAAACACAAGTAATATAGTTCCCTTTCAGGATGGTGTCTGGCTTGGAGAGAGACTTGCAGGTGATAGTTTTGCCTGTGTTCTTCTAAAAAGGCCAGGTTGTAGGTTTAGAGAGGAACCCTGGTAAGTTAATGTAGTGCATCTTGTGGATGGTGCACACTGCTGCCACTGCGTTACAGTAATGAAGGAAGTGAATGTTGAAGATGGTTGATTGGCACCAAATCAAGTCAGCTATTTTGTTCCAGATGGTGTAAAGCTTCAACTGCTATTGTAGTTGCATTCATCCAGGCAAGTGCAGAGCACTCCATCGTACCCCTGACACGTGCCTTCTAGATGATGAATAGTCTTTGGAGTGACAAGAGATGGTGCTGAAAAAATAGTTTTTAACTTGCTTTTGTAGACAGCCAGATTTTCAAGGAGTTTCTTTCAGCTTGCCAGTCCTACCTTTATTTTTTCACAGAAGAGAGTTCAAAGATGTTTACACGCAGGAAGGGATTCCTTTCCCAAAGTATCTGACTCAACTAAAAGTGCTAGCAGCACAACATGGAGGTCATTGCCTGCTATCCCTTGGGACTGGGACAGCAACATAATTTCATGAAATGTGAAGGATGTTTCTGATCGTATGCTTACTGTTCAGCTATGCTGGTCACAACTGAACTCACTTCTTTACAGTCAAAGATCTCGGCTTACCTCTATGAATTACATTGAAGGATAATGAATAATGCAACTGATGCAGGTGTCAGAGTTTTTGTATGTTTATTATGTACTGCAAATCTCAATATGGCACAACCAATATTAAATGTTATTTTGTGGCTAATAACAGAATAGATTACTTCCACTTGGACTTTGTTGAACTAAGCACCTCTGAATTCTCTTACTCACAGTTGTTAAACTCCCAAAGTTACTCACAGTTTGCTCGGGAGATGGAGGTCAATCCGCAACAAGGCGTTGGAGTGACTATTCTGTAGGCTTGGCTGAAATGGTCATCGTGTTATGTCTTCTCTGGTCAAACACCTTGGGGTATATAACTTCCTTTGGTCCTGGCTGTAGTGAGAAACACTGTTTTGATGCAATGTTTGCATAGAGTACTATGCCTCGTTTATTTCCTCTTTCTCCCATGATTCACTCCCTTCTTTTCCTGCCCAATTGAGGGATTTTCTGATTGTTCTATTCAGATAGCAGAATATAACAAAAATTACGTCCACTTGTCAAAAGCTTTGTTTGAATGAGATCGTTTTTCCTTCCCTCTTCTAAAAGGTATTATGGAATAATGTAAACTATTGATGCTGAATTTCATTCTCACAGAATGTGTGGATTGCCTTCCGATAGGCTCTGACACAAGAGTCATAGAGATGTACAAGATGGAGACAGACCCTTTGGTCCAAATTATCTGTGACGACCGGTTCCCTTAAATTCAGCTAGTCTGATTTGCAAGCATTTGTCCCATAGTCCCCTAAACCCTTCTTATTCATATAAACATCCCGATGCCTTTTAAATTTTGTAATTGTGACAGCCTTCAGCATTTCCTCTGGCGGCTCATTCTATACACACAACACCCTCCGTGTAAACAAGTTGCCCCTTGGGTCATTTTAAATTTTTCCCCTCTCACCTTAAACCTATGTCCTCTAGTTTTGGATTCCCCCATCCTAAGGGAAAAAAGACCTTGTCTATTTACTCTGTTGGTGCCGCTCATGATTTTATAAACCTCAATAAGGTCACCCCTCAACCTGTGACACTCCAGGGAAAACAGTCCCATCCGATTCAGCCTCTCTCTATAGCTCAAAAACCTCCATCCTGGCAACACTCTTGTCAACTCTGATTATTTCAAATCAATGGATGTCATTGTCGCTCCAACCAATTTAGTGCAAGCAATTAGGTGACCAATGTTTCTGTTGTATGGGGACAGGTTTTAGTTAAGTATTCGTAAAGCTTTGTGCTCCATGGGCATTGGAACAACAACCTATGTTTTAAATAGGGTCTCTCATTCCAAGTAACTGGGATATTTTCTGGTGAAAATCTTTAGTTAAAATGATAACCCTTCAAAGGGAAACTTGTTTCACAAACTTGGAATATTTTGCAGAAGTGGCCAATCCAAACAATAAGAGGAAGCCAATGGATTTTATATATTTAGATGTTCAAAAAGCCTTTGATACACAAGGTTAGTATACAAAATTAGAGCTTTTGGGTTTAGGGGAAATATAGTGATGTGAGTTGAAAACTGGTTAACAGACAGAAAACAGAGTAGTAATTAACTGGTTATTTTAAAATTGGCAGGTCATAACTAGTGGAGTAAGGATCAGTGCTTAGGACCCGGCTAATCAAAACCATAATGATTATTACCATCTGGGAATAAAATGTAATATTTCCAAATCTGTAGAAGACACAAAATGAAGTGTAAGTAAGAGCTGTGAGTAGAATGCAAAGAGATTTCAACGGAATTTGGAGAGGCTAAGTGAGTGGGCAAACATTTTTGAGGTGGAAAACCATGTGTAGGAATATGAGGTAATTAACTGTGGCAGGAACAAAATGAGTATTTCTTGAATGGACAGAGGCTGGGAAATGTTGAACTTCAAAGTGATTTGGGTGTCTCTGTTCATGAGTCACTGAAGATGTCATGTCAATGAATACAGCCCAACACATTACAGCTTGCCTTATTTAAAAATGAGAGATAACAAGTTGTAGAGCTGGATGACCATAGCAGGCCAAGCAGCATCAGAGGAGCAGGACGTTTTGGGCCTAGACACTTCTTCAAAAATGGGGGAGGGGCAGGGGGATCTGAAATAAATAGGGAGGGGGGGAGGTGGATCAAAGATGGATAGAGAAGCAGATAGGTGGAGAGGAGACAGACAGGTCAAAGAGGCTCAGTGGAGCCAGTAAAGGAGAGTGTAGGTGGGGAGTTAGGGAGGGGATAGGTCAGTCCAGGAAGGACGGACAGGTCAAGGCGTGGGACTGGGGGGATTGAGGCTGGTAGGCAGGAGATGGGTGTGGAGCCTGAGGTGGGAGGAGGGGATACGTGAGAGGAAGGACAGATTAGAGAGACAGGGACAAGCTGGGCTGGTTTTGGGATGCAGTTGGGGGAGGGGAAGGTTGTGAAGTCATTGATGCCATTGGGCTGCAGGATTCCCAAGCGGAATATGAGTTGCTGTTCCTGCAACCTTTGGGTGGGATCATTGTGGCACTGCAGGACGCCCAGGATGGACGTGTCATCTGAGGAATGGGTGGAGGAGTTCAAATGGTTTGTGGCTGGAAGGTGCAGTTGTTTATTGCAAACCAAGCGTAGGTTTTCTGCAAAGCGGTCCCCGAGCCTCTGCTTGATTTCCCTGATGTCGAGGAGCCAAAACGGGTACAGCGGATGCAAATTCCGCTCGGGAAGCTTGCAGGAACAGCAACTCATATTCCACTTGGGAACTCTGCAGCGCAATGGTATCAATGTGGTTTCACAAGCTTCAAAATCTCCCCTCCCCCTACTGCAACCCAAAATGAGCCCAGCTTGTCCCTGCCTCACTATTCTGTCCTTCCTCTCATCTATCCCCTCCTCCCACCTCAAGCCCCATACCCATCTCCTGCCTACCAGCCTCATCCCGCCCCCTTGACCTGTCCGTTCTTCCTGGACTGACCTCTCCCCTCCCTAACTCCCTACCTGCACTCACCTTTACTGGCTCCACCCCACCTCAGTGACGTCTGTCTCCTCTCCACCTATCTTCTCCTCTCTCCATCTTCCATCTGCCTCCCCCTCTCTATTTATTTCGGAACCCCCTTCCCCTCCCCCATTTCTGAAGAAGGGTCTAGGCCCAAAACATCAGCCTTCCTGCTCCTGTGATGCTGTTTGGCCTGCTGTGTTCATCCAGCTCCACACCTTGTTCTCCCAGGTAGATGCTGCCCAGTGTACAGCAGTCCTCAAAGCCCCTACATTAAAACAGTCTGACAGAGCCTGGTCAATCCATCCACACTATTACCAGTGCCTGTAGAAGGGGAAGGTGATGACCATGATTGTGTGGAATGCTGCAGAAATTGGAGGACAACAACCAAACAATGAATGAGGCTTTGCAAATCGCAAACCTCATCCTTTACACTGATGGATCCTCTTTTGTGGAAAATAGTATAAGAGCAGCTGGACGGGCTGTCACGACACTCTACACTGTCCTGGCATTGGGAAGCCTGTCCCTGGAGCATTGGCAAAGTGGAATTATGGGCTCTGGCTGAACCCAGCAGAATGGCGGAGGATCAGTCTGCTGACATTTACATCGACTCCTGCTGTGCTTTTGGAGTTGCCCACAACTTTGGACAAGTATGGATCCTAATGACTACAGGTCCCCCCATCAGAAATGGAAAATAAGTCAAGGACTTGCTGGAGATTCTCCGGCTGCCCAAAAAATTGCCACATTAAAGTGCAAAGCCCACACTAAAGGTAACACCATGGAAGCCCAGGGTGATGCCCTGGCAGAAAGAGCCGCTTCCAATCACTCCTGCCAAGAGCGCCAAACACATGTCTACTGGCTCAACACTGGGACAGCAAATCAAAATCTGCTAACAATGCAGAATGAATGTTCTGAAAAGGAGAAATGGGAATGGATCGATAATGGACACAGGCTGTGCAAAGATGGAGTTTGGAGACATCGAGAATGAAATCGACCAGTCGCACCCATCGTCTTGAAGCCATTTCTAGCACAACAAATCCACTCATGGTCACATCTGGGGCTGGAACAGGTGACTGCCCGGTTCTGGCGCAGCTGGGTGGGGATGAGGCTTTAAAAGGTATGCCCAAGCGATAGTGGAGCGCTGCCTCACTTGCCAGAGGAACCGGAGTGCGAGGTCCCCAGCTGAAAGCGACCTGTGCCTCCCAGGCCATCCCACCTCTTGCAAGTTGATTATTTCTCGTGTCCACGCTGCCAAGGTTACCCAGACATCCTTGTGTGGGCAAGTTCAAGATGTGAAAGTTGCTCCCGCGAGGAAGGCCACAACCAATCACACATGCAAAGTACTGTGTAAGGACCACATACATTGGTGGGGGCTACCCACCAGCACCGATTCCAATAAGTGAACCCATTTCACAGGAACCACGTGTGAAGAAGTTTGCTGGTTATTGAGGACTGACTGGAACTTTCACTGTCCCTATCATCCACAATCATTGGGGCAGGGGAAAATAATAAATCAGACCCTGAAACGGTAACTGGCTAAGTACCACCAGGAGGGATTGCCCTGCTCCCATGTTTTCCCAACAGTTCTCTGCAGTGTCAGGGTTACACCCAACAAAATGACAGATCTCAGTCCATTTGAAATAGCGGCAGGGAGGCCAATGTCCCTGCCTGAGGCAATAAGCCTACGGAGGGCCAACTGTCATCTTATGAGTGATGCCCTATTGTCTTACTGCCAAGTACCAACAGATGCTCTAAACTGTGCCACCTCACAGGTATCAGCTGCCTGGAAAGACTGGCCACAGGGAGGTCACGACATTGTACCAGGTGAGTGGGTTCTCGTGAAAAAGATCCACAAGGGACCCTTAGGTGTGAAGTGGGAACGACCATACCAGGTGCTGCTGATCACCGAGTCAGCTGTCAAAGTGTAAGGAAAGGAGGCCTGGATTCCCACCTTCCACAGGACACTTGTCATGCAAACTTGTGCACAATAGATACAACAAAGTGACACCATCGTGCAAAAATTTAATGTATGTAAAAACTGTGTATAAAAGAGGCTACTGTAAAACAGTTCTTTGGATTCCATTGTAAACTCGAGCTGTACTACTGTGAATGCTCAATAAAGAGGCTAATTTCACCACTCACCGAGTTGTTTAATTGTCCTCAACCACCAGCGGCTAGATGTGACAGGACTGCAGAGCTTAGATCTGCTCTGTTGGTTGTGGTATTGCTTAACTCTTCTATCACTTGCTTAAGTTTTTTAGCATGCAAGTACTCCTGTTTGGTAACTTCGTGAAGTTGACATCTCATTTTTAGTTAAGCTTGGTGCTGCTCCTGGTCTGTCCTCCTGAATTTTCCATTGTTGTCAGCTTGTAGAATACACACAGTCATATAATGTTATCTTCATTGTTTCTTAGCTCTGAATAAATAGAATGTGTTCTTGCTGTCTCTGGCACATCTTCTCTCACTGGCCTTACAATGTTATCATTGATCAATACTGCTAGCCACCCTCTTTACCTATATTTCTTCAAAACCTTGCATCCAACAATATATAGTAACGGCTGTTGCTCTTCACAATAAAAGTTTTCTGGGTTAGTGCTGGCCGATATCAGATATTGAGCAGCATCAAAATAAAGCACTTTTTGTTAACAGTGCAATAAATATGATGTCACAATCTGAACACAAGGAGAATTAGAAATTACTGCATAAATTACTAAGAGGAGAGTTTGTTTATGAGAACCAACAACAATAGAAAACTTTTATTTTTTATGGGGAAAAAGCATCCCTCATACTGACACAGGTGTAAACACATGGGTGCTAAGTCAGAGAAAGGAGATTGACGTATTCCAAAGGCCTCAGGTTTTAGCCTCTACCACAGGATACTAGTACTGCTAAGTCTGAAATAAAATTTCTTTTGTTTATACTTGATTTTCTTTCTGTCCTTACCTTCTTTGCTTATCTTTTTCATGTTGTTTCCATCTAGCACCTCTTGTTGCTTACAACACAGATTTTTTAGTTCCTATCTACACATTTCAATTCTTTGGTTTTCCTTTTCAGCTTTTGCTTTTATTCCTTCACTTTTTTGTTCCCGCTCCTTTACATTCCAGAAGGAAAATTAACTACAGTTTACAAATGACAAAAACTGGGCCACTCATCTTATATACTTCAGGATGGAGCTCCAGGGCACCCAGTGTGTTCACTTCCAGTACTATTGTTTTTTACCTTCCAGGTTCAAGTGGGAATGTGCAGGGTGGAAAGGCCATCGCCTTCCAGACAAAGCTCAGTCAAGTCAGCAGCAGGGAAGGCAGAGAATGGCCTTCCTCCTGGAGGCTAATCAAGACCTTTCAATACACTATTAATGGCCAGTTAAGGGTTTCATTCTATTCAGTCGGCGTTCTACCAGAAATGGGAAGTTGGGTGGTGGGTTGCATATGCCAGACCAGGTCCTTGTAAATCACTGCAGCCTCGGGCTGATGTTCCCTCATCGGTCACCCCAGTTGAAAGAGCCACTTCATGCCTTCTTCAACAACTGTACCACTTCCCTCAACATAGCCTGCCAGAGTGATTCCAACAAACCACCCAAACCCCGTTTTCTTGGGTCTGATTTGAAGCTGACTCAGATTATCCTGCCATACCAGCTGTGATCAACATTCATGGTGTTATTGCTGGGACTAAACAGCTGCCAGTTCTGCACATGATTGGCCAGAAGATCTTGGAGGTGCGGCCTTTGTCTTTGAAGGCACAGATTCCCAAAAGCAGGTAATTGTCTGTCTGACTGATGTCTAATTCCATCAAGGTTCCCAAAAATAAGCACAGCAGGGTTGTCACCAGCATTCTGGCAGGTGGATAAGCCCGCTGTTGCTAACATTAAATTTAGTCCAAATTCGTTCGTTAATTAACTAGACATTTCATAGAATCATAGAAAACAGTGTATTTGGCTCATAAGTTTACAATGACACTCTGAAGAGCTTCCCACCCAGAACCATCTGTCCAGACTAGCCCTGCAACCTGCATTTTGCATGGCTAATCCACCTAGCCAGCACATCTCCGAACACTATGGACAATTTAAAATGGCCAATCGGCCCAAACTGCACATCTGTGGGAGGAAGCCAGAGAACCCGGGGGAAATCCTTTCCTGCTGCTGACTTGACTGAGCTTTGTCTGGAAGGTGATGGCCTTTCCACCCTGCACGTTTCCACTTGAAACTGGAAGGTAAAAAACAATAGTACTGAAGCTGGAATTAAATCCAGCACCGTGAGGCTGCAGTGCTAACCAATGAGCCAATATGCTGCCCATTTTGGGTGAGATGCCAATTAGTCAGGCATAAGGAAGTACAGCATGCAAAACACAAAGGCAGGGTTTATCAGCAAGAGAAGAGGTACACAAAGAGGCATTTGAGGTATGCGAAGAAGGTGGAGTGACAAAAATTTTAATTCGAGTAGAATTGCACACACTGAGCAGGTAAATAAATAGCCAGGAAGCAGGTGACATACTGGGAGATTAAGAAGCACTCAGTAATGCACAGATTAGGGTGGAAAACCCTCAACATAAACTAAAAGTAGACATGTAGTTTGGGGTAGGCAGATCAGAAAGTACCAAGTTAGAAGTGTTGGCAACCCATATGTCTTGGATGACTTCACTGATCAATTTTTAATTAAATGGCATAACTTTTCAACAAAAAAGGTGTTATGACAATGGCAATTATCAACATTCAACAATCATCACCTGAAATTGTAATGAGATCTTCACAGACTAAAACGATTCTTAAAAGAACAGGTATTGACCTAAAAATGATTGCAAAAACAACACAAGATATACACTGAACAGAAATTACCATTTCATTTTAAGACAGTGAAACCAGAAAGATAAGTTACTGTCTAGAAATTTGCACCTTAATTAAAACTTGCAGCATAAATCCGCATATTGGGAGATGAAAAGTTACCTGCAGAATATTCACCTTGAAAAGACAATGTTGTAGACTCAGGAATATATAGATTGACATATATCAGCAGTCAATTTGAGCAGCAAAAATGGAGGAAAATAAATAGGAATTGATAGCACAAAGCTGGACTTCTCTCCTTCTGTGTCCTTCCCAAAGTCCTACCATTCACCAAGAACACATGATCCACAAATTTTGCCACAGCTCCAGAATGCAATGCAACAATTAAAACAAGTGGTTTCTGGTAGTTTAAAACCTTAAAGTGTCAAAAGATTTTAAGAATCATTCTAAAACAAAATCTGGGAAGCATATTCTTCCAGTCAGACAGGCAGTGTATCAGAATTAGTAGGTAATAAAACTCGTCTTCTCTACACTCAATGCCTTGTAATTCAGCTCTTTCATTTTGATCCAGCTAAGTAAGTTTTAATTGTCGAACAATACTTGTTAGTTAAGAAAGTATAAAAAATGTTGCAACTGATTGAGGGGTTTAGAAACAGGGGCGACAAACATACCACTTCACCTGGTAAAAGCAACAATCAAATGTATTCCTGTAAGACTAACAAAATATTTGATTTTTTTTTTCCGAATTGCATATCTTTGCTTTTGACATCATTGCTTTCTAAGATGTTTTATGAGCATAGAAACAAATCAGGAATGACTTATCAGCAAACATTGAGCAATTTTTTTTTTTGTTAATCTTAACTAATATTTGTTGGCTATTCCTTAACTTGGCATCATGAGTGAAACATTTATAATCTATTTGTTTGCAACGTATATTACCAAGTTGCCAAGGCCAAACAGAACAGCAGTACAAAGCACTTCTCAACACAAAATTTGTGGAATTGTTCCTGACATGCAGTACATGCGGGCTATTTATAAATGAGGTCCACAGATTTTTGCAAGTCAAGACCATCATGTATATTTACAGCACAGAACAAGAACTTTTTGTCCATCACATCCACACAGTTCAGTACACTAATTCTAGCTTTCAGCTCTTGGCCTATAGTTCTGGAGAGAAAAATGAATGAATTGAGAACAAAAAGCTGAAAGTCTCTCCATCCTGGTTTCTCTCAATCTCAAAGTCAGTGCCAAAGGAAAAAGCAACTTAGGAAAATGGATGGTGCAAATGAATATCTGAATACTGCTTAAATGTTAAGAGTTTCTGACTCAACCATAATTTCAGGTTGTGATTCCATATTGTCACCATTCTTTGGATGAAAATATATTCTCTACTCCCTTCCTAATTTTCTACATCTTACATTAAATCTGCATCCTGTACTTATCGACCTTTCTACTCATGGAAAAGGTGCTTTACTTTTCACTTGAACTATGCTCCTCAATATTATACACCTCTATCAGGTTTCTTCTTAACCTTTGCTGCTCCAAAGAAAACAACTCTAGCCTATGCAATCTTTCCTGATATCTCAGACTCTCCAGCACAGGCAGCATCCTAGTAAAACTTGTTTGCACACTCTCAGTCACAACTTTCAAATAACATGATGACCAGAACTGCTCATAACACTTCAGTGTGGCCTAACCAATATTTTAGATAGTTCCAACATAACCTCCCTGCTCTTCCCTTTTATGCCTCATCTAATGAAGGCAAGGATTCCATACCTTCTGAAACATCTGATCTACTTGCCCTGATGCCTTTACAGATGTGTGGATATGCCCACCAAGATCCCTCTGATCTTCAATATTTTTCCCAGAATCCTCACATTCATAGTGTAGTCAATGCCGTTTTAGCCCTCCACAAGTTCATTAACTCATGCTTTTCCAAATTGAATTTCATTTGCCACTGCTCTGCCCACCTGACCAGTCTGATTACGTGCTCCTGAAGTTTATGGTTATCCCCTTCACTATTTACCACCGTATCAATTTTCATGTCATTCACAAATTTCATTGTACCCCTACATTTAATTCCATATCATTAATGTACACCACAAGCAGCAACAGCTGCAGAGCCAAACACTGAGGAACCCCACTGGAAACAAATACATCCCTCTACACCATCTTCTATTTCTTCCCTCTCAGCTAAACTTAAATCCAATGCACCATCCTGTCTTGGATCCCATGGGCTTTTATTGTCTTGACTAGTCTGTTGTGAAGGACCTAATCAAAAGCCTTGCTAGCATAAATGCAGATCACATCAAACACATAACCCCAATCAACACTCCTCATTACCTCCTCAAAAAGTTTGATCAAATTTTTCAAACACAACCTTCTATGAACAAATCCAAGCTGACTATTCCTGGCTACTCCCTGTCTGTTCATGTGCAGAAATGTTCTATCTCTCAGAATTCTTTGCAGTAACTTCCTCACGTTGGGGATAGACTGCCTAACCTGTAATTTCCTCACCTAATCCTTCCTCCATTTTATGATAATGGGATAATGGTACAAGTTTTCCACACCTCAATAACACCTTATCTATGGTCCTAGAGGATCTGAAAATTACTGCCAGGCCCCCTGATATCTCCTGTCTGGCCTCCGTCGAAAGCCTTTGTCTTTATGGACCAGATCTCCCCTGTACTCTTGTTATTTCTGTCTAGAATGCTCTAAAGAGTTTTATCTGTTAAGTATCAGTTCCCAGTCCATTGGATCAAATCATATCCTAATAAAATTAACCTTTCCACAGTTTTTTTTATAACAAGCTCATCTTTATCCTTTTACATAATGTAAATTTGAGTTATGGTCACCATCTCCAAAATGCTTCCTACTGATATGACCTTCCATCTTCCTGGGTACATTTTCAAACATCAGACTCCTGAACTACTCCTCCCTTGCTGGGTTTTCTACATACTGGTTTAAAAAGTCCTCCTTGATGCAATTTAAGATTTTGCTCCCTTCCTCCCTCGCACACTAAAATTTTTTTAATTAGATTAGATTCCCTACAGTGTGGAAACAAGCCCTTTGGCCCAACAAGTCCGCACCACCCACTGAAGCATTCCACCCACACCCATCCCCCTATAACCCATTCACCCCTGAACACTACACGCAATTTAGAATGGCCAATCCACCTAGCCTGCAATCTTCAGACTGTGGGCGGAAACCGGAACACCCCGAGGAAACCCACACAGACACGGAGAGAATGTGCAAACTCCACACAGACAGTCACCCGAGTCTGGAATCGAACCCAGGTCCCTGGCGCTGTGAGGCTGCAGTGCTAACCACTGAGCCGCTCAATTTTCTCAATGAATATTTAAGGTAGTTAACATTGTCAGCGAATGCTGCCTTATTATTCTTAGACTTCTCTGAAATATGATTATATATTTGATATTCTCTCTCCTCCTGACTGTTTGGGGATAATCACACACACATCTTCGCCCTTTTACTTCAGTCCATGTAGTCATATTTGATGATCCTTCTGAGATATCATCCCTCCTCACTGCTATGATTGATTGCATGATCAATGTGATGACCCTTGAATCGTGTCATTCCATTTTCCGAATCCCCTTCTCCACCTCATCTGACAACTTGTGTTCGGGAATGGTGAACTGCCGATCCTGCCCATCTTCCACCTTAGTATCAGTCAGAGCTATGATATCATACTCCCATGTGCCTATTTGCATCCTGAGCTTGTCTGTTGCATCCCTCAGGCTTCTTGCATTAAAATAGATTACACTTAACCTTGCTTAACTCACTATTTTCTTATCTAGCCTATGTTTCCCTTACATTCCAGATTGTCTGACTAGCATTTTAAGTTATAATTCCACCTCAGCTTCTCTCTCCTCTGAATTACTTGTCAGGATCTCATTACCTTGCCAAACTAATTTAAATCCATCCAACATTGTCAGCAAACATCCCCATGAGGATGTTGGTCATTTTCCTGTTGAAAGATAACACATCCAGTCAGTGCGGGTCCCATCCCCCAAGAAATAGCCCTAACGCATCATGAATTTAAAGTCCCATCCTGTCCCAACTCTCCAGACATGCATCAATTAATGCTGTCCTTCAATTCCTGTACTCTTCATTGTGTGGCACCAAGAGTAATTCAAAAATTTCTTATCTTTGAAGACTTGCTTTTCATCTCCTACTCAATTCCCTGAAGTCAACTTGCAGGAACTATTTTTTTCTTTCTTCCTCAGTTATTGGTTCTACATGAACTCTGGATGTCCACCCTCCCCTTCAGAATATCCTGCAGATATTCTATGACCTCCCTGACTTTGGCACCTGCATGGCAACATACCAGCTTGGAATAATGTCTACAATTGCAGAAGTGTTTAACTCTTCCCCACATTAATAAATCCATTAGTGTTGTCCCTTCACACTTCTTCTTGCCCTGTCCACACACTGTCATAGCCTTAGCTCTGGCCGACCTCCACAGTTTTTCAAGGCCAAAAATGATTTGCAAGCAAGATACACACAAGTGATTTCCTCACTAGCCGTTTGGTCCCCTTCTTCTGCCTGGTGGCCATCCATTCCCTCTCCAACAGCATTTTCTTAAGCTGCCAGGTAACCTAAAATGTGCTATCTACAGATCTCTCAGTCTCATGAATGCTCTGTAGTGACCATAGGTGCCGCTTAAGAAACCATGTTGCTTTGAAGAATTGCAAAGACTGACCAGTCTGTGAGAGAATAATTTCCTCATGTCCATCATAAATGGGAGATTTCTTAACATGTTATCTGAGTTCCCTAGAATTAGATATTAGAAATATCCTTTTGTCATCTATCCTGTGAAGCTCCTTCCCTCAGAATTTTGTGTTTCAATAAGATCGCCTTTCATTTCCTTCTAAAGGTCCAATGAGCATAGACCCAACTTGCCAAACTGATTTTCAGAAGCCACCCTTTGACCCCAGGAATAAGTCATGCAAACTTTTTTCTAATCTACCTCTAATGCAAGCATATCCTTCCTTAAATAAAGAGGCCAAAAACTGCACACCAGTACTCATGACTTCAGCAATGTCCTTTACAGTTGTAGCAAGATTGTCCAGCTGTTTTACTCCATCTTCTTACCATAAAGGCCTACGTTCCACTAGCTTTCCTAATTACTTGCAATTTATCTACATGGTAACTTGTTGTGATATATAGTAATATATAGAAGACACCCAGACAGGGAATGTCCGGCAGAATTGAACTGGACTAATAGTGCAAAGGGCCAGGTTCAATGCTTTGGGGATGTGGGTTCAAATCTCATTACAACAGCTGGTGGAATTTGAATTCAATTTGAAAATGTGGAATATAAAGCTAGTTTCAGTATTAGTGAAACCTTTGTCAATTGTTGTATTAATACATCTGATTCATAAATGTCCTTTATAGAAATAAATCTAGCACCCTCACTCACTCTGACTTGCATTTGATTCCATAGCCACAACAATTCTGAATTGCCTGTAGCAAGCCACTCACTTCAAGGACAATAAAAGATGGACAACAATGATTTTGTCAGTGATGCCAACATCTCATGAACGAATACCACAGCAGTCTGCAATCTGTTTATTCTTCCTGCCAAAGTGGACAATGCCAAATTTTCCACCATTATAATCTAACTTTAAAATTTTGTTCACTTAATTAACCTATTTATATTATTTTGCAGACCTCAAAACTTGCTTTCATATGGACCTTTAAATTGCCAGCTACAGCTCTCTCAATTTTTTCATCCAATTCACTAATATGAATCATACATAGTTGATGGCTCTGGCATTCTACTTATTACAGTTTGCTATAAAAAGAGATGTGTTAACCCTTATTCCCATCAGTTTTCTTAACACATTTTCTCCAGTGATAGCGATTAATTTCCTCCCTTCCTTATCCCTCCTTTTCTATTGTAAAATTGGGACACTTCTAGTGTCTTCTATGGTGTAGATACAAAATACTGAAAATCTCTGCTATTTCCTTATTGCCTGTTATTAATTCCAAGTCTCAGTCTCTAAGAGAGCAATGCTCACTTAAATCGCTCCTTTTCTTGTTATACATTTGTAGAAGCTCTTCAATGTTCCAATCATCCCTCACATGAACCTAATTCTGTCACAACTTAGTTTAAAGCCTTGTCTATAGCCCAGGTTATACAATTCACAAGATCTGATAGTGGCTTGCACGAAGGCCGTGCCACTGGTACAGTTCCTTCTTTCACCAGTACTTGTGTCAGTGCAAATGAATCAAAATCCACTTCTCCCACATCAATCTGAGCTATGAATTCAACTCTCTGATAATATTTATCCAATGCTTATTTGCTCACAGCTCAACTAATAATCCAGAGATTATTATTTTTGCAGTTCTAATTTTATTTAAGCTTTTGCTGCTCATACTTCCTTAACAAAATGTCTTACTTATTCTTCGCTAAGTCTTCAATAACCACATGCACCACAACAACTGGATCCTTTCAATTCCACTGCAAATATCTCTCCTGACAACATGTCTTTAACCCTGACATCGACCATATGACACCATCTTCAAGTCATTTACTCTTGGCTGTAGGAAACAGTACCTATCCCTCAACAATATAGTTCCCCTTTGCAACTATGTTCTTTTTAATCCCCACAATGGTACTGTGGTCAGTTTATTCAGTCCACTCTGAAATCCATCCTCCACAAGCTGGAAGAACATCAAACCTGAAGGACAATTTGCAAGGGCTGAGGATCCACCAGTGCTACATTCTGAAGTTTTGTACTTACCTCTTTGACAGTCATGCTTCCTTGTCCCTTACCACAGGCAAAAAAATCAGAGATATCTAGTTTCAGAAGTGTGACCATCTCCTAGAACAAAGTATACTAACAGGAAATCAAGTTGTAAATTATCTCATTCAATGAGAATAAACAAAAGGGAGAGGAGATGGAGTCTTTTTCAAGGCAAACAAATCAAGTGTGTTAGATATCCTTACTCAAGTAAAAGCATACACAGCAAATACTGGAAAATTGAAGTAAAACAGACCACACTGCAGAAACTCAGAATCTGTGGAGAAAGAAAGAGTAAAATTTTTAATATTTTAAATATCCTCCCTGTTAAAGTAGAAGAGAGAGTAAGGACTCATTTATCATTTTTTTGTGTTACAAACAACGAGACATAGGAGTTGCTGTTAACACATGGCCAGTGTGGCAAGTAAGCTAAAATCATATATATTAAAATAACCATGGCAGCAGATAATGTCTCCAAACAGCATGTGAATAAAGAACAGTAGGACGTCAAGGTGAACCTTGGAGTGCAAAAATCCAGCAAGGTACAAAACAGCCCAGCAATTCACTAGCATCCTTTCATAACATAGCAATAATATTCCAAGTTACCTCCATCATCTTTAGCACAGTATGTGGAAAGGTAGGCTTAACTTAAAGTCGGCTTTGAGTTAATTCTTTATGTTATTGATTATTAGTAGTAAAACCAATCAAAGCAGATTAAGACAGGTAGACCCTGCCTGATTAATCTCAGTTTATTAAATAAATGACAACCCAAGAATATTGCAGTAAGTCCGACAATCAAGACTGATAATCCAGCACAACATAGAAAGAGTGTATCACTGTCAGACATGCTATCTTTTAGATAAGGCACATAGAACAAAGTGCTATCTGTTCTCTCAAGAGAACATATAAGATCAAACATCATAATTTAAAGCACAAGAGAATTCTCCCCATGTCACAACCAAATTTTTATCCATTAATTTCTGATTACTAGGTGATTATCACATCACTATTTGTGGGACATTATTGTACTCACATTAATTGGTATTTCAGGCATTAAAATGATAAATACACTTAAACAGCACTACATTAGCTGACAGGTACTTTGGTGTGTCCCAAGGTCAGAAGAAACCCCTGACCAATATCACCTCGAAGGTTGAAGACAGCAAACACTTGGAAACCACCTGCAAGCTCTTCTCCAAGTCACACACCACCCCAACTCAGAACTACATTATTGCTTGTTCATTTTTGCTGGGTCAAAATACCGGAACGTGCTACTAGTACTGTGGTGTATCTACATCCCAAGGCCAGTAGGAATTCAAGAAGATAGCTCATCTCCATCTTCTTCAGGGCAACTAGAGATGGGCAAAAGCCTGGACAACACGTTATTGAATGACTGAATAAAGAAAACCTCTTTTCTACACTAGGGATGATTTACCTGTGGAATAACGTGTTGTGGACTTGTAGCAATGGAACATTTAAGAAGCAATTCGATGATACAAGGGGAAAAAAATACAGAATTTCTCCTCAAGGGAGATTCAGTATGGGCCAAACCTATTCCCTGCACATTCTGTGTATGTTTGCTGTCATCCTTGTGCATATGCCATGTAGTATGTAAAACGGAGGCGAGACAATTCCTCGAGCGAAGTTTTAATCGCAAAAAAGTGCTATTTCCCAATCTCATTCTTTTCCCGAAAATAAATGATTATTTTAAGCCCCCTAAACTTCTCTAAGTATTTGCACTTTATACCATACCAGACTGGAAACACTCTTACAACTTTCAACTTCCTGAGAGAAAAGTGCGTATCGAAACTGGCTGGATGACCATCCCAAGATTCTGCATTTTCAGGTGTAGCAGGCTGGCGCGCTGAGTACTCTGGGAATTGTAGTTCACAGCAGGGATTTGGTCGGGGTCAATGAGGAACGTAGGGACTCCACATCCCATAGTGCAGTGGGCGTAGCGCAGGTAGGGTGTTGCCACGAGGGAGGGGCGTCTAGAACGTTCACCTGGACCTCCGAGTGATTGCAGAAAGCTTGAGAGCGAGCAGGACAAAACTTTCAACTGCACACAAGCATTACTGATGTGGACATCTACTTCCAGAGGAACTGTGTCTGACGTTGATAGCATGGTAAGGGAAAGTTGCTGAGGGGGTGGGT